>NC_046683.1:66929578-67236843 GCF_009870125.1 Drosophila pseudoobscura | reverse complement strand
CATGATTTTGTGCGAAAATTGTGAAAAAATGGATGTCCTTTATTCCGATTTCAGTCGATTGGCAGGATTCTCCCGATCACGGAAAGACATGCCTCGCCCAGATCGGCCGCCCTATTGCAGAGATATAGCGTGCAGAAGAAACCAGTATTTCAATTATACGGCAATCTTCGGTAGGCTATATATCAGACAATTAGAGCCAGATCGGTGAAGGGACAGCTCTCCCAGGATCGCGAGGATCCAGACTGTCGATCGGTGTAAAAATCTCGACTTCGAAAATGAGGCCGATTTTCGCAAAATTTAATGATGTAACCATCATGATTTTGTGCGAAAATTGTGAAAAAATGGATGTCCTTTATTCCGATTTCAGTCGATTGGCAGGATTCTCCCGATCACGGAAAGACATGCCTCGCCCAGATCGGCCGCCCTATTGCAGAGATATAGCGTGCAGAAGAAACCAGTATTTCAATTATACGGCAATCTTCGGTAGGCTATATATCAGACAATTAGAGCCAGATCGGTGAAGGGACAACTCTCCCAGGATCGCGAGGATCCAGACTGTCGATCGGTGTCTCGCCCAGATCGGCAGCCCCATGCAGAGATATAGCGTTCAGAAGAAACCAGTATTTCAATTATACGCCAATCTTCCGTAGGCTATATCTCAGACAATTAGGGCCAGATCGGTGAAGGGACAACTCTCCCAGGATGGCGAGGATCCAGACTGTCGATCGGTGTCTCGCCCAGATCGGCAGCCCTATTGCAGAGATATAGCGTGCAGAAGAAACCAGTATTTCAATTATACGGCAATCTTCGGTAGGCTATATATCAGACAATTAGAGCCATATCGGTGAAGGGACAACTCTCCCAGGATCGCGAGGATCCAGACTGTCGATCGGTGTAAAAATCTCGACTTCGAAAATGAGGCCGATTTTCGCAAAATTTAATGATGTAACCATCATGATTTTGTGCGAAAATTGTGAAAAAATGGATGTCCTTTATTCCGATTTCAGTCGATTGGCAGGATTCTCCCGATCACGGAAAGACATGCCTCGCCCAGATCGGCCGCCCTATTGCAGAGATATAGCGTGCAGAAGAAACCAGTATTTCAATTATACGGCAATCTTCGGTAGGCTATATATCAGACAATTAGAGCCAGATCGTCGAAGGGACAACTCTCCCAGGATCGTGAGGATCCAGACTGTCGATCGGTGTAAAAATCTCGACTTCGAAAATGAGGCCGATTTTCGCAAAATTTAATGATGTAACCATCATGATTTTGTGCGAAAATCGTGAAAAAATGGATGTCCTTCATTCCGATTTCAGTCGATTGTCAGGATTCTCCCGATCACGGAAAGACATGCCTCGCCCAGATCGGCCGCCCTATTGCAGAGATATAGCGTGCAGAAGAAACCAGTATTTCAATTATACGGCAATCTTCGGTAGGCTATATATCAGACAATTAGAGCCAGATCGGTGAAGAGACAACTCTCCTAGGATTGCGAGGATCCAGACTGTCGATCGGTGTCTCGCCCAGATCGGCAGCCCTATTGCAGAGATATAGCGTTCAGAAGAAACCAGTATTTCAATTATACGGCAATCTTCGGTAGGCTATATATCAGACAATTAGAGCCAGATCGTCGAAGGGACAACTCTCCCAGGATCGTGAGGATCCAGACTGTCGATCGGTGTAAAAATCTCGACTTCGAAAATGAGGCCGATTTTCGCAAAATTTAATGATGTAACCATCATGATTTTGTGCGAAAATTGTGAAAAAATGGATGTCCTTTATTCCGATTTCAGTCGATTGGCAGGATTCTCCCGATCACGGAAAGACATGCCTCGCCCAGATCGGCCGCCCTATTGCAGAGATATAGCGTGCAGAAGAAACCAGTATTTCAATTATACGGCAATCTTCGGTAGGCTATATATCAGACAATTAGAGCCAGATCGTCGAAGGGACAACTCTCCCAGGATCGTGAGGATCCAGACTGTCGATCGGTGTAAAAATCTCGACTTCGAAAATGAGGCCGATTTTCGCAAAATTTAATGATGTAACCATCATGATTTTGTGCGAAAATTGTGAAAAAATGGATGTCCTTTATTCCGATTTCAGTCGATTGGCAGGATTCTCCCGATCACGGAAAGACATGCCTCGCCCAGATCGGCCGCCCTATTGCAGAGATATAGCGTGCAGAAGAAACCAGTATTTCAATTATACGGCAATCTTCGGTAGGCTATATATCAGACAATTAGAGCCAGATCGGTGAAGAGACAACTCTCCTAGGATTGCGAGGATCCAGACTGTCGATCGGTGTCTCGCCCAGATCGGCAGCCCTATTGCAGAGATATAGCGTTCAGAAGAAACCAGTATTTCAATTATACGGCAATCTTCGGTAGGCTATATATCAGACAATTAGAGCCAGATCGTCGAAGGGACAACTCTCCCAGGATCGTGAGGATCCAGACTGTCGATCGGTGTAAAAATCTCGACTTCGAAAATGAGGCCGATTTTCGCAAAATTTAATGATGTAACCATCATGATTTTGTGCGAAAATTGTGAAAAAATGGATGTCCTTTATTCCGATTTCAGTCGATTGGCAGGATTCTCCCGATCACGGAAAGACATGCCTCGCCCAGATCGGCCGCCCTATTGCAGAGATATAGCGTGCAGAAGAAACCAGTATTTCAATTATACGGCAATCTTCGGTAGGCTATATATCAGACAATTAGAGCCAGATCGTCGAAGGGACAACTCTCCCAGGATCGTGAGGATCCAGACTGTCGATCGGTGTAAAAATCTCGACTTCGAAAATGAGGCCGATTTTCGCAAAATTTAATGATGTAACCATCATGATTTTGTGCGAAAATTGTGAAAAAATGGATGTCCTTTATTCCGATTTCAGTCGATTGGCAGGATTCTCCCGATCACGGAAAGACATGCCTCGCCCAGATCGGCCGCCCTATTGCAGAGATATAGCGTGCAGAAGAAACCAGTATTTCAATTATACGGCAATCTTCGGTAGGCTATATATCAGACAATTAGAGCCAGATCGTCGAAGGGACAACTCTCCCAGGATCGTGAGGATCCAGACTGTCGATCGGTGTAAAAATCTCGACTTCGAAAATGAGGCCGATTTTCGCAAAATTTAATGATGTAACCATCATGATTTTGTGCGAAAATCGTGAAAAAATTGATGTCCTTCATTCCGATTTCAGTCGATTGGCAGGATTCTTCCGATCACGGAAAGACATGCCTCGCCCAGATCGGCCGCCCTATTGCAGAGATATAGCGTGCAGAAGAAACCAGTATTTCAATTATACGGCAATTTTCGGTAGGCTATATATCAGACAATTAGAGCCAGATCGGTGAAGAGACAATTCTCCTAGGATCGCGAGGATCCAGACTGTCGATCGGTGTCTCGCCCAGATCGACAGCCCTATTGCAGAGATATAGCGTTCAGAAGAAACCAGTATCTCAATTATACGGCAATCTTCGGTAGGCTATATATCAGACAATTAGAGCCAGATCGGTGAAGGGACAACTTTCCTACGATCGCGAGGATCCAGACTGTCGATCGGTGTCTTGCCCAGATCGGCAGCCCTATTGCAGAGATATAGCGTTCAGAAGAAACCAGTATTTCAATTATACGCCAATCTTCCGTAGGCTTTATCTCAGACAATTAAGGCCAGATCGGTGAAGGGACAACTCTCCCAGGATCGCGAGGATCCAGACTGTCGATCGGTGTCAAAATCTCGATTTCGAAAATGAGGCCGATTTTCGCAAAATTTAATGATGTAATAACCATCATGATTTTGTGCGAAAATCGTGAAAAAATGGATGTCCTTCATTCCGATTTCAGTCGATTGGCAGGATTCTCCCGATCACGGAAAGACATGCCTCGCCCAGATCGGCCGCCCTATTGCAGAGATATAGCGTGCAGAAGAAACCAGTATTTCAATTATACGGCAATCTTCGGTAGGCTATATATCAGATAATTAGGGCCAGATCGGTGAAGGGACAACTCTCCTAGGATTGCGAGGATCCAGACTGTCGATCGGTGTCTCGCCCAGATCGGCAGCCCTATTGCAGAGATATAGCGTTCAGAAGAAACCAGTATTTCAATTATACGCCAATCTTCCGTAGGCTATATCTCAGACAATTAGGGCCAGATCGGTGAAGGGACAACTCTCCCAGGATCGCGAGGATCCAGACTGTCGATCGATGTCAAAATCTCGATTTCGAAAATGAGGCCGATTTTCGCAAAATTTAATGATGTAACCATCATGATTTTGTGCGAAAATCGTGAAAAAATGGATGTCCTTCATTCCGATTTCAGTCGATTGGCAGGATTCTCCCGATCACGGAAAGACATGCCTCGCCCAGATCGGCCGCCCTATTGCAGAGATATAGCGTGCAGAAGAAACCAGTATTTCAATTATACGGCAATCTTCGGTAGGCTATATATCAGACAATTAGAGCCAGATCGGTGAAGGGACAACTCTCCCAGGATCGCGAGGATCCAGACTGTCGATCGGTGTCTCGCCCAGATCGGCAGCCCTATTGCAGAGATATAGCGTTCAGAAGAAACCAGTATTTCAATTATACGCCAATCTTCCGTAGGCTATATCTCAGACAATTAGGGCCAGATCGGTGAAGGGACAACTCTCCCAGGATCGCGAGGATCCAGACTGTCGATCGGTGTCAAAATCTCGACTTCGAAAATGAGGCCGATTTTCGAAAAATTTAATGATGTAACCATCATGATTTTGTGCGAAAATCGTGAAAAAATGGATGTCCTTCATTCCGATTTCAGTCGATTGGCAGGATTCTTCCGATCACGGAAAGACATGCCTCGCCCAGATCGGCCGCCCTATTGCAGAGATATAGCGTGCAGAAGAAACCAGTATTTCAATTATACGGCAATCTTCGGTAGGCTATATATCAGACAATTAGAGCCAGATCGGTGAAGGGACAATTCTCCTAGGATCGCGAGGATCCAGACTGTCGATCGGTGTCTCGCCCAGATCGACAGCCCTATTGCAGAGATATAGCGTTCAGAAGAAACCAGTATCTCAATTATACGGCAATCTTCGGTAGGCTATATATCAGACAATTAGAGCCAGATCGGTGAAGGGACAACTTTCCTAGGATCGCGAGGATCCAGACTGTCGATCGGTGTCTTGCCCAGATCGGCAGCCCTATTGCAGAGATATAGCGTTCAGAAGAAACCAGTATTTCAATTATACGCCAATCTTCCGTAGGCTTTATCTCAGACAATTAAGGCCAGATCGGTGAAGGGACAACTCTCCCAGGATCGCGAGGATCCAGACTGTCGATCGGTGTCAAAATCTCGATTTCGAAAATGAGGCCGATTTTCGCAAAATTTAATGATGTAACCATCATGATTTTGTGCGAAAATCGTGAAAAAATGGATGTCCTTCATTCCGATTTCAGTCGATTGGCAGGATTCTCCCGATCACGGAAAGACATGCCTCGCCCAGATCGACCGCCCTATTGCAGAGATATAGCGTGCAGAAGAAACCAGTATTTCAATTATACGCCAATCTTCCGTAGGCTATATCTCAGACAATTAGGGCCAGATCGGTGAAGGGACAACTCTCCCAGGATCGCGAGGATCCAGACTGTCGATCGGTGTCAAAATCTCGATTTCGAAAATGAGGCCGATTTTCGCAAAATTTAATGATGTAACCATCATGATTTTGTGCGAAAATCGTGAAAAACTGGATGTCCTTCATTCCGATTTCAGTCGATTGGCAGGATTCTTCCAATCACGGAAAGACATGCCTCGCCCAGATCGACCGCCCTATTGCAGAGATATAGCGGGCAGAAGAAACCAGTATTTCAATTATACGGCAATCTTCGGTAGGCTATATATCAGACAATTAGAGCCAGATCGGTGAAGAGACAACTCTCCTAGGATTGCGAGAATCCAGACTGTCGATCGGTGTCTCGCCCAGATCGGCAGCCCTATTGCAGAGATATAGCGTGCAGAAGAAACCAGTATTTCAATTATACGCCAATCTTCCGTAGGCTATATCTCAGACAATTAGGGCCAGATCGGTGAAGGGACAACTCTCCCAGGATCGCGAGGATCCAGACTGTCGATCGGTGTCAAAATCTCGACTTCGAAAATGAGGCCGATTTTCGCAAAATTTAATGATGTAACCATCATGATTTTGTGCGAAAATCGTGAAAAAATGGATGTCCTTCATTCCGATTTCAGTCGATTGGCAGGATTCTCCCGATCACGGAAAGACATGCCTCGCCCAGATCGGCCGCCCTATTGCAGAGATATAGCGTGCAGAAGAAACCAGTATTTCAATTATACGGCAATCTTCGGTAGGCTATATATCAGATAATTAGGGCCAGATCGGTGAAGGGACAACTCTCCTAGGATTGCGAGGATCCAGACTGTCGATCGGTGTCTCGCCCAGATCGGCAGCCCTATTGCAGAGATATAGCGTTCAGAAGAAACCAGTATTTCAATTATACGCCAATCTTCCGTAGGCTATATCTCAGACAATTAGGGCCAGATCGGTGAAGGGACAACTCTCCCAGGATCGCGAGGATCCAGACTGTCGATCGGTGTCAAAATCTCGACTTCGAAAATGAGGCCGATTTTCGAAAAATTTAATGATGTAACCATCATGATTTTGTGCGAAAATCGTGAAAAAATGGATGTCCTTCATTCCGATTTCAGTCGATTGGCAGGATTCTCCCGATCACGGAAAGACATGCCTCGCCCAGATCGGCCGCCCTATTGCAGAGATATAGCGTGCAGAAGAAACCAGTATTTCAATTATACGGCAATCTTCGGTAGGCTATATATCAGATAATTAGGGCCAGATCGGTGAAGGGACAACTCTCCTAGGATTGCGAGGATCCAGACTGTCGATCGGTGTCTCGCCCAGATCGGCAGCCCTATTGCAGAGATATAGCGTTCAGAAGAAACCAGTATTTCAATTATACGCCAATCTTCCGTAGGCTATATCTCAGACAATTAGGGCCAGATCGGTGAAGGGACAACTCTCCCAGGATCGCGAGGATCCAGACTGTCGATCGGTGTCAAAATCTCGACTTCGAAAATGAGGCCGATTTTCGAAAAATTTAATGATGTAACCATCATGATTTTGTGCGAAAATCGTGAAAAAATGGATGTCCTTCATTCCGATTTCAGTCGATTGGCAGGATTCTCCCGATCACGGAAAGACATGCCTCGCCCAGATCGACCGCCCTATTGCAGAGATATAGCGTGCAGAAGAAACCAGTATTTCAATTATACGCCAATCTTCCATAGGCTATATCTCAGACAATTAGGGCCAGATCGGTGAAGGGACAACTCTCCCAGGATCGCGAGGATCCAGACTGTCGATCGGTGTCAAAATCTCGACTTCGAAAATGAGGCCGATTTTCGCAAAATTTAATGATGTAACCTTCATGATTTTGTGCGAAAATCGTGAAAAAATGGATGTCCTTCATTCCGATTTCAGTCGATTGGCAGGATTCTCCCGATCACGGAAAGACATGCCTCGCCCAGATCGGCCGCCCTATTGCAGAGATATAGCGTGCAGAAGAAACCAGTATTTCAATTATACGGCAATCTTCGGTAGGCTATATATCAGATAATTAGGGCCAGATCGGTGAAGGGACAACTCTCCTAGGATTGCGAGGATCCAGACTGTCGATCGGTGTCTCGCCCAGATCGGCAGCCCTATTGCAGAGATATAGCGTTCAGAAGAAACCAGTATTTCAATTATACGCCAATCTTCCGTAGGCTATATCTCAGACAATTGGGGCCAGATCGGTGAAGGGACAACTCTCCCAGGATCGCGAGGATCCAGACTGTCGATCGGTGTCAAAATCTCGACTTCGAAAATGAGGCCGATTTTCGAAAAATTTAATGATGTAACCATCATGATTTTGTGCGAAAATCGTGAAAAAATGGATGTCCTTCATTCCGATTTCAGTCGATTGGCAGGATTCTCCCGATCACGGAAAGACATGCCTCGCCCAGATCGGCCGCCCTATTGCAGAGATATAGCGTGCAGAAGAAACCAGTATTTCAATTATACGGCAATCTTCGGTAGGCTATATATCAGATAATTAGGGCCAGATCGGTGAAGGGACAACTCTCCTAGGATTGCGAGGATCCAAACTGTCGATCGGTGTCTCGCCCAGATCGGCAGCCCTATTGCAGAGATATAGCGTTCAGAAGAAACCAGTATTTCAATTATACGCCAATCTTCCGTAGGCTATATCTCAGACAATTAGGGCCAGATCGGTGAAGGGACAACTCTCCCAGGATCGCGAGGATCCAGACTGTCGATCGGTGTCAAAATCTCGACTTCGAAAATGAGGCCGATTTTCGAAAAATTTAATGATGTAACCATCATGATTTTGTGCGAAAATCGTGAAAAAATGGATGTCCTTCATTCCGATTTCAGTCGATTGGCAGGATTCTCCCGATCACGGAAAGACATGCCTCGCCCAGATCGGCAGCCCTATTGCAGAGATATAGCGTTCAGAAGAAACCAGTATTTCAATTATACGCCAATCTTCCGTAGGCTTTATCTCAGACAATTAGGGCCAGATCGGTGAAGGGACAACTCTCCCAGGATCGCGAGGATCCAGACTGTCGATCGGTGTCAAAATCTCGATTTCGAAAATGAGGCCGATTTTCGCAAAATTTAATGATGTAACCATCATGATTTTGTGCGAAAATCGTGAAAAACTGGATGTCCTTCATTCCGATTTCAGTCGATTGGCAGGATTCTTCCAATCACGGAAAGACATGCCTCGCCCAGATCGACCGCCCTATTGCAGAGATATAGCGGGCAGAAGAAACCAGTATGTCAATTATACGGCAATCTTCGGTAGGCTATATATCAGACAATTAGAGCCAGATCGGTGAAGAGACAACTCTCCTAGGATTGCGAGAATCCAGACTGTCGATCGGTGTCTCGCCCAGATCGGCAGCCCTATTGCAGAGATATAGCGTTCAGAAGAAACCAGTATTTCAATTATACGCCAATCTTCCGTAGGCTATATCTCAGACAATTAGGGCCAGATCGGTGAAGGGACAACTCTCCCAGGATCGCGAGGATCCAGACTGTCGATCGGTGTCAAAATCTCGACTTCGAAAATGAGGCCGATTTTCGAAAAATTTAATGATGTAACCATCATGATTTTGTGCGAAAATCGTGAAAAAATGGATGTCCTTCATTCCGATTTCAGTCGATTGGCAGGATTCTCCCGATCACGGAAAGACATGCCTCGCCCAGATCGGCAGCCCTATTGCAGAGATATAGCGTTCAGAAGAAACCAGTATTTCAATTATACGCCAATCTTCCGTAGGCTTTATCTCAGACAATTAGGGCCAGATCGGTGAAGGGACAACTCTCCCAGGATCGCGAGGATCCAGACTGTCGATCGGTGTCAAAATCTCGATTTCGAAAATGAGGCCGATTTTCGCAAAATTTAATGATGTAACCATCATGATTTTGTGCGAAAATCGTGAAAAACTGGATGTCCTTCATTCCGATTTCAGTCGATTGGCAGGATTCTTCCAATCACGGAAAGACATGCCTCGCCCAGATCGACCGCCCTATTGCAGAGATATAGCGGGCAGAAGAAACCAGTATGTCAATTATACGGCAATCTTCGGTAGGCTATATATCAGACAATTAGAGCCAGATCGGTGAAGAGACAACTCTCCTAGGATTGCGAGAATCCAGACTGTCGATCGGTGTCTCGCCCAGATCGGCAGCCCTATTGCAGAGATATAGCGTGCAGAAGAAACCAGTATTTCAATTATACGCCAATCTTCCGTAGGCTATATCTCAGACAATTAGGGACAACTCTCCCAGGATCGCGAGGATCCAGACTGTCGATCGGTGTCAAAATCTCGACTTCGAAAATGAGGCCGATTTTCGCAAAATTTAATGATGTAACCATCATGATTTTGTGCGAAAATCGTGAAAAAATGGATGTCCTTCATTCCGATTTCAGTCGATTGGCAGGATTCTCCCGATCACGGAAAGACATGCCTCGCCCAGATCGGCCGCCCTATTGCAGAGATATAGCGTGCAGAAGAAACCAGTATTTCAATTATACGGCAATCTTCGGTAGGCTATATATCAGATAATTAGGGCCAGATCGGTGAAGGGACAACTCTCCTAGGATTGCGAGGATCCAGACTGTCGATCGGTGTCTCGCCCAGATCGGCAGCCCTATTGCAGAGATATAGCGTTCAGAAGAAACCAGTATTTCAATTATACGCCAATCTTCCGTAGGCTATATCTCAGACAATTAGGGCCAGATCGGTGAAGGGACAACTCTCCCAGGATCGCGAGGATCCAGACTGTCGATCGGTGTCAAAATCTCGACTTCGAAAATGAGGCCGATTTTCGAAAAATTTAATGATGTAACCATCATGATTTTGTGCGAAAATCGTGAAAAAATGGATGTCCTTCATTTCGATTTCAGTCGATTGGCAGGATTCTTCCGATCACGGAAAGACATGCCTCGCCCAGATCGGCCGCCCTATTGCAGAGATATAGCGTGCAGAAGAAACCAGTATTTCAATTATACGGCAATCTTCGGTAGGCTATATATCAGACAATTAGAGCCAGATCGGTGAAGGGACAATTCTCCTAGGATCGCGAGGATCCAGACTGTCGATCGGTGTCTCGCCCAGATCGACAGCCCTATTGCAGAGATATAGCGTTCAGAAGAAACCAGTATCTCAATTATACGGCAATCTTCGGTAGGCTATATATCAGACAATTAGAGCCAGATCGGTGAAGGGACAACTTTCCTAGGATCGCGAGGATCCAGACTGTCGATCGGTGTCTTGCCCAGATCGGCAGCCCTATTGCAGAGATATAGCGTTCAGAAGAAACCAGTATTTCAATTATACGCCAATCTTCCGTAGGCTTTATCTCAGACAATTAAGGCCAGATCGGTGAAGGGACAACTCTCCCAGGATCGCGAGGATCCAGACTGTCGATCGGTGTCAAAATCTCGATTTCGAAAATGAGGCCGATTTTCGCAAAATTTAATGATGTAACCATCATGATTTTGTGCGAAAATCGTGAAAAAATGGATGTCCTTCATTCCGATTTCAGTCGATTGGCAGGATTCTCCCGATCACGGAAAGACATGCCTCGCCCAGATCGACCGCCCTATTGCAGAGATATAGCGTTCAGAAGAAACCAGTATTTCAATTATACGCCAATCTTCCGTAGGCTATATCTCAGACAATTAGGGCCAGATCGGTGAAGGGACAACTCTCCCAGGATCGCGAGGATCCAGACTGTCGATCGGTGTCAAAATCTCGATTTCGAAAATGAGGCCGATTTTCGCAAAATTTAATGATGTAACCATCATGATTTTGTGCGAAAATCGTGAAAAACTGGATGTCCTTCATTCCGATTTCAGTCGATTGGCAGGATTCTTCCAATCACGGAAAGACATGCCTCGCCCAGATCGACCGCCCTATTGCAGAGATATAGCGGGCAGAAGAAACCAGTATTTCAATTATACGGCAATCTTCGGTAGGCTATATATCAGACAATTAGAGCCAGATCGGTGAAGGGACAACTCTCCCAGGATCGCGAGGATCCAGACTGTCGATCGGTGTCTCGCCCAGATCGGCAGCCCTATTGCAGAGATATAGCGTTCAGAAGAAACCAGTATTTCAATTATACGCCAATCTTCCGTAGGCTATATCTCAGACAATTAGGGCCAGATCGGTGAAGGGACAACTCTCCCAGGATCGCGAGGATCCAGACCGTCGATCGGTGTAAAAATCTCGATTTCGAAAATGAGGCCGATTTTCGCAAAATTTAATGATGTAACCATCATGATTTTGTGCGAAAATCGTGAAAAAATGGATGTCCTTCATTCCGATTTCAGTCGATTGGCAGGATTCTCCCGATCACGGAAAGACATGCCTCGCCCAGATCGGCCGCCCTATTGCAGAGATATAGCGTGCAGAAGAAACCAGTATTTCAATTATACGGCAATCTTCGGTAGGCTATATATCAGACAATTAGAGCCAGATCGGTGAAGGGACAACTCTCCCAGGATCGCGAGGATCCAGACTGTCGATCGGTGTAAAAATCTCGACTTCGAAAATGAGGCCGATTTTCGCAAAATTTAATGATGTAACCATCATGATTTTGTGCGAAAATCGTGAAAAACTGGATGTCCTTCATTCCGATTTCAGTCGATTGGCAGGATTCTTCCGATCACGGAAAGACATGCCTCGCCCAGATCGACCGCCCTATTGCAGAGATATAGCGGGCAGAAGAAACCAGTATTTCAATTATACGGCAATCTTCGGTAGGCTATATATCAGACAATTAGAGCCAGATCGGTGAAGGGACAACTCTCCCAGGATCGCGAGGATCCAGACTGTCGATCGGTGTAAAAATCTCGACTTCGAAAATGAGGCCGATTTTCGAAAAATTTAATGATGTAACCATCATGATTTTGTGCGAAAATCGTGAAAAAATGGATGTCCTTCATTCCGATTTCAGTCGATTGGCAGGATTCTCCCGATCACGGAAAGACATGCCTCGCCCAGATCGGCCGCCCTATTGCAGAGATAATACGGCAATCTTCAGAAGCCTATATCTCAGACAAATAGGGCCAGATCGGTGAAGGGACAACTCTCCTAGGATCGCGAGGATCCAGACTGTCGATCGGTGTCTCGCCCAGATCGGCAGCCCTATTGCAGAGATATAGCGTTCAGAAGAAACCAGTATTTCAATTGTACGCCAATCTTCCGTAGGCTATATCTCAGACAATTAGGGCCAGATCGGTGAAGGGACAACTCTCCCAGGATCGCGAGGATCCAGACCGTCGATCGGTGTAAAAATCTCGATTTCGAAAATGAGGCCGATTTTCGCAAAATTTAATGATGTAACCATCATGATTTTGTGCGAAAATCGTGAAAAAATGGATGTCCTTCATTCCGATTTCAGTCGATTGGCAGGATTCTCCCGATCACGGAAAGACATGCCTCGCCCAGATCGGCCGCCCTATTGCAGAGATATAGCGTGCAGAAGAAACCAGTATTTCAATTATACGGCAATCTTCGGTAGGCTATATATCAGACAATTAGAGCCAGATCGGTGAAGGGACAACTCTCCCAGGATCGCGAGGATCCAGACTGTCGATCGGTGTAAAAATCTCGACTTCGAAAATGAGGCCGATTTTCGCAAAATTTAATGATGTAAACATCATAAATTTGTGCGAAAATCGTGAAAAAATGGATGGCCTTCATTCCAATTTCAGTCGATTGGCAGGATTCTCCCGATCACGGAAAGACATGCCTCGCCCAGATCGGCCGCCCTCTTGCAGAGATATAGCGTGCAGAAGAAACCAGTATGTCAATTATACGGCAATCTTCGGTAGGCTATATATCAGACAATTAGAGCCAGATCGGTGAAGGGACAACTCTCCTAGGATCGCGAGGATCCAGACTGTCGATCGGTGTCTCGCCCAGATCGGCAGCCCTATTGCAGAGATATAGCGTTCAGAAGAAACCAGTATTTCAATTATACGCCAATCTTCCGTAGGCTATATCTCAGACAATTAGGGCCAGATCGGTGAAGGGACAACTCTCCCAGGATCGCGAGGATCCAGACTGTCGATCGGTGTAAAAATCTCGATTGCGAAAATGGGGCCGATTTTCCCAAAATGTAATCATGATTTTGTGCGAAAATCGTGAAAAAATGGATGTCCTTTATTCCGATTTCAGTCGATTGGCAGGATTCTCCCGATCACGGAAAGACATGCCTCGCCCAGATCGGCCGCCCTATTGCAGAGATATAGCGTTCAGAAGAAACCAGTATTTCAATTATACGGCAATCTTCGGTAGGCTATATATCAGACAATTAGAGCCAGATCGGTGAAGGGACGACTCTCCCAGGATCGCGAGGATCCAGACTGTCGATCGGTGTAAAAATCTCGATTTCGAAAATGAGGCCGATTTTCGCAAAATTTAATGATGTAACCATCATGATTTTGTGCGAAAATCGTGAAAAAATGGATGTCCTTCATTCCGATTTCAGTCGATTGGCAGGATTCTCCCGATCACGGAAAGACATGCCTCGCCCAGATCGGCCGCCCTATTGCAGAGATATAGCGTGCAGAAGAAACCAGTATTTCAATTATACGGCAATCTTCGGTAGGCTATATATCAGACAATTAGAGCCAGATCGGTGAAGGGACAACTCTCCCAGGATCGCGAGGATCCAGACTGTCGATCGGTGTAAAAATCTCGACTTCGAAAATGAGGCCGATTTTCGCAAAATTTAATGATGTAAACATCATAATTTTGTGCGAAAATCGTGAAAAAATGGATGGCCTTCATTCCAATTTCAGTCGATTGGCAGGATTCTCCCGATCACGGAAAGACATGCCTCGCCCAGATCGGCCGCCCTCTTGCAGAGATATAGCGTGCAGAAGAAACCAGTATGTCAATTATACGGCAATCTTCGGTAGGCTATATATCAGACAATTAGAGCCAGATCGGTGAAGGGACAACTCTCCTAGGATCGCGAGGATCCAGACTGTCGATCGGTGTCTCGCCCAGATCGGCAGCCCTATTGCAGAGATATAGCGTTCAGAAGAAACCAGTATTTCAATTATACGCCAATCTTCCGTAGGCTATATCTCAGACAATTAGGGCCAGATCGGTGAAGGGACAACTCTCCCAGGATCGCGAGGATCCAGACTGTCGATCGGTGTAAAAATCTCGATTGCGAAAATGGGGCCGATTTTCCCAAAATGTAATCATGATTTTGTGCGAAAATCGTGAAAAAATGGATGTCCTTTATTCCGATTTCAGTCGATTGGCAGGATTCTCCCGATCACGGAAAGACATGCCTCGCCCAGATCGGCCGCCCTATTGCAGAGATATAGCGTTCAGAAGAAACCAGTATTTCAATTATACGGCAATCTTCGGTAGGCTATATATCAGACAATTAGAGCCAGATCGGTGAAGGGACAACTCTCCTAGGATCGCGAGGATCCAGACTGTCGATCGGTGTAAAAATATCGATTTCGAAAATGAGGCTGATTTTCGCAAAATTTAATGATGTAACCATCATGATTTTTTGCGAAAATCGTGAAAAAGTGGATGTCCTTTATTCCGATTTCAGTCGATTGGCAGAATTCTCCCGATCACGGAAAGACATGCCTCGCCCAGATCGGCCGCCCTATTGCAGAGATATAGCGTGCAGAAGAAACCAGTATGTCAATTATACGGCAATCTTCGGTAGGCTATATATCAGACAATTAGAGCCAGATCGGTGAAGGGACAACTCTCCTAGGATCGCGAGGATCCAGACTGTCGATCGGTGTCTCGCCCAGATCGGCAGCCCTATTGCAGAGATATAGCGTTCAGAAGAAACCAGTATTTCAATTATACGGCAATCTTCGGTAGGCTATATATCAGACAATTAGAGCCAGATCGGTGAAGGGACAACTCTCCCAGGATCGCGAGGATCCAGACTGTCGATCGGTGTAAAAATCTCGACTTCGAAAATGAGGCCGATTTTCGCAAAATTTCATGATGTAACCATCATGATTTTTTGCGAAAATCGTGAAAAAATGGATGTCCTTTATTCCGATTTCAGTCGATTGGCAGGATTCTCCCGATCACGGATCGCCCAGATCGGCAGCCCTATTGCAGAGATAAACCAGTATTTCAATTATACGGCAATCTTCGGTAGGCTATATATCAGACAATTAGAGCCAGATCGGTGAAGGGACGACTCTCCCAGGATCGCGAGGATCCAGACTGTCGATCGGTGTCAAAATCTCGATTTCGAAAATGAGGCCGATTTTCGCAAAATTTAATGATGATTTTGTGCGAAAATCGTGAAAAAATGGATGTCCTTTATTCCGATTTCAGTCGATTGGCAGGATTCTCCCGATCACGGAAAGACATGCCTCGCCCAGATCGGCCGCCCTATTGCAGAGATATAGCGTGCAGAAGAAACCAGTATTTCAATTATACGGCAATCTTCGGTAGGCTATATATCAGATAATTAGGGCCAGATCGGTGAAGGGACAACTCTCCCAGGATCGCGAGGATCCAGACTGTCGATCGGTGTCTCGCCCAGATCGACAGCCCTATTGCAGAGATATAGCGTTCAGAAGAAACCAGTATTTCAATTATACGCCAATCTTCGGTAGGCTATATATCAGACAATTAGAGCCAGATCGGTGAAGGGACAACTCTCCTAGGATTGCGAGGATCCAGACTGTCGATCGGTGTCTCGCCCAGATCGGCAGCCCTATTGCAGAGATAAACCAGTACTTCAATTATACGGCAATCTTCGGTAGGCTATATATCAGACAATTAGAGCCAGATCGGTGAAGGGACAACTCTCCTAGGATCGCGAGGATCCAGACTGTCGATCGGTGTAAAAATCTCGATTTCGAAAATGAGGCCGATTTTCGCAAAATTTAATGATGTAACCATCATGATTTTGTGCGAAAATCGTGAAAAAATGGATGTCCTTCATTCCGATTTCAGTCGATTGGCAGGATTCTCCCGATCACGGAAAGACATGCCTCGCCCAGATCGGCCGCCCTTTTGCAGAGATGTAGCGTTCAGAAGAAACCAGTATTTCAATTATACGGCAATCTTCGGTAGGCTATATATCAGACAATTAGAGCCAGATCGGTGAAGGGACAACTCTCCCAGGATCGCGAGGATCCAGACTGTCGATCGGTGTAAAAATCTCGACTTCGAAAATGAGGCCGATTTTCGCAAAATAATGATGATTTTGTGCGAAAATCGTGAAAAAATGGATGTCCTTTATTCCGATTTCAGTCGATTGGCAGGATTCTCCCGATCACGGAAAGACATGCCTCGGCCAGATCGGCCGCCCTATTGCAGAGATATATCGTGCAGAAGAAACCAGTATTTCAATTATACGGCAATCTTCGGTAGGCTATATATCAGACAATTAGAGCCAGATCGGTGAAGGGACAACTCTCCCAGGATCGCGAGGATCCAGACTGTCGATCGGTGTCTCGCCCAGATCGGCAGCCCTATTGCAGAGATATAGCGTTCAGAAGAAACCAGTATTTCAATTATACGCCAATCTTCCGTAGGCTATATCTCAGACAATTAGGGCCAGATCGGTGAAGGGACAACTCTCCCAGGATCGCGAGGATCCAGACTGTCGATCGGTGTCAAAATCTCGATTTCGAAAATGAGGCCGATTTTCGCAAAATTTAATGATGTAACCATCATGATTTTGTGCGAAAATCGTGAAAAAATGGATGTCCTTCATTCCGATTTCAGTCGATTGGCAGGATTCTCCCGATCACGGAAAGACATGCCTCGCCCAGATCGGCCGCCCTTTTGCAGAGATGTAGCGTTCAGAAGAAACCAGTATTTCAATTATACGGCAATCTTCGGTAGGCTATATATCAGACAATTAGAGCCAGATCGGTGAAGGGACAACTCTCCCAGGATCGCGAGGATCCAGACTGTCGATCGGTGTCTCGCCCAGATCGGCAGCCCTATTGCAGAGATATAGCGTTCAGAAGAAACCAGTATTTCAATTATACGCCAATCTTCCGTAGGCTATATCTCAGACAATTATGGCCAGATCGGTGAAGGGACAACTCTCCTAGGATTGCGAGGATCCAGACTGTCGATCGGTGTCTCGCCCAGATCGGCAGCCCTATTGCAGAGATATAGCGTTCAGAAGAAACCAGTATTTCAATTATACGCCAATCTTCCGTAGGCTATATCTCAGACAATTAGGGCCAGATCGGTGAAGGGACCACTCTCCCAGGATCGCGAGGATCCAGACTGTCGATCGGTGTCAAAATCTCGATTTCGAAAATGAGGCCGATTTTCGCAAAATTTAATGATGTAACCATCATGATTTTGTGCGAAAATCGTGAAAAAATGAATGTCCTTTATTCCGATTTCAGTCGATTGGTAGGATTCTCACGATCACGGAAAGACATGCCTCGCCCAGATCGGCCGCCCTATTGCAGAGATATAGCGTGCAGAAGAAACCAGTATTTCAATTATACGGCAATCTTCGGTAGGCTATATATCAGACAATTAGAGCCAGATCGGTGAAGGGACAACTCTCCTAGGATCGCGAGGATCGAGACTGTCGATCGGTGTCTCGCCCAGATCAACAGCCCTATTGCAGAGATATAGCGTTCAGAAGAAACCAGTATTTCAATTATACGGCAATCTTCCGTAGGCTATATATCAGAAAATTAGAGCCAGATCGGTGAAGGGACAACTCTCCTAGGATTGCGAGGATCCAGACTGTCGATCGGTGTCAAAATCTCGATTTCGAAAATGAGGCCGATTTTCGCAAAATTTAATGATGTAACCATCATGATTTTTTGCGAAAATCGTGAGAAAGTGTATGTCCTTTTTTCCGATTGCAGTCGATTGGCAGGACTCTCCCGATCACGAAAATACATGCCACTCCCAGATTGGTCCATAAAAAGTCGAGAAAGCCAAAGAAAATATGAAAAAATCGGCCATTTTGGTCGCAAGTTGAGGAATTGTTATTGCACAACAAAAATCGTTGTAGAAAATTAGTTTTTTCTTATTTAGATGTAAAACAATTAACAACAGACTACAACAGGCCAGTTTTGCTTGATTGTTTTCTCCGCTATTTGTGGCCCGATCAGTGTGATGGATCCCTGTGATCGAAAAAATGTACCCGACTTAATTGAGCCCTTATCAAGGACCCAGAATATTTTTCCCAATGAATCATATTAGAATTTATTTATTTTTTTTTTATTCGACAACGAATTTAAAATAATCCTTAACTAACATATCTCTATCTTAAATAATAACAAGAACACACCATTACAAAATCATGCATAAAAAAGGAAAAATTCCATAATCAAACGTTTGTTTATGGCTCCTTTCCCCTGGAAAAGGTCAAATGCATCCCAGCTGGCAACGCATTGTGCTGGCAAAAAGCCCAACAGATTATTGCCATACTCGTAGTTGGTTCGGTGGAGATCAACCACAAAGGGTGCTTGGGTCCTTGCAGGCGTACTCAAGCCATTCCTACTAAGCAGATCAGGGCAATCGATGTTACCCACTAAGAGTTTATAGATAAAGTGATAAAGAAACGCGTAACTAAATTAGTATACATTTTTGGACATATTTTAAAATATATCTTCTTTCACAGAGGACTTATGCACCCTTCACTTTATCTCAAACCGAGTCGTATCCGATGTCCGCCCCGCCAGACGGAGTCCTATTCAAGCACTAGCGAGGCGTATTCGAGACATACCGAGATCTATCCCAGCCCTTGCAAGTTCCGATCCTAATAAGCCGTCGTCATCCTTTGACCTGGCCATCGACAACAAGGACAGTGACTATGGCAACCAAGGGAAGGGCTACGAGGGCTACGCGTGCTACTAGACTCTAGAAAGATCTCGTTGTTGTTAGGTTTAGGGATGTACACGAATATACATTTAGATGGTAAATATATATGTATTCCACTTCGTTTTTTACTTGTACTAAGCTATGTTGCGATAAATAAAACTATTGAAAAATCATCCTTACTGTATTCTGTATCGGGGAAACTATTCCGATTAGAAAAAGGCGTGGGACGCCCAGATAGGTTCACAAATAGCGATTAAAACAGAAATTTTTTGATTGGGGAAACAGTCCTTGATCCATAAAAATTACTCCATTAAATCAGGGACATCATGTCGACCACAGGAAGTCATTGCACACCCATATCGGCCCACCAATAGCCGAGAAAACTAAATATGAATGGTTCAGATTGTTGTAGTCCTTACCGAAGAATCAATGAAATTTTTCAGAACACGGCGGGCCATGACACCTCCCGATCAGGCCACAAATAAAGGAGAAAACAAGATATGTATATATGTCTGGATAAAATATCCTTGATCCTTAATAAGGAATGCGTTATCTCAAGGAACCTATTCCGAACTCAGGAAAACGTCACACGTCCCGATCGCGCCTCAAATATCGGAGAAAACAACAAAAGTTGTGGCTGTTAATTGTTGTACAACAACAACCATCAAGCTGCAGTCGATTGGCAGGACTCTCCCGATCACGAAAAGGCATGCCGCGCCCCAATCGGCTGCCGTATAGCAGAGATATAGCGTGCAGAAGAAACCAGTATTTCAATTATACGGCAATCTTCGGTAGGCTATATCTCAGACAATTAGGGCCAGATCGGTGAAGGGACAACTCTCCCAGGATCGCGAGGATCCCGACTGTCGAGCGGAATCAAAATGTCGACTACGAAAACGAGGCCGATGTTTGGCAATTTTAATGATGATTTTTTGCGAAAATCGTGAAGAAATGGATGTCCTTTTTTCCGATTGCAGTCGATTGGCAGGAGTCTCCCGATCACGAAAAGACATGCCGCGCCCCAATCGGCTGCCGTATAGCAGAGATATAGCGTGCAGAAGAAACCAGTATTTGCATGATATGCGAATCTTCAGAAGCCTATATCTCAGACAAATAGGGCCAGATCGGTGAAGGACCAACACTCCCAGGATCGCGAGGATCCAGACGGTCGAGCGGCATCAAAATGTCGACTACGAAAATGAGGCCGATTTTTGGCAATTTTAATGATGACATTCCCCACCCCAAACAGCACATATTTATAGGCTAATAGCCGAGATATTGCTAAAGAAAATAAATCTGACGTCAAATGGCCTAAAATTACAAATTTGCAATCTATTAGGCGAACAGAAATCAGCAACTTAACAAATTAAGTGAATTCCTAATTTTTTGCATACTTTTGGGGATGTGAAACGGAAATTTAAAATACAAAATTTAAAAAAAACCAGCGACCTTCTACTGCTTTCTATTTGCCTGGTATCCCAGATCTGAAAACCGAAAAATCTCGGGTGTGAGTGCCCCCAAATTGAAAGTAGTGGTGCTCCTGTGATCGGAATTGCATCCTTGATCAGATGACCCCGTTATTTCTGGTCCCATCTAGGCGTGCGACAGCTTCCTGTGATTGGAAGAAAATTCTTGATTTGATTAGGTCCTTGTCAACGACCAAGGATCAAGATTATTTTCTCCAGCTAAGGACCCAAACCACCCCTGCTAGTCATATTTCCCGATTTCCCGATCTGCTATAACCGTTTGTGGCAGGGCCGCAGGATAAAGAGGATTTCGAAGTCTAGAAGATTAATATTAATTGGGAAAATATTATTTTTTTTTTATTTTTCTTCGTACCGCGTAACAGTCGGCTCGCCATCGTGCTCGTGCATTCATCCCACACTACTAGTTTACATTGCTGCAAAACCTTTGCCTCTTGGAAATGATGCAGTTTGGAGTTTCGTTGCGTTGCATATTCAATGGAAATTTTACAGCTGAAAGGGCTGCTCGACCGCCTTCAAGCAAAGTGGCTGCAATGCCTGACGAAGCCAGAGCTAGAGAAATTTCATTTTTTTATTGATTATTAATTTGATTCATTGCATTTCGGGTTCTTCAGACTACATTTTTATTAAGTCACAAACACACAACACTTTTTTAATTTTATAGAATTTTGTGGCTTTCAGATTTAGTAGTATAAATGCACAGTAAAGAGACGTTTACATTTCTAGTTTTCAAGTGACATTTTACCATAATAGACTAAATTAACAATTATTTTAAGGAGGTGGCGCTTATCCGAGAAAAATGTGGAGGCCAAATAGATCTTTTAACTATATAAGCAAGGTATGGAGTAACTTAACTGTATTAAAAAAAAGTATATTTTACTATAAATTATGGATTGTACGAAACTTTTGGCTGGAGATCACAGTAAGTCATTCCAGGCCCAAGGCAAGAGGCATATCCCATCATGAAGGGTATAGTATTTTGCTCATAGACGCCTGTAAACAAATGCGCCCAAGGACCTGAAATGGCAATCAGCTAATTAAATTATACATATAGATCCTCCAGCTTACCGTGAGCATACACAGCCACGTCACCGCCTCCATGGGTCTCCTCTGACATGGGCACGCCGTGGGGATAACGCGCATCCTTGTCACCAATATCCGAGGTAGTGAGATCAACGCGTTCCACCACGCCATCCTTCGATTGATAGAACTTTTGAAATTCAGGGCCGTTGGCATAGGAGAGAGTGGCGTAGGGCTTGGAATCTACATCACTAAACTCCGAATTCAAGCCGGCAATGCTGTTATTCACATCTGGATAGCCGCTAATCGAGACCGTGTGTCCGTGGTCGGCGGTAACGACAATCAATGTGTCCCAAGGATTCGTCAGAAGGCGAGCCTTTTTGATGGCATTCGAGAATTGGACAGTTTCATCCAGGGCCTTCTTGGCCTTGGTTTCATGATGGGCATGATCGATGCGACCACCCTCGACAAACAGAAAATAGCCCTCAGGATCCCTGGAAAGGACATTGATAGCTGACTCTGTCATCTCCGCCAGCGTGGGAGTGTCTATGCTGTCGTCTAAGTGATAGGCCAAGTGCGAGGCATTAAACAAACCGAACAAGAAATCCGTACTGCGAGCATCGTTCGCCAAGAGATCGGTGCGATTAAAGACCACTCTGGCGTTACCTGGCTTGCTCCTCTGCCACTCATCTATGAGGTTCCTACCATCTAAACGCTGACCCTGATTGCCATACACATCCTTTTCGGTGTTGGGCAAGAACTTCGAGGTGCCGCCACCCAGGATAACCCGCAGGCGTTGCCCCACATCCCCATCTATCAGCTGCTGGGCAATGTCTGGACATTTGCTGGCATTTTCCCCAAAAGAATTAACGTCAAAGTCGCTCTCAAAGTCCCGATTCGAGGTGTGGGCATAGACGCCCGCGGGGCTGGCATGCGTTATCCGTGTGGTAGTCACCACGCCAGCCGACTTGCGACCCTTCATTGCCCAGGCGGCAATCGAGGAGAGGCGATTCTGGGGCAGCCTGGCCCCTGCACAATCATTCACCTGGACATTGGGGGTGACTCCAATGGTCAGGTAGTTGGCTTTAATCCCAGACAAATATGCGGAGGCCGTGCACGCCGAGTCGGAGACCTGTTTGTTCACACAGTACGTCTGCGATAAAAAGGAATAAATAAAGAAGCAATTAGATTTATTTCAGATCAGGTGAAGGTACATATATACATATGTACCTTTGAGAGTCCCACGAAATTGAACTTTTCAAACTCCAGACGATTCCGCTCTCCCACTACTCCTCGCAATTGGCCCTCAAAGATCCGACTGGCGGTGACGGTCGGCACGGACATGCCATCGCCCAGGAAGAAGATAACGTTCTTGGCCACATACTGATTCGGAGGCGTCGACAGCTTCTCGAAGAGTGTGCGCTGGGCATCGTGAAACCAGAACTCCTTGCTCTTTAGCTCCTCCACGGAGCGTAGATTCCAGACGCGCTCTGAAATTAAAATCCAAAAAAGTTGGGTTGGCGTCATTCTGGGCGAAAGTACATTCTGCGACTCTTTGTACATTAAAATAAACTATTTGATATTCTTTTATATTCGTTTAACACTTGATTAATCCAATTTGGAATGTGTTTTGTGTTTACTTTCTTTCACACTCTCACTGTACACAGCCGAGATCTTTTATCTTTGGTATATGTATTTTATGGCTGAGAAGTCAAACCCGTTAAGCATCACGCACCTGGCCCATATTTATACTGACAATGGCACAAAGCGAATTGGAACACAAACGCTAACAAAAAGCCACGCATCGTTGTGAGAATTTTGATGAACCGCTGACAAGCCCGAAACTCTTACGACTGTTCCAATGGATCCGATCCGACTGATAGCGAGCGTGGAGTCCGAGACTGAGACAAACCTTTAAGAAGTCTACGGACTGACTAAACCGCATTTGGTAACTGTATGCGTATTTATAGAACTCTAAAAAAACACCAGAAACAACGACAGAACAGAAAAATTACCGATATACTCGTACGGGGGGATAATAAATAAAAGCATGGCTTTGCATTAAATACATTCTAAATGAGCTTATCACCCAGGAATTTGGTATTTAAATGTTATCAGCATTAATGCCCTTATTTAATAGTCCATGGTTAAGTCTTGCGAGTCAAAATCAGGTTTTTCGTTGCACCGCTGCATTCATTAAGATAAGATCGTTAAAGCAAGACAAAGATGGAAGAGATTGTGCATTGCATTAGAATAATTAATATATTCGGATGCTGGAGTCACTAAAAAACTTTTTATTTAATTAGACGCAATATATTATCAAGTTGTTGGTTAATAAATTAATGGGTTCGTTAACCTTTAGTGTGGTGCTAATGCCGGATACTGATCTAAAATGCATTTCGGCTGTCTTTCTCTCCGATTTACTAAATATATTAATGCTTTTTATTGCATTATTAATTTTTAAATGACGGAGGTGACTTTAATTTCTTATAAACAGGTTTTCTAGTTGATTAAAACAAAACGATTACTTGCAAACTTAGAACTGAGTACATTTTCGGCATATCAAATGATTTTAATTACGTTGCGGTGAGATTTCATCATACATTTTATTTATAAACTTAAATACGCATGCTTTTTAAATTTTCACCCTCCAAATCGTGCTTTCCTGCATCGATTATTCCACTGGATTGCATTGTCTTTTTCACTTACTGACTGCAATTTAGGCGCGCAACTCTACTATCCAGTCGATAGTTTCGATAGCCGTTCGTTGGAAATGGCTGCACACCCTAGGCGATCAGATATTATAGGATTTAGGAAATGTTCGTCCTTATTTTTATTATTTTAAAACAATCCAATAAAGAGAGTCCTTAAAATAAGCCAATTTTGGAAAAATTGATTCATCAATCGGATAAAGCTATGTGTTCTGGGCTGAAGGTCCTAGCTAGCTAGTAATATTAAACCATACATAAATAGCGAGGAACATGGATTTCTATCATGGACAGCGAACCCATTAGACCACCCATTGTACCCACTGTTCGCATTAAAATACACCCTACGAAAATGACGGAACTTAAAGAATTTTAGCTCAGTTCATCGTGGTTTTATTTTAATTAAAGAAGAAGGATAGGATGGATCTACAAGAAGAATCAAAAGACAATATTATTCTCCTGGGTTAGCTCAAGTTCTTAACCTGTTTAAATAAAGGGGGGGCCAAGTTCGTTTGTTACATCAGTATATACGCTATATTTTGAAAATGAGTAGGTTCGGTATATTTCTGTGGACCACACCGTGTACTTCACCGATAAATGATTTTCTTTCCACCACGTCTAGCTCACACACCTTTCAAATTTCATACTTTTCATAGTATTTTCCAGTATATTTTAAAACGTGATATGAACTCACCCTTTTGGACAATACACCAATGTAGAGACCCCGTAGAAATGCAACTCAGAGCCATGTCCCAGGCCACATCGAATACTAATTCGTGATCAGCATCGAATTTCTGATTGTTTGCCATTGATATCTATTTTTTCAAAAATTTCGGAAAAAAAGGCATGTCAAAAAATAGATAACGGAGGTTTTGTCACACAGGCGCCTTTATGGGTAACATGTATAGTAACATGTAACTAAAGTATAGTAACAAGTGTGTAGTTAGCGTGTAATTACCATGTAATAAATTCATTTGGTGGAAATAGTTGTTGACCGGTTTTTCTTAAACCTTATTTTATAAGCAATGCAGTAAGGAGGAAAACTTAAATTTAATCAGACTTTGTAAGAAATCAATTTAATAATCGGATAAAACTATGAGTTCAGATCTGAGGCTTTTGGCTAGCTAGTAATATTTAACCGAACATGAAAAATGACGAACATTATGCAACTTGAATACATATAAATCGCCAGTATATTTACAGTATATTTTGAAATTTGTGACGTAGTTTGGTATCAGACGGTATCGATAAGTGTGCGGTCACACTGCGGATCTCCGCCATTTTATAGCTGAAAATTTTCGCAAAGAATAAAGTTGTGTATACATAAGTAGAATGTACATTTTTGTGAGAAGAATACATTTTTACGGTGAAAAGCAAGGCAATTAAGAAGTTAATTTCAACTAAGCGAGATTTCCAGCGCTAGTGCGAGCATACGGGCCGCGCGCCGGCTGCTCCGGCTTGAAAAGACGACTGTACGAAGCGCGTGTGCGAGAAAGTGGAAAAGTGCAGCAAACACTGATACGAATTAGGTCGATACTAAATTAGGCGCAGCTCGCGGAAACCATGGCTGATGTGGTCTTGGACTTGTACGCCGAAGACCTGGACAAGGACTTTGCCGGCCAGTCTCAGGTAAGTGGTGACGACAGTCGCTTCGATGGATGGCGTGTGAATTGCGTGCATGTACACATTTTCATCGATTTGGTCACACTGACGCCTAATGAACCCCACACACACTTTCGCGACACTTGTAGGACGAATTCGGAGGCGACGGTGTTGATCTCTACGATGACATTGGCGGACCCACCGAGGCGGCTGCCTCTGGGGGCGGGGGCGGCGGCACGCCCTCGGCAGATGGCGCAGCCGGTCCAGGCTCAGGGGACTCTGCATCGAGCGGAGGCGGCGGTCCCAACGGAGTTTACCATCAGGGCGGTGGTAGCTTAACTCCGACCATGAACCGCCGCTACCAGCTATACGTGGGCAATCTCACCTGGTGGACAACGGACCAAGACATCTCCAATGCTTTGAGGGATATTGGAGTCAACGACTTACAGGAGGTGAAGTTCTTTGAGAATCGTGCAAACGGACAGTCCAAAGGTTTCAGTGTCATATCGCTGGGCACGGAATCCAGCTTGAGAGCCGTTTTGGATCAACTGCCAAAGAAGGAGATGCACGGTCAGGCGCCGGTGGTCACGTACCCCAGCAAGCAAGCCCTAACGCAATTTGAGAGTCTGCAAAAAACGAGACCCGTACCGCCGCCGCAGCAAAATGGTCCGCCCCGCGGTCCAGCTCCGCCCAATATGGGTGGCGGTCCCATGCCCCCACATCCAGGTGGCCCTCAAGGTGGTCCGCCTGGGCATCCGCCCCGCGGCATGAATCCCATAATGGCTCCCGGCCAGTACCGACCCCAGCATATGTCGCAAGTCCCTCAGGTGGGACCCAACTCCGGACCGCCGAGAATGCAGGTGTGTTTCTATAATTTTATTAGATATTCTTCCTCCGCATGGAGTCTCTATCTCTATCCCCACACCCACCCCTTTTAAGTTTCATTTATAGATTTTCCCTCTGATTCCTCGAAAGTTATCGGTATTATTAACGCCATACACATTTTATTATTGATCCCCCGATTCTCATTAAAATTGTTCTGAATGCAAAGTTTTGTTGATTCTGTAAAACTTTACAATAAATAAATTTAAAATTTATATATTTAGTTTATACGAAATGTCCCCTCGCGGATCTTTGCACTCGACGTAGAATAAAACCATGTTTTATTGGTCATCGTTCAAAACGAATTGCATAATATTTTTGTTTATGATTTTAAGTACTTTACTTTAATAGTAACCTTTTCGGTTTAATTACAAATAATTTCAGAGAAATTTTTGTAATATTTTCTATTGTTTGTATACTCCTAATAATACTCCTCCTAGATGTATGAACATTAGCTTAGATCCCATTTCGAAATTGTAACTCGAATGGCGAATGCATATTGAACTGTCCTCTTTGTTTCCATCTTTTGTAATTGTAATCCTGTATTAAGTGATTTCATAATCAAATGTTTATGTATTACGCTTTATATTTATATTCTATTCCATGTCTATGACAACGCTTACGCACACTCCCACAACAACAACAACATGAAACGTAATTTACGTATTAATATAGCCCCCAATGCATCCGCAGGGAGGTCTCATGGGTAATCAACAGCCACCACCCAGATATCCATCAGCACAGGGCCAATGGCCAGGTCAGAGGCCTGGCGGGCCACGACCAGGTCCACCAAACGGACCACCGCAACGACCAATGGTAAAAAAAAAACCCTAACCGAAAATGAAAATGAGAAAAAATCCATATCAAATATGCCACTTACTGTCAAAAATCTAACGAAACAGAAGAACCAGAAGCGAAATCAGAACTAACAATTATTTAAGCTAACTTTAGAGTACGACATTGTATGTATGCGCCGCATAAGAGATGTATTCAGAACATTCAGAAATAATTCCATGCTGCACCTATAGACCATGAGACATTCTCATTCATTCATCCATTCCTCAGTCTTTTGTCTTTGCTCACGCAATCATTATTAATTCGTTCATTTCGCGTTGCAGTTCCAGGGACCCATGGGGATGCCTGTAAGGGGACCTCCAGGTCCGGACTGGCGCCGTCCACCCATGCATGGTGGCTTTCCGCCCCAGGGTCCGCCGCGTGGTCTTCCCCAAGCACCAGGGCCAGGCGGACCGCACGGAGCACCTGCACCACATGTGAATCCAGCTTTCTTCAACCAGCCTGGCGGTCCAAATCAGCATCCCGGCATGGGCGGACCACCGCACGGCGGTCCGGGTGGTCCACAGCCAGGGATGAATATGCCACCGCAACAGGGTATGAATATGCCGCCGCAGCACGGGCCACCGCCACAGTTTGCACAGCACGGACCACGGGGCCCATGGCCACCACCGCAGGGTAAGCCGCCAGGACCGTTCCCCGACCCACAAATGGGCCCACAGCTCACGGAGGCCGAGTTTGAGGAGGTGATGAGCAGAAACCGCACGGTCAGCAGTTCAGCAATAGCCAGGTGCGTTTCCATCTCTCAATCCCTTAAATGTTTAATTGAATTGTCAATAAATGATTTATTTCTATAGAGCTGTGTCTGATGCCGCAGCCGGCGAATACTCCAGCGCCATTGAGACACTGGTCACCGCAATTTCGCTGATAAAACAATCAAAAGTGGCCCACGATGAGCGTTGTAAGATTCTGATCAGCTCACTGCAGGACACGCTGCACGGCATCGAGGCGAAGAGCTATAACCGACGCGAACGGTCGCGCTCGAGGGAGCGATCCCACCGCAGCAGGCAGAGGCGTGAACGCTCTTCCTCGCGGTATCGCGAACGGTCTCGTGAAAGAGAGCGCGACCGTGATCGCGAGCGTGAAAGAGATGGCGGGTGAGCACGAAATGGGGAAAGCAATCTTTTACAATCAAAAATCTAATGAAATTTTCGATTATCCAACAGCTATCGCGAACGGTCGCGCAGCAGAGAACGAGAACGTCAGGCTCAAGATCACTACAGGGATGAAAGGTAATGCAAAACAGAATGTTCTAGATGCTCAATATGCATCAACTTTAATGGCAACATTATCCTTGCTTGCAGCAGCAGTCGCTCGGCTCGTCCAAGGAAGTCGCCAGAGCCCGTTGTGGCAGAAGCAGCTGAGGCGCCGTCATCGAAGCGCTATTACGAGGATCGAGAACGGTATCGCTCCTCGGATCGGGAGCGACGCGACCGAGATCGGGACCGCGATCGTGAGAGGGAGCGTGATCGCGACAGGCGGGAGGAGCATCGGTCCAGGCATTGACTGCTGAAGGATGAACAGCCACGCAAGCGAAAGTAAAGAGGAGAAGGAATTATAAAGTAACAAATACACAACACTCTTATTAACAAACAAATAATGCCGCAAGCTTGGTGGGTGGTCAGTGGGCAGTGGCCGGCCAGCTGTACAAGCTATACAAATTAACAGATTTTCAATTTGTATCTAACATTACCAATACGTAGGATATGAATATGGCATATAACATAGTTTCTCCTAGACATACTAAACAATAAGCCGATATGTTGACAAGCCTCTATACCATCAACGACGCATTGACTGTCTCTGGACCCTCACTCGACACATTCTTGCAGCGACAGGAGGAGCAGAAGCAGCACTACTGTATGGAGGATGCTATTGGCAGTCATCGTGGCACATTTTCGACACAGATGGGCAATGGGATGGATGATCATCACACAACTAATCCTTCGCCGCCCTCTTCGCAGCAGAATTTCAATATTATTGTACTCTAATATTTCGGTTTATTTAATAAAACATATACTTATGAAAAAAAAAAATAATTGTTCGACGAAACCTTACCAAAACTGTCTTGCATTGTGTGTCTTCTTGTATTATATATATATATATATATTTAAACAAAAAAAAAACAAACCCACCAGCCCTTATTAGTTAATGAATTTATAATTGTACAACAAAATTGTATGTAAAATATGCCAAAATTATAATTGCACTGCTGTGTGCAATTTTTACTGAAATTGTTATATTAACAAAATCATTTCTGAGGCCGACTGAGGCCAAAAATCGTCAACTTAAATGTATTTTCAATGACTTTCAATGATTCTTTTGTTGTAAACATTCGTCATGCATTTGTTTTAATTTTTTTTTATTTATTTTATACCGTACCATACTATATTGTATATTTAAGTCGATCATTACCCTTTGCCTGTCTCCGAAAGTGTGTGAATGGAGTTGTAGCTTTTAAATCGCGACTGATCTCATCCGCCGAGTGCACTGTTCTGATAGGAAACCTAGTGAAATCATGTTTATATAAGATAAGTTGGATGAGTGTGTATTCCGCCCGAAGTATAAGACTAAATTACTCTATAAACGAAAGCCCTGACCGCATCTAGCATAGCAATACTCTACTAACGCTCGAATCGACCTTTTATGTAGTTCCTAACAACAGATCTGTGTTAAAAAGTTTGCAGATAAAAGTAATCTAGCATTTCATTCGTATTGTATCATCTGCGTTTTAGTTTTTGATATTTTTAGGTTTTACTTCTTATTTTACTTGACATACATTTTGTAAACGATATTCAAATAAGATCATGGCGCACTAACCCCTAGTTACAAACATTTACAACACCTCTGTAAACCAGAATGTTACGTTTACCAGTTTGATGCACCTGTAACTCTCCCAGGGAGAGGCCTAGGCTTTAGGGATCAAATGTTACGAGCTTAACTGCAGAAAAACGATGTCTTGTACAATTTTTAAACTGTGATAGCGATCTTAAATGAAATCTATGAAAATTTATACAAACGAACACTCAGTCTATTAAGTCATGTTTAAAACAGGTAATGTGCTCCAACTTCTGTTTTTATATAGTTTGTAATCTAGCTCAACGTCCCAATGGCCAAATCTAGTCCTTCGCATCTGACGATACATTTTTAAGTCAAACCGATGCCTTGCAATATTTTATAATTTACAAATATACCGTCTATTTTGTTTTTCAAAAAGATGTACTGTTGACTTTTTTGAATAAGGCGCCAAATGAACAGAAAATCAATCAATTTGTGTATTCTTCAAGCGAAGTTGTTTCGCGTCTGTGGCGCGCGCGTCGTGTTTGCTATGCAACTGGAATGTTCCAAATCTAAACGTTAGCCAACACTCCTCTTTCCATCTCTAGAAATCACTGATAACAATGAAAATTTGATTTTTAAAGCTATATTAACAAACTTAGCGTAGGTAAACTTCAACACGCATTTTTTTTAAGTCTCGCCCTCTCAAATCGTGTTTTAGTGCATCGAATTTTCCACTGGATTGCATTGTCCTTTTCACTTACTGACTGCAATTTAGGCGCGCAACTTTACTATCCAGTCGATAGTTTCGATAGCCGTTCGTTGGAAATGACTATACCCTATAAATGGCATACCCTAACCGATCAGAAATTATAGAATTGAGGAAATGTTCGTCCTTATTTTTATTATTTTAAATTGGCATTACTGTGTCTCTGTCTAACACACAGGTTCCTTGGTCGGTTTTGCCAATTGCAAAATATGAGTTCAAGGATCTCAGAACCTATAAAAACCAGAGCAACCAAATTTGGTATCCACACTCCTGTGATATCGGACCTCTACCGTTTCGTGTCCAAATTTCGCCACACCCCCTTCCGCCCCCGCAAAGGACGAAAGTCTGGGGCATCCACAAATCTCAGAGACTATTAGGCTAACCAAATTTGGTATACGCACTTCTGTTAGATCTCACTATACGTGTATCTCGAAATTTCGCCCCACCCCCTTCCGCCCACATAAAGGACGAAAATCTGTTGTATCCACAATATTGCAGATTCGAGAAAACTAAAAACGCAGAATCATAGATAACGACCATATCTATCCAGTTGCGGAATCTAAATCAGATCGGATAATTTGTATAGCCAAAAGCAACAAATAAATTCGCAGTGGCTACGCAGCGCCCGACGTCACGCTCAGACTGATTTTCTGTCTCTCTCGCACGCACTCTTTGTCGTGTCGTTTAATATTAGCGGCGTCTGCCGGAGGAGAGCCATACTGACTAAGTATCGGGTATAAATGTAGAGTTGCGGTCACCGCAGCTGCTCACAAGGTTCCCCCTCGTTGTAAAGTGTGTTTGCCACTCAGTAGCTCTCGCTTCAAGTTATGCTTGTAAAATGCTTCCAAGAAGTCTAGAGAAAACGATTAAGGATACATTCCATTCCTTTTCTGAGAGCTCGAAGCGGCACAGAAAATTTAAGGCAGTTCAAAAATTTCTAAATTCTCCGGAGCATCAAATACTCAATCATTATGAAATTCGCTGGTTGTCTCTGGTTGTCTCTCTGAAGGACTTATATATAAGGAATAAGGACTTATATGAAGGATGCCGCACGTGCCCTGAAAGAAAAAACAAGAAAAAATTGGTGATCGTGGAGACGAAGATCCCACCAAGACATCAGCCGGAGGCATCAACATCAGCGGAAGCGGTGGACATCGACAGCAGCAGCCCGGTACTGGCCAGGCCGGAAACCTGGTGCGAGAACAGTCAGCGGAGCACCGGCACCAAGGAATCCAGCGGAGCTGGAGAAAAACAAACCACGATCAAACAAAGACATCCGCGAGATTAAGGAAGCAAAATCTTTAAATTGAGCTGCCAATTCGGCCGAGATAGGGCTAACAGAAAACTGTTAGTATTTTTTTGTATTAGTATTTGTATTCGTCGGCAGAATCTAGGTTATTAATTAATATTGTTAAAAAAAAAGATAAGTAAGAAAATATAACATGAATATAATTTTAAAGTAAAACGTAGTCATGAGTGAGTAGAAAATGGTAGTTGGGTGGAACGAGAGTGAGAAGAGCGGGACCCTGAATATGAAAGGGAGCGCGCGAATTCAAAAAAAGGCGCTCATGGAAGTGTGGGACCCTGCTAGGGATAACGAAACCAAATATCCCCGCTGACGAAAGTGCCAACGAGGACAAGTCTGTTCTATAGGTTAGATTTGTTTTTTTTTTTGTATGTTTTGTTTGTTCAATCCGTCCCCTGGCTTATCGGGTCGGAAACACCCCTGACTTCCCCGTGAGCTAGCTGGGAACGATAGGCCAGGGTGGCAAAGAGGCGGATCATAGCAATCTCCAATTAAATGAATGCAATGTTTTGTTACGTTTTTATAAAGAAAAAAAAATGTTGTTCATCGGTATTTTCTACGGTATATTTTGAAAATGAGGCGGTATGTTTCGGTATATTTCTTAGGACTGTATATTCTATCGATAAATCCGCGGTCACACTGTTTACATCACTTACTAAATCTTGTGAATTACAGAAAAAGAAAACAAGTAGGCGTCTGAACTTTATTTCAGCAAGTCATAAAGCAGTTTGTCTGTGAACATATCAGATTCACTCCTCCGTTTGAAAAACTAATAAGATCTGAAAACTATTTAACAAGCGAAATAAAGCAAGAAAATGGCAGCAGCTACAGCACAGAAATTTAACGAACGTTTTCAGACGTTTATGACGGGGCTCAACGATCGCTAGTGAGTATTTATCTAATAGTGGAAAAGGGCAAGCGGCACTGGGGGACTTGCACTTGGCCCAGAGTCACTGGTGCAAAATTTAATTTGCTTGGGACGCGCTGCGTCATAAGTGATAGAACTGACGTGTTGTTTTGGTATTGAACCACATCAACAGTTGGTCGCCAACGAATCGATAGTCCTTGAAACTAGCTTACCTTGTCTTTATCCTCCCCCTTCCCCAGTGAGCCGCATGTGCGCCAGCACCTGGCCAAGGTGTACATGGTCTTGGGCAGCACTGCAGCCGCGACAACTGTGGGAGCCCTCTGCCAGATGCGCGATGTGCTAGATCTCGGTGTGCTGGCTGCCCTGGCCACGCTGGTGCTGGTTTTGGGGCTGCATTTCTACAAGGACGATGGAAAAAACTATCGCACACGTTTGAGCATGCTCTATGCCTTTGGATTTTGCTCTGGGCAGACATTGGGACCGCTGTTGGGCTACATAAGCAGCATCAATCCGGCCATTATCGTCACGGCCCTCACTGGTACCTTTGTCACCTTTCTATCGCTCTCGCTGGCCGCACTCCTGGCCGAGCAGGGAAAGTATCTATACCTGGGCGGCATGTTAGTAAGCGTGGTCAACACCATGGCCCTTTTGAGCCTTTTCAACATGATATTCAAATCGTACGTCGTTCAAGTGGTAAGTAAAAAAGTGAATCTAATCTGTGGATGCCATTTAAATCGCATATTTTCTCCATTAAACAGACTCAACTATATGTGGGAGTATTCGTCATGGCCGCTTTTATAGTTTACGATACTCAAAACATTGTACAGAAGTGCCGCAATGGTAACCGCGATGTTGTACAGCATGCCCTGGATCTTTTCTTCGACGTATTGAGCATGTTCCGTCGTTTGCTCGTAATCTTGACTCAGAAGGTATGCTCCATTCGTTAGGGCTTACATTTAAGTTGCTATAGCCTGTAAGCCCCCCGTCCCACAGCTCAAGACCTTTATGGTTTAGTAGTCTATTGAAGAAAATCCAATCAAATGGTCGCCGAACACTTTGCAATAGTTTTCCCCAAGTCAAAAATCTCTTGAGATTAAAAAATTCAGACGGTATTTGCCGAGTCTTTCCGCATAGCCAAGGCAATAATTATACTTTCACAATTCCCAGCTAGGATCCCAAGTTTTCCTCCATTTTGCGGAAAGTATATTTATTTCCAATAAGATCGAAAAAACATTTGCAAAGTTTTCTGGCTGTTTGTGAAACTATATTTATACACTTTGGTCTATAAGTGCGAGGATCAATTTACCAATTAATTTAATTACTTTCAGGAGGAGCGAAAGCAAAATGAGCGCCGCAGGAGGAACTAAGGTCTGGCGGTAGCAGCAAAATACAACCAAAAAACAAACAATTTATACATCTACCATATGTACACTACAAAACTGATTACGTTAGAAAATTCTCAATTTTTTCAAACATACGGCCGTGCATATTTCGGCTCTTAAATTACAATACACTCAAATGTTCATTGTGCAAAAGCCCAGGCGAAAAATTCTATATTTAAATAAACCCGAAGTTAAAGAAAAATTCATCACAGTATTGTACCCTTAAATGGAGTTATCTTTATCTAAACACCCCATAATAGATTACTAATAATGATAATAACGATTGGAGTGGGGCTGCCCTTGTAATGTGAGGCAGCAATTTAATTAGGCTAAGTGCATGGCCTGCAGACCATCCATAATATCCAGAGGGTCAGACGTTGGTCAGTCGACATTCAACATGCCGCCGGCCCAGACGGAAAGTGCGCTGCCAATGGTCCAGCCATTGCTAAAGGAATTCCAGCTACTCTTCTATATATCCAAGATTGCTGGGATACTGCCGCAGGATCTGGAGAAGTTTCGCACCAAAAATGTGCTGGAAAAGTCGCGCAATGGCATGGTCTACATGCTGGCTATGTTGATCGTCTATGTACTGCTTTACAATATACTGATTTACTCCTTCGGGGAGGAGGATCGCACCCTCAAGGCCTCGCAGAGTCAGTAGACCATTACGATTGTAGGGCAGTGGCGCCGTTATTCAACCTTGCTTCATTCCATCCCCCAGGCACCTTGACCTTTGTGATAGGGCTGTTTCTCACCTACATTGGCCTCATTATGATGGGCACGGACCAGTTAACAGCCTTGCGTAACCAGGGCCGCATTGGAGAGCTGTACGAGCGCATTCGTCAGGTGGACGAGCGTTTGTACAAGGAAAAGTGTGTGGTAGACAACAGCCACATTGGGGGACGCATTCGGTTTATGCTAATCATGACGTTCCTCTTTGAGCTCTCCATCCTGTTGGCCACGTACATCAAGCTCGTCGATTACACCCAATGGATGTCCGTTCTGTGGATTGTCTCGGCCATTCCCACTTTCATCAATACGCTGGACAAGATTTGGTTTGCTGTCTCGCTGTATGCGCTGAAGGAACGCTTCGAGGCCATCAACCAGACGCTGGAAGAGCTGGTGGCCACCCACGAGAAGTTCAAGCTGTGGCTGCGGGGCGATCATGACACTAGCAGTCGAACGCTGGACAGCTCCCAGCCACCGGAGTACGACAGCAATTTGGAGTACCTGTACAGGGAGTTAGGCGGCTTGGACATGGGCTCGCTAAAGGGATCTGGAAAGAACAAGGTGGCGCCTGGTGGGTGAACATTTTGGATATTTTTATCTTAAGTTCATTGTATGTCTGGTTTCAGTTTCCCACTCGATGAACTCTTTTGGCGAATCCATTGAGGCCTCTGACAAGGCCACTCATCATCCGATATCCGTAAATATGGCGCACGAGAGCGAGCTAAGCAACGCGTCCAAAGTGGAGGAGAAGCTAAACAATCTATGCCAGGTGCACGACGAGATCTGTGAGATTGGCAAGGCCATGAACGAGCTGTGGAGCTACCCGATTCTCTCTTTGATGGCGTATGGATTCTTAATATTCACGGCACAGCTGTATTTCCTCTACTGCGCAACACAGTTCCAGTCGATACCGTCACTGTTCCGCTCGGCCAAGAATCCTTTCATCACTGTCATTGCATTGAGTTATACGTCCGGAAAGTGTGTGTATCTCATCTACCTGAGTTGGAAGACCTCTCTGGCCTCGAAGCGCACTGGCATCAGCCTGCACAAGTGCGGCGTGGTCGCGGATGATAACTTGCTCTTCGAGATCGTCAATCATTTGTCGTTGAAGCTGCTCAATCACTCGGTGGACTTCTCCGCCTGCGGATTCTTCACTTTGGACATGGAAACGTTATACGGCGTCAGTGGTGGCATCACCAGCTACCTCATCATATTGATTCAGTTCAATTTGGCCGCCCAGCAGGCCAAGGAGGCCATTCAGACATTCAATTCGCTGAATGATACCGCCAGCTTGGTTGGCGCTGCCACTGAAATGGACAATGGTAGCTCCACTTTGTACGATCTGGTTACTACCACCATGCTAACGCCAACAGTTTGAAGATGATGCTGATGTATATTTTGTCTTGTTTGCACCTTTTCCTGCACTTATGTTCAATTTCAGCACATAAAAAACCATCACACTGCAGTCATTTGTTTGTACTCTGCTTTGGCCTCTTTCAACTCACTGAGAAGATCATTAAATATGACATTGGCCCCATCGTAATCCAAAATGGCCACACAAGAGATCTGTGCACGCTTCTGAAGGGCATAGGACAGCTCGCGTCGTAAAAGCGAGAAGCAGTAGGGCACTTTTTGCTGCTGGCACAAGTCCTTCAAGCCATCAATCGTTTCGTCCAGGCCACCTAGAAAAATACATATATCATTATTGTTTGATCCTAGAATATCTTATACGCTCTTACGTTCTCCTGGGCAAATCTCACAATCGGTGGCCATGATTAGAAATTTTACTTTTTGTATACGTAGCCGCGCTAAAGCCTCCCGGATGCCCAAAACGAAGCGAGGATGTGCCCGTGCCTTGATCTCGTTTTTGGTATAAGCGCGTTTCTGGAAGCGACTCAGATCCTTCAAGAGCTGGGTGGTTAACAGCTTAAGCTGTGGCCTGGTGGAGTTGTCGCAATAGCTGGAGGAAACTACATATGTTTTAAATTAAATACAATTATGAAATATTTAAAAGAAACCTTCTGAAGCGTCGCGAATGTATTGGATGGACTTTGTCTTGTAGATGTTCCTCTTTGGCACGGAGTTTTTCCAGTTTCTGCTCCCTTTCTTTAGAAACCTCTGTATCCAGCAACAGGCAATCCAGCTTCTTTCTGAGCTCCTCCTCGTATTTAGGGATTGGAACGTTTAACATATTTTGCTTCTTCAGCCTGCGATAGCTGCATATCATCATTTTCAATCCAGTGACCTTTTTCTTGGGATTAAGGCGAGTTTTCCCTTTGCGCTTTGCTTCATATAGGGGTTTTGTGATGGTCAGATGTGGACGCCTTAGCTTTTTAGCCTTGTTCTGCTTTTGCGTCTGTCGCGACTTGACAACAAAATCGAGGAGCGGGCATTGCAGCTGGGGCTTCTTGTGCTTATTTTTGTACTTGGAGCTGCGAGGTAGTCTTGGGGCTGTTTCTCCTTCATCCTTTTGGATTTTGTGGAACGTGTTGTGATCTATAATATTTAATTTGTCCGAACGGCGCAGCATTTTTCCGAATTTTTCCATTGTTTTCCTTCAGTGTTGGATAACGCAAAAATTAAATGTCGAGCCGAAAGAAAAAAATTCAGATCGAGATATCGAATTAGTTTGTAATATTCAATAATATTGTATTTTCTTTCTTATAGCTATGAGTGTTTAATACTTAATTAAAAACATGGTTTGGCTTTACAGTTTACGAACTACAGTCTGGTAGGAAACAACTTATCTTAAGTAAACAATGGCCTACAGAATTTAGGATGAAGGGCGATGCTATAATCTTATGCTGCGATCTATGGCTAAGTGCATATCGTTGAACTCTTTGAGATGCGAGAGTATCTGGTCGCGCTCGTGCTCATAGATCTCCCAGTATTTCAGGTACTGGCCCACATGCTTGAGTACCAAACTGCGGGCAAAGTCCAGGCAGCTTCGGACATGCTTCATCCGTCGTCGACAGCTGGCCAGCACCGATCGCAATTGCTGCTCTGGATCCAGTTGAGCGATAACAAACGCAAATACATTCTTCACATCAATCCGGACATAATTCGGAAACACGACGGATTCGGTGGGACGCGCTTCCGGAAAGACAAGCAGAGAGGGGCAGAGCGGCATGGAGAACTCCCATGGAAGATCGTTGGCCTGGCTGTCAAAGCGTATGAAATTTACGCTTGGACTCGTGAGCAACGCCGACACCTGGAGAAATGCTTGAGATAGTACGGCGGACAAGGCACAGTCTGGACGATACATGAATACCACATTCGTGGCGTTTGGCCGCTGGAGAGCCTGCAGAAGCATTTGTCGGTTGAAATAGCGATGGAAAGCCGTGTCCGGAGGTGGCAACGCGTTCTTATAAACCTTCGGTAGTGTTTTGGCATAGAACTGACGGATGAAATCCTTGAGGGCCACATACGAGAAGGGACGATCCTGCGGCATTACATGGAGGGCCTCCTCGGCCATGTCCAAAATGAAGACCTGCACCGCTGAGGAATCTCGCTCGTGGGGATGGTGGTGCTGATGCTGCTGTATGCCCAACTGCTGCAGATAGTCGCCGTATTTAATGGAATCAAAGATCACGACACCCAGAGATCGATTCTTTGGGAAATCCTCCCCAGAATTTTTCCAGATAAGTTGGCTGTACTTGGTCACCATATTGGCGATGCCAATCTTCATGGCCGGCGTGCCATGGTTGGAATGGGCGAGGCACAAATTGCGCCGGTGCAGGGCCAGCAGGCTTTCCGACTCCGTGCCCCTGCCTGCCGAGAGCTCTAGGTGGTTCTGGTGGGTGTAGTGTAGCCAGGCATAATTGAGGTACTTGTTGATTCTATAGTAGTTGGCCAGAGTCGCAGCATTCAGCTGCCAGGCTCTGTAGCATTGCTTGCCACGTTGTTCTCTATCCTCAGAGGTTTTTTCATAAAGTTCCGCTGGCATTTGCAACAGGGAATCTACGTTTGCATGGCTGTCGTCTTTGGCCCAATACGAATCACAGCTGTCTGTCTGTTTTTTCAGCTCGGAAGCCATTTCTTTGACCATTACCATGGGCATGGCACTCTGATGGCTCTGATGCATCCTTACGCCCATGGCCAGCACGGGAGTGTAGCGCGCCTTCAAAGCTATTGTCGTTGGGGTTCCATAACCATTCGAAAAGAACACCAGACTCTTGAGGGTATGACGTACCCATCGGACTATGCCCAAAGCTCGCCAGTCACTGGACGATGTGTTAAACGTATGCACACCATTCCTGCTGTCTATGACAACCAACTGCGGCAGTGTGACGTCTTCCCCTTTCAACATGCTCTTTGCACTCTTTCCAAAGTTAAGGGCGAACCGTATATTCCTTTCGGGATCGAACTCCAGCCAACAGACAGCGGCCGCTATATAGCGTTTGTATGCCAGACTGTCTGCAGAGTCCAGGAGCGCCAGGACAACAGCATCTGAGTGTTTCCTCAGTCCTGCCAGCTCCAGGCTGGTGTGCACCCGATCGACGGGCTCGATCAGATAGTTCATGAACCGTGCGAGATCCTCAAAGTTCCATTCTCCGGAGTATTGAAGAATATTTCGTTGGTTGTAGCGCACTATCAGAGTGGGCCACTTGTCCGGATAGCCGCCAGCGCCAACTACTCCTGGATTTGGCACGTGAGTGCTGCTGCAATTGCACTGGAAATGCCAGCAGTCGACGGCCCCGAAGAACGCATATTCGTGGTAATAGTGTGCCAGTCCATCGTAGAGCGTTTTGGCTTGCTTGGCCTCACTCGACCAGGACACGTAGTGGAAAATCATCGCAATCTCGAAGTCAGATGCCCCGGCTCTGACTTGTGGCACGCTGCGACCAGGACACTCGGCGATAGGCGCCTGCTCCCGCCTTGACGTTTGGGCCTCTGTGAAGCAGACAGCGAGAACCAGCAGCACCAGGTTTAAAAATAAACACATTTTTGGAAGAACGTAGCCGGTGTGCTGGCTAATTTAATAATGCAAAGAGCACCATATGATTGCAAATCGGTGGAAACTCTGGCCACACCACTGAGTGTTCATACCGAATACTGACAAACAGGCTTCAGATCACCTGTCACATTATAACCTTATAAATGATAAAAATACTTTTAGACTTTATAATGTTATGTTGATAGATAAATAAGGGATCATAATTTTCAATAACTATACATATACATTCAAATTCCAACGGATAATTTCTATCAAAGCTACGGCCGCACTGAAAACATCTAACAACCCTACCTTTACTGCACAGCCGATATCGATCACAGACAAACACAACACTGACCAGCGCATATGCGTTAATTAATCACTTTTACTGTTTACTTTTTTAATATAAACTGCGTTAATTAAATTAAAAATTTGTGCAACAAGAACCAACTACGACGCGAAAACGAAGCTAAAATCTCATAACAGCTCCCAGCAGTCGTTATAGTCGTGCACCGCCAATCCGTTCTAGCACTCGAGGAAATCTGTGAAGTGAACCTGAAGCAAGGCCTCTCCGCTCTGAATCTTTGGCAATCACAAAACACAAGTGTTTGTTGGAATGCATATGTAAATTCATTCGAGGAGAGTATCGGAGCGAGCGCATATATAATTTACAGTTTGGCCTTCCACTTTCCAACCACAACAACAAAGCAGCTACGACCATACACACACACACACTCACTCACTCGCTCTCACACTCTCACACTCTCGCACTCACGAACGCACTAATAGTCACACAGAGCAGAGTGAGAGAGATAACCTGGTGTGAGGAAATCACCGTCATCACCTGTCCCCCAGCCCAGTCCAGATTTTGAATTGAAACAAGTAGAAAACGCACTGCGCGTACAGAACAGACAGCGGACCACCATTGAAATATGGGGCTTTTACTCTCCCGCTTATGGCGAATGTTTGGGAACGAGGAACACAAACTGGTGATGGTGGGCCTCGACAATGCGGGAAAGACGACCATCCTGTACCAGTTCCTAATGAACGAGGTGGTCCACACGAGTCCCACCATCGGATCCAATGTGGAGGAGGTTGTGTGGAGAAACATACACTTTCTGGTGTGGGACCTCGGCGGGCAGCAGAGTTTAAGGGCCGCCTGGAGCACATACTACACAAACACAGAGCTGGTGATCATGGTCATAGACTCAACGGACCGGGAGCGGCTGGCGGTGACTCGAGAAGAGCTGTATCGCATGCTCCAGCATGAGGACCTGAGCAAGGCCAGCCTTCTGGTCTATGCCAATAAGCAGGATCTGAAGGGATCGATGTCGGCGGCCGAAATCTCACGGCAACTGGACCTGACCTCCATCAAGAAGCACCAGTGGCACATCCAGGCGTGTTGTGCGCTTACTGGGGAGGGCTTGTATCAGGGTCTGGAGTGGATCGTTCAGCGCATCAAGAACAAATGACAGGCCACTGTAGCGTACGACCATAGCTAATAATTGTAGAAGGGTAATCCAATTTTTTTGTAAATGTAAAGCCACATAATACTGAGAAAAGGGTGTAACAGACTTTAAGCGTTTCGCCGATTGTTTAAAAAGTTGTTGCCAAGCCAATTTTATTAAGTGTATAAAATAACGACCCCTCAATGATGAAAATTTACGAGTGTACGAGTATGATAATGATAATGTCTAAGATCTAAGCCAATTAACTACTTCCAATAAAATTACAAAAAAGAGTTTATTTCGAAACTGTTTTCGTATTAAATTGAATACAGAATTGGACGTATCTTTCCTCTCTTCAAACATTGCCTTCTAATTGACATTGTTAGCGCGATTCACTTGTTTGTTGATGTGTGAGATTGATTTGTACTCTATCGTCTAAAATAAATACATGGTTGTGTATAGTTAGTATTTAAATTAAAAGGCTTACTCGCATCCGCCAGTAAGTAACCCGAAAAAAGTTTTAGGATTAGGTTTAAATATTAGAAAACTAAATATATAGCCACATGAACAGTTTGATCACAAAACGTAAAAGCAAAATAAAACAATATAAAAACGGTGATGCTTAAGTTTAAGTGAGATTACAGGAGCTGCTGCAACTCTTCAGGGGTTTCCCTTGGCCTAGGGTGATGGTGTTCTCTTCCACTGCCTCCACATTGTTGGCATCGTGTTGGCGCTGCAATGGAAATACAAGCATTAATGATTGATTCAGAATAAAAAAAGCCAGAGCACACCTTAAGTTCGGTGGCCAGGCAGCGGAAGGCATCCTCTACATTCATGTTCTCCTTAGCGGACGTTTCCATCACAAAAAGGATTTCAGGTATATATTGACACATTTGGCGAGCCTCTTCAAAGTCAACCTCGCGCTCCGTCTCCAGGTCGCACTTGTTGCCAATCAATATAATCAGCACATTCGACGCCGTGTATCTACGCACCTCCTCGATCCACTTTTGCAGATTGGAGAAGGAAGACCTCTTTGTAATGTCATAAACTGCAGCGAAAACAATTACAAATTAATAAGCTAATAATATGTATGTATCTGCACATGTGCGGCACTTGAGAAGATAACAAGACTGCCAGCAGAGAGAACGCTATTAAAATCAATTCCTCGCAATAAAATTAAAGCGTGGCGAGGCGCTTGTTATCAGCGAATCACGTCGTTCCTCGACAGGAGCTCCACTACTGATAGCGCCGAGGCAGCATGACAAATGAATGGGCGTATCCGAAAGATACCGACTCACCAATTAAGACTCCGTTGGCAGACCGATAATAGCTCTGCGTAATTGTGCGAAACCTCTCCTGGCCAGCCGTGTCCCAGATTTGTAGCTGCAGGGATATGATTCATTATTATCAACTTCAAATGACGCGACCGACCACCCTTTCACATACCTTAATTTGTTTTGCCTCAACTTCTATGGTTTTCATGGAAAAGTCCACTCCAATCGTATTGCCATGTCGCTCTATGTAGTTTCCCGTCTTGAACCTGTCCACTATGCAGGTTTTTCCCGTCCCACAATCTCCGATCAGGACAATTTTGAACAGGAAGTCAAAGTTCTCCTCGTTGGGCAGTGCCATCAAAGTCTGTGGGTTACGGGCCGACATTATGCCTGGCCGATGTCGTGTGTTGTGGATGGCAATGGAGGGAGTTTCTGAGAGTTTTTTTTCCAATGAAAAATGAAAACAAAGATTGAATAAATGCACTTGATAGAGATGATAGATACGCAGCTGTTCGACCTATCGCTGTCCAATCGTTATTTGGCACATCGCTAAGAAGAACGATAAGTGGGCAAATCGGTTCGTTGATTTTTGAATTATTTTTGTATAAATAAAAATGGAATAATAGTTGACTGTTGACAATATTTGCTTATCCTATTCAGTCCTGCAATACATTTCAAAATAGAAATCTATTGGAAAGATCTTATCATTACGTAAGAAAGTCATAAATGTTGGCTATTTATTTAAATGAGGCAATAGATTCAGCAATAGCAAATGGAAAGCACTTGTGCGTGTGAATTGATGTACGAGTACATCAATTTAATTGAAGCTACCATCACGTACATAGGTCAGGTTTTCTGATAACGTTTGCGTTTGTCTCCAACCCAATAAATTTTCACCACGTACCCTAATGATGGCTAACAAATTAGCTTTATTGAGTGATAAATATTTATAGTTATTGTGAAATTTTCGTCATATTTTCCCCAATGCAATTTTAATTGACTTTCCATCCAAATAGAGACCTTGACCCACATCCAAGCTTCTGCTTCTACTTCTACTTCTAGATGTGGAGGAGACTCACTTTCAAACCGCAGCGGAAGCTGAGGCTCCACTCACGGTACAAAACATGTTATATGCACATCTGGATCTGTCTTTGTATCTGCATCTGTGTATGCAAAGTAGCTGACTTGCTGACCAACTGCTTCGATTGCCAAGCGACTTGGAAACCGCATCCCAGATTCGGCTGTGCTGTGTACGCACTGTCGCATCCATTTCGCATGGAAAGTTTAATTGCTGCAAGCCAAAGTCGGGGCCAAAGTCTAGGCCTGAGAACTTGTCTGTGCTCACGATCCACGATTAGGCCTGCCTGTGGTGTTTTGATTTTGATGGACGATGTCCAGAGTGAAACTAATTGCGACCCAGATCTGTTCAGGGAAAACCCTCACGATGACTCATGACTGAAATGCCAGGAAGTGTTCCTCACAGACTCCTCACAGATGGAGTCGCAATTCACTTCACGAAACCACTCTCTGGCTTATCACCCATTACTCGCTGTTCGCTCTTAGCTGAAAGAAAATCAAACACCAAATTGGCAACTTCACACAGAAACCCCCACACAGGAGATCAGATATTTCTGTCTTTTATACTGGTTTGCTGTTTCGGCTGGCGAGTGGCTTCTGCTTTTGCTTCTGCCTCGGACTCCATGCCATGCCTCTTCTGCTGGCGGCTTGGCTTCCTCTTCTTGGCTCATTGTGGTTTTCGGTTTCGGCCCGTTCGTCGTTGCTTTTTATCGTTGGCCCCGGCCGCTGTCCGCTTTAGTTGAATTTCAAACCTTTGCTCGCGCGGTTGTTGGAGCGGGTCCTCATAAAAAGCAAAAGAAACCGAAATGTATTGAAGCTACTCCTTCTAGAAAAGGACCAGCACAACTCGTGTATAATAAAAAGTGAAAAACGTGTTGAGATATCTTCATGACTCAAACATTAGAAAAGACCAACTTGATCTTCCGTTGAACTCTGCGAGAAGAGACTCTGCGAGAAGAGGCCAGACTATAGGAACTTTCAGCGGGAAAACGCAAATAGGACAAGCGGCAAGTCCAAGTTCAACTCGAAGATCGTTCCCAACCGATTGAGCAGAGTCTTATGTAAGCTCTCTTCCTCTGAAAGAATGTACCAAAAAAACAAACAACCAAAAAAAAACCAAAAAAAAATTACATTACCTAATTGTCATGCATCCAGCGTTAGCTTGATTCAACTTTCTATACCATCCCTCGATATCTGATATCTGATACGAGTGCTATTTTTTGTGTGATGTTTGATTGATTTCCTCGCACATGCCGAGCACGCACTGGACGACACCACTTGCACTTTCCTTTGTCAAAATGCCTTTCGCAATCATTTGCTGGATTTCTAATTAATTATTCAGTGCCAGTGACAGTCCCAGTCCCTGTTCAGTGCGCGGGTGCAACGTGCCTGCCCAAAAAACAAAAGACATGAGCGACGAACTCGTGGTTACTTGGTTGGTTTTTTTTTTGTTTTTTTTTTTATTTATATTTTTTTTATTGGGGTAAATGGGATAAAATAATCAAAATTATCAGTGGAATTTTGTTGATTCCACCAATGTGTTGTACAAGTGTCTCTACTCCACTCACCTGCTGACCTAATTTTCGGTTTCATTGCAAAAATTAAGTAAATTACTTTATGTCGCGCCACAAACGAAGTATCGTATCGTATCCCACTGATTATTGTTGAAGTAAAAACACTCTTTGGATTCTGAGAGCGGACAATCAGACAGGCAGACAGACAGACATACGGACAGACGGACGTGGATGGACACTCTTCCGCCCATACTTAGCGATTTCCAATTAAAGCTCAGCTGCACTAATTCGCCATAAGCTGCAAAGGCTTTTCTCTCAATCTCAGTCTCAATTCTCACTTCTCGACCGGCATTCCAACCTGACATTTGTTGCGTGTTTGTTGTAAATGTCTGCCATGCTACTGTCGAAAGGTAGAGAGACTATCACATGAAGAGTGTTGCAGATATAAATCGAGATACAGGTACAGATAGTTTATATTTGCTTCCTGAAAGGCATACAAACTTCGACTCTGTTTTTTCTGCTATTTTTCTTTTGCTGATTTCCTATAGAAATCAAAATGAATCCTTGGTCATAAGCGAGAGTCAAAGAAAAGGCGTCTCACTGTCGCTGTGTGTCAACTGCATTTGGGTTTGTGTTTAGATTTGGATTTGGAGAGAGACTGCGACTCCTCGTTCTGGGTAATGGAACGCACTTGCCCAGTCAGTGGTGTCTGCAACTGTCAGCAGTCCACTCCTCCTTTCAGCCTAGTCAGTGGCCCCATTTTCATTTTCACGTCCATCATTTACACTGCAATTAATCCCATCTGAATTTTATGTGTATTCTCATGTGTGTACAGGCACGCCCATCGGCTGTACACCTGTCTGGTCTTGGCAGCGTATTTGTTTAGGCCTAATTTGCGTGAATCCAAGTCTCCAATAAGGAGAAACTCCGGTGGCCAACCTTTGAATTATTCGGACTAGAATGTTTGGTCTAGAAAGCTGGTGCTGGTGCTGGTGCTGCTGTGAAACCTGCCACCCGAATGGCCATCAAATTGTAGCCTTGAGAAAGTGCAACACAGAATATGGTTAGGCTCTAATCATGGCCTACACTTCAGGCCTCCTTCTACATGGTCTTTGCCGCCTTCAAGTGGTGCTCCGAACCGGCTCCCTAGCTGGCTGGCTGGCAGCTAGAGTTCTCCACTTTGTTGCATCATTGGATACTGCTCTGCTGCATTCCGAGTAAAAGTGCGTTGTGAAACGAGAGATCAATTTGTAGTGCTCTCTATTTGGACTGGGTTCCTTACGGGGTGAAATCTTCAACAGGTTTGGTTTAGAATGATAAATCAATTTTCTGGGATATGCTTTCACTGAATACACACGCACACAGATCTCAGATCCATTGCATTGCCAATTCCTAATCTCGAGCTCTGCTTAATGGGGATTTTTATAGCTGTTTTTGGTTTTTTCAAGAGTCGTAATCAGAATTCAAGCTTGCAGGCCTAACGGGGCATATGCAGTTGCTGGAACAATGCCAGATCTCTGCTAGTGGAGAGGAGCTTTCCCAAAAAAACAAACGAGACACGTTCGACAGGGAAACCAGTTGCCAGTGGATCTGCTGGTCCATCGAGTCATCGAGTGGAGGGGTTAAGAGCTGGATGAGAATGCAGAATGGGGTGTGCAAGAGTCGCCAGTGGATGTTATACAACTGTTGAATAATGATAGCCATTTGTTTTAGCAGTTCCATTTGGGAGCTAGCTCCCCCAGCAAGCTCGTTGTCCAAGTCTTTGGTTTGCAACTAATGCTCCATAAAGAGAGTAATCATCTAAGGATTAGTATCTCTAATCTCTAATCACTTCCTCAATCGTATTCTCCAGCATGGAGCTGCGCAACATATCAGGCGGCCGCCTACTGCTTTTAATGATGCTGCTGCTGCCAATCCTCTGCTTATGTCAAGGCACATCAACGCTTCATCGACAGGCGGATGCACAAGATTTGGCGGCCGCACAGCTGGCGGATGTGGAGGCTGAGGCCCAGACAGACGTCGACGCGGATCCAGATGCACCGCACATACGCAAGAAGCGTCTGATTTGGATTACGGACGACGGACGGCTGGCACTGCCGCCGGGCACCTCACTGACATTCACGCCGACGATTGCCATGCCACTGGTGCGGCATCCACCTGAGGGCTTCTTCTCCAACCTGACCATCAGTTTCCCAGTCACAAGTGAGTCGTTGTCCGCTCTCCAATAATTATTCACTTATCTTTGGTTTACCCCAATATCAATCTATGCAGTTGACTTTGACAAGCTGGGGCTGACAGATAATCAGAATCCCTTGGGAGATCTGCCGCCACTGTTTTCTCGCTCCTTTGGTCACGAGGCGGGGCACATGGTAGGCGAATATGTGGCAAGGTATCTCCACGTGCAACGCCGCAAGCGGGATCTCAGCGAGCAGCGCAGCCGGAGCGAGGACTCACAATTCAGGGTGCACGACGAGGGGCCAACGTTCCCGGATCTGCCCGCTGGAATGCAGCATATCTTCCACGGCGGAGAAAGGGTGCTCCTCTATGGAGTGGTGGAGGATTTTCTATCCACATTTGGCATGGATGGAAAGGCGTGTCTTCTGCGCACCATCTGCGAGATGCATTCCCGTAGTTTGGAGAAGTTCGGAGTCTTCGGAGAGATGACCAAATTGTTCTTAACGTGAGTACGATAATTAATTCTTTCAATATAAATGGAATGATACTAATGATCCTCATTTTAGGGTCACGGAATCGCCTTTTTCCGATCTAGTGCCCGACTACGTGCAGGCGCAAAGAGTGGGCGAAGGTAAGCAGGCACCTGGAGAATGCTTCCCCTACTTCAAGGCCTGTCCAAAGAGCATCTTCAAAGCGCTGGCCAGCAAATACGCCAAGCCATCCACATCCTCGAGCCCCACCAAAGCGAAAAGGAGGACGACCACCGTTCGACCCACGGGAGAGTATCACGAACAGCAGGCACTACAGCTGCCTGCCAGTCGGGACAGCAATAATGATGTCTATATGTAGAGCAAACCAGAAAAAAAGAAAAACTCCCATTGTTGACCTCGTTTAGGGATAGTTTTGAGCGGGCAGTCCGAACCAAAAGGTTGTGTTGCCCATGAATTGCGTGAACATGCAGAGTCATTTGTCTGTAATTAACATTTACTAATTAATTTATTATTATTTTTATTTTTTTTGTATTTATTGTTAGTCATAGGCGTTGTTAACTGCTTAGTATATAGCTCTGTTTCGTGCTGAAGTGAAGCCTGTAAATAATTGCAATTGTGGCATATTATCCCCCCGCCCAACAAATCCCCGTAACAAATGAACATAGAATAAATTCTGAGTAACAAATGTGTGGCCACAGCCGTTTATATATCGAATTTGGTTTGCTGGCCGGTGCTTTACGTATACGTAATGTGGGAAAGCGTGTACCTGATTTCTTGCCCTAAATGATGCTAAACAACTGCTTCAGATGATCCACGTGGATGCATTTGATATAGTACAACATTGTGACATTCTGCACAACGCTGTCCAGGGCCATTGCATCGTGCATCCAGCGCTGCCGATGATGCAACCCAAGGGTGGTGGAAATTTGATATGTCGCTTATTTATTGCACATGCGGCATTTGACTGAATATCACTGAATGATTTCAAACTACCGCCATTTCTAACTGCTGTCCCTTTACCAATACTGTAGCTTTCGGTAGCTTTCAATCTGAGAGAGTTCGCTAGCAAGCGAACTAGCAATCACTTCTGCTAGTTCCATAGCAAGCAGCATGTACATATATGTACATAGCAGCCAGCTTTAAAGCTGGTAAATTGGTATGTAGATTTCATTTAAAAACAAGTAACGTCACATTAAGTGACCGATGCAATTGATATGCAATTGCTTCGATGTCCACGTCCATCTCAAAAGTTCCCAAAAGGCCAGCCCATCTGTAATTGTTCCATAGCAGGACTCTTTGATAGTTTTAGAACCACTCATATAACTGATTTTTTTTAAAATAACATCTTAAATAGATTGTAGCTGTTGACATTTTACAATTCAATCAAAAGTATTTCTTAAATATAGTCAGTCATGTATAAAACTGAGTCATAAATCGCATACAATTATGTGTTTATTCCTGAGGGTCTAGATAGTACTTACAACCGAATATAAAAATCGAACAAAATGATTAACGATCAAGGGCAGAGAACGATTATGACCAGAGAGTATTAAAATCCACTCTACGTAAATGTTGAACCTTGAAGAATTTTCGCACAGTTCAGATGAGAGAGATCGTGGGGTTTTATAGGGATACGATCACGTTCTTCACCTGTTTAGATAGATGGTGGTTAAGTTCGTTTTGTCATCGGTATGCTTACGGTGGTTTTGGTATATTTCTGAGTATATCGAGGAATCCGCGGTCTCACTGATTTTCTTGCCACCATGTCTAGCGGACACACCTTGCTATTTTTATACTTTTTATACTATTTTCTAAAGCTTACCAGTATATCTAAAGACGCGTCACCCTATTGTCCAATGCACCAATGTATCCGTAATGTAATCCGAGTAGAAGTGCCACTCAGACCCATGCCCAACGTCCCATCGAATACTAATTCGTGACAAGTATCGAATTTCTGATCGTTTACCATAAAAATCTCAACTTTTTTTAAAATGTCGGAAAAAAGACCGGGAAGAAGAGTATAACGGAGGTTATTAAAACTGGCATGGCAAGCCATGGGGTCATTTGAAAAAAAACGGGCAAACAGTTTTGAAACATATGTACACAGTTCCCCTTCAGGCGTCGCTTTATTTAATATGTAACAATTATGTAGTTAGCGTGTAGTTACCATGTAAAAAATTAATTTGTTTGTTGACCGGTTTTGCTTAAACTTTATTTTATAAGCAATTTAGCAAAGATGAAAACTTAGATTTAATCAGTCCTGTAAGAAATCGATTTTATAATCGGATGAAACTATGAGTTGAGAGCTGAGAGTGGTAATAAGCTAGTATAATTCGACCGAAAAACAAAAACGATGGAATATGATGGAACTTGAATACAAATAATTCATCAGTATATTAACGGTATATTTCTGAGGGTCAGACCGTATATTTTATCGGAATATCCGCGGTCACACTGCTGACGATCTAAACATTGTTGTTTTGTATTGTTCAATTTGTATAAAATGAGAATGAATTGAATATGTGCGGTTGCACAAACCCAGAAGAGTTGTTACGTGTTGCACAAATGTATGTGGAGAATAAAGACAATCAATAAACGAAAGGTGAGTGCAAACGAAGGCTAGCAAGGCTGAAAGGAAGGCGTCGTAAGTAAATGCCACCCGGCCCCGGCCCCAATTAGAAGTGGCAGCAGCAACAGAAGCAACAACAAAGTTGCTTGCACCCGAAGACTGAGTCAGGCGTTTGATGATGATTGAATTGGATTATCACGATGTGGCTTTTTAAATTGCCATTCGACGCTGGCTGGCGAGCCGGCGTTGTAGTTGTTTACATTGCGCGGACGTGGCGCAATATATTTTTAATCTACTCTGCTCCGGCAACCTGCTGATTAAGATATTTCTTTTTGATAGATAACTTAAACGGCCTTCAGTATCGGCATGGATGTTGTGACGACAAACAGCGCTATGACAACGGCCACCGGAGCGGCAGGGGAATCCACATCGCCGCCATCCAGCAACGAAGCAGCGGCTGGATCCCAGAGCGATGCCTCCGAAGAGGAGGAGTATCTGGACAACAGCATTGAGCTTCGCGGCTATCTGAGCAAATGGACCAACTACATCTACGGTTGGCAACCACGCTATATTGTCCTCAAAGACGGCACCCTTTCCTACTACAAATCCGAGTCCGAATCGGATTTCGGCTGCCGCGGCGCCATCAGCCTGACGAAAGCAACCATTAAGGTAAGGAAGGGTTCGGCACTCGCCTGCCATAGAGCCCCAGCAAGTGTTCTTAATTTAACTAATAAAAAAGTAATGGGCGTGAGTGTGTGTGTGCGCATGTGTTTTGGTCAAATTAACCAACAAAACCGTCTCGATGACCACGACCCCGGCTTGATTCTATGTCCATTTCTATTCCCATTCCTTACTCGCATTTCCAGCGACGCAATCAATGCAGCGCAATCAATTAACGTTGCCTGGACAGCTATATACTCGAACGTCGACAAAAATAGACCAAATTGAAGTCATCAATGTAAGTGGGGGGCCCCCACCAGTCTGACTGCCAGCACACACACGGGGCACAGGGGCACGGACATTAATGTCTTTGACTGGGGTGTTGACAGAAGGGCGTTTCAAAATGAGTGTGCACTTGTGGCCCATACTTATCTATTTATACTGTCGAAGCGGCCAAGACCGACCCATATGTACATATGTCAATTTATAGTGGTGACTCATTCGAGGGATCCCTCCTGTAATTCGTACTAATTCCGAGCAAACAAGAGCCACTGATTGGAATGATTGTTCCCTCTTGTTGCAGGCCCATGAGTCGGACGAGCTGCGGTTCGATGTAGTTGTGAATAACTTGAACAACTGGTGCCTGCGTGCGGAGACCAGCGAGGATCGCATGCACTGGGTGGAGGTGCTCCAGCTGTATAAGGAGGACACTGGCAGCACGGACACCACCTCGCTGCGACGGCACGGCAGCACCATGTCCCTGCAGTCCAACACCATTTCGCTTACTAGCGGCGGAAGCCTCAAGAAGACCCAGCGCAACTTACGCGAGAAGGTCGGAGAGTTGGAGACCTTCAAGGACATTCTTTTCGGGCAAATAGAAACGCTGCAGCGCTACTTCGATGCCTGCTCGGAGATAAACAAGAGCAATCCCCAGCCACTGGATTTGGGCGATGGCCTCAAGTGCATTGATTTCAAGGTAAAGAGGAATAAATACTTGGAAATAGAAGGGAGGAATGTAAAAAACATACTTATATTTAAAGGGCGAATCCATCACGTTTCGGGCCACAACATCCGGCGTGCTGACTACCCTACAACATTGCCTGGAAATCATAGCAGAGAACGATGAGTCATGGAAGCGAAAACTGGAGCGTGAAATTGATAAGCGCCGTCGTTCTGAGGAGCAGAATAAGTAGGTTAACCCTCTCCCCCAAACTATGTCGAAACTAAGCCAAATTTTTGGGGGTTTCATTGCAGAAGATCCAAGGACGAAATCGAAAGGCTGAAACGCCTATCATATCCTGGCCCAGATTTCGAGGTGAGTTGCAATTTACAATTACAGTTCGGTGTACCACGTGCGTAATGGCGTTGCCTTGATTAGCACACAATAACCGACCGAATTGCGTTCACGGTCAGAGCAATTCGGGCCAAACACGTTCCCACTGCCATGGAATGCTGAATGCAAACATGGCAGAGAGGGACAGAGAAGGAGAAGCAATTTGCGTGCCCCGCCGCTTCATCTTAAAATAAACTCTCTTGTTGTATGGATTGGATGTTGTATCAACGGATTTCATCAGACGTGCGGAAAGTAGAACACGTCCGTATTATTTTTTAAACAATTTACGATTGAATAATTGAGTATGTTATGTTTATTTTCCGATTGAATCTCATGCGCCGCATGCAATCCCTTTGCCGTTTAATTGCTTATCTCTCTGATTTCCGTCATAATAGAGTTATTTTAGTGTTCTATTTCATTAATATTTGCCCTCCAACTATGGGTATGCATAAGAATATTATTTATTGATAGGCCTTATCAGATAGGCGATAGATTTTAGGAGATGGGCGTCTACACCGTTTCAGTGGTTTTTATTGACAGTTTGATGTTGCAGAAGATTTACCATGAGCCATGAGTATCTAGTCATTGAGGTTGACAAATGATCCCGTTTCAATAAATTATCGAAATGCACTTACGAAAATTGCGGTATATCCGTTTTTGATTAAACATAATAAATGAAGATAATGAGGATGAGTATAAATAAATAAAAGGAGAAATAAATAATCGTTCACTCAGGCATTAAATGCTCTACTTTTGATGTAGGACTCTAAGTATATGCCCACTCTTTCAAAATACAGATAGGGCATTCCGTCTCCCCCATGTAGCTCTGAGCCAAGCTCTTCTCCCGCTTTTAGCCTGGCTCGCTCGACTGTCGCGCTTTATGTCTTATGGCGCATGGTTGGTCAGTCCGCGGTCAGCGATCGAGCCGCCAGCACGTACCAATCATAAACCAATTTGCCGCGCAAACAAACTCAAACCCAAACCAAAACGAAACGAAAACCAAAACAGTTTCTTCTTCATATTTGTCGTGGTTTTAATTTCTGTATGCAGATTGTGAAACTTTTTTAGTTGCATTGAAAAAAGTTGGTTTTTCAAACGTGTCGTTTGGGTTTGGGTACCTCCAAAATCAAATCTAAAATCGCAGCACGAACCAAAATATACTCGCAAACAAAAGTGCAAATGCCCTCGGTGCGATTTCTTTGGCGTTCTGGCTTTCAGAATGGAAAAGTCACCAAAATTACGGTAGGTGCTAAATACATTCTGCTACGCTCCGCTTTTCGGGAACGAAAGATGAAACGTTGGCGGCGTTTGCTTTCAAAACCAAATTGCCCTCATTTGTGGGTCCAACCTGACCCTCCCATCAGGAGTGCTCTTTCCAAATCCCTCTCTAGACCACCCACACATTGATTTATTATTTAAATACGAGCAAATCCTTTTGATTAAAGCTTTTCAGTGCTTTTCTCTCACCACCACAGCTGGCAGTTGCCTGCTCTCCCTCTCTGACTTTGGCCCGTTTACGGGCTTTTGAGTTGGGCAAAAGCAACAGTTTGTTTCGTGTCCTTGCGCTAAGCGGAAGGATTTGCATGGACGCTCGTCCGTTCGTTTTCGCTCCATGCTCTCTCTCTATCTCTCTCACTTGCTTGCTTGCTCTGTCCCCCAAAAGAAAGAAAACTTCGCGCGCTTTAAATACAGTTATTTTGTTCGTGGTTTTTCTGTGGTCTTCCAAGTACAACAGTATATTTAACAATATTATAGGGCTACAAAAGCAGGAGGAGGAGGAGAGGGAGTCTGGTAAAAGAAGACAATCCGACGCCATAGTTTAACAATTCGATTAGATTCTTAATTTGCTTGTGGCTGCCGATGCACGATGCACGATGCACTTGCTTCCTTCCTCCTATTGGGGGTGTGCTTATTTTATCGCCTCTGTGGCGCGCACATGTCTGCATTAATTAATAAATATCAATTTATTTCCAAAGAATCCACTCACATCATTTATTCCGCGCCTGTTGCCGTACTGGGTAAACACGCGCCTCGTCTATAGACGTCATAATGGGAGTACAGTGAGGCCTATACTATACCAAAGCGACCCCATGAAATTATTTCCCTTTCCGCATATAAGTTGTCCAATATTTAGCAAAATTTCTAGTTCCATTTCACAATCTCAGAGTGTGTCCCATTTCAGATAATTCACTGTACAATTCAGCACTCCAGACAGCCTTCTGCTTGGGTATTCATGGCACAATGATGCGCCTTTGTGGCGATTATGCTCGCTCAATTACGCATGCCAGCCGAGAATCTCCGCTTGCTGTCTGGTCAGGGACGCAAACGCAAAAACTTCTAGAGAAAAAACAACATAAAAACCATACTCTACCATTTGACAACACAAGTATTGCCCATTAATTTATACGAAGCACGTTTCATTTCATTCCAATTGGACTGAAGGAGGTGGTTTCGTCATTAAAATTAATTGGGCCGAACCTTTAAAAATTTGTTTTATAAACTTGAACCGCGCCCCTTGCTAATCGAGATGTCACTTCTACTGTCTCTTGCAGGAGGGCCCACATTCCACATTACCAGAGGATGAGTTCTTCGATGCTGTTGAAACGGGCCTGGACAAAATCGAGGAGGACATGCAGCTGCGCTTCAAACTGAAACTGCAGTCTCAAATTTCACAGACACTGGTGAATGTGCCTCACGAGGCGGTGGCCGAGGGTGAGGAGGCACGCGAGGAGTTCGGCACTGGTGCAGAGGCGAAGTGCCATACCCTGTGGCCCGAGGTAAGGCAGGAAATTACCATCTAGCACCCGATGGATTCGGATAATCGAGTCACTAATTGAATTTTCTCTCACAGATTGATCGCGTTTGCAAGGAGCAACTGCACTATGCACGCGAGGGTGTCGGCCAGGATGGCAATGGGTGGCAAATCTTTGCGGACGAGGGGGAAATTAAAATGTACAAACGCGAGGAAGAGGTCAATGGCCTGGTGATGGATCCCCTAAAGGCCTATCACTCTGTGCATGGTGTGACTGCTCGTGAAATGTGCCATTACTTCTTTATGCCCGAATTCCGCAATGATTGGGAAAGTGAGTATTGCAGTTCATATTGTGCTCCAAAACAATTCGAATTCTTTTTATGATTTTCCATCCAAAAGCCACCTTGGAGGACTGCACAATTCTGGAGAAAATCTCAGCAGACACTCTGCTCTTTCTGCAAACCCACAAACGCATCTGGCCGGCAAGCCAGCGCGATGCACAGTTCTGGTCGCATATGCGCAAAATCACCGACAACCTCGAGCCGGGGGCCCGGGACATGTGGGTGGTGTGCAACAACTCCACGGAGTATGCCAAGCAAGAGTCTAAGAATGGCAAATGCGTGCGCATCTTCCTCACCGTCATACTGGCCTGCCAAACCCACTTGCCCGATGACTATGTCAAGGGTCAGCCTTTGAATCGCAAAGATTTAACCTGCAAAATAACCTACTGCTCTGTGGGTATGTATGTTTATCACTATCTATATCGAATGATATCTTTCTAAATCATTGGCTTACTGAAATTTTTAGTGAATCCTGGTGGCTGGGCTCCGGCGAGTGCTCTGCGTGCTGTGTACAAGCGCGAGTATCCCAAGTTTCTAAAGCGCTTCACCGGCTATGTAATAGACCAGTGCAAGGACAAGCCCATTATGTTCTGATATTTGCCATTAGCAACAAAGCAATCAAAATCAATCAAAGTTGAATCGTATCCTGTATTTAGCTTAGAGTTATTCCTTAAGATACCAGATAAGCCCCCTCTGGAATCGTTTTTGCTACATCCGAAAAACCCAAACCCAACTCCAGCTTAAATTTTATACATGTTAACAAGCTGAGTTTTACGAGTGTTCGTCTCTTTCTGTACTCCTATGTGTGTTCGAAATGTGTAAACGAAATGTTAGAGTAAACATCCTTTTGCAATTCAGAAAAACCACTACTAAGATTTAATGTATCCTGTGTCTAGCCCTAAGTTACGTGTAAGTGAAACACAATTATTGTATAGCTCTAGTTCCGAAAACTATCGATTTTTCATGTGTATATCTTTATGAAAACGCTTTAAGTGCAACTATTGCAAACAAGGATGTGGGAGATAAGGTCCGAATAGAAGTAGTGTGTAAGGAGGCCTTTTTTTTTGTATTTTCTGGTGTACCATATCTAATGCAAATCCCGCAATCACATCTGTTTTACTCAACGGTCAAGTGTAAATAAATGCGATAATTTGTTATCTCCGAAACAAACAAAAAAGTAAAGGAAAGGCCAATTTCTGCTTTGGTTTTTATCATAAGTCATGTCATGTATTTTGCCTTGAAGTTTTTCATTGTTTTTCACATTTCAATGTACATAAACTGTTGTGCTCTTTTAGAAGAATCGGTTTAGTGTGTAGTTTTACGACTGGTTTATGCTTAAGAGTTTTAATTCCGCAACGTTTGAATCAATTTACAACCAAGTAAATGGCTACAGGTTAGCTTTTTTTTTCATTTCGTTTTAAGTGCAGTCTGAAGAGTTTTTTGCCTTTGCCAAATTTTTTCTGTTCTCAATGCTAATTCAACTTCAACTTTATAAGTTTTTATCCATGATCTTTGGTTTTATTCTTTTTCGTTAATGTATTTTTATATGTACGCGTATTTATGTATTTGTGTCATATTGTCATGTATTGTTTGCTTGGTTGCTGGTTTTGTCGTTGTAGCTATTGGAAAATAGATGCACTATAATCGCATGTATGGTACAGGAGCAGTGTCGGTGTCTGTCTGTCTCTCTGTCTGTTTGGCAAATATTCGGCTATATCTTTTATCGGCCTGGGTTCTGTGTTAGTTTCGTAGTATTTCCGTAGTTAGTAGATGTCTTTTGAGCGGCTGCTTAGATTCGGCTTGTGGAAATGCATGCTGGTTTACGACTTTGGCTTTGTTTTGTAATGTATTTTCCACTAACATTTATGTTGTTATTCGTACAATATATAATACTTGTACGCTTTGTTTAGAATTAATTGTATGACGCTTAGCTATTTACAACAGTTTCATAAACTATCTGAATGCATTCGGTATTACATATATTGTATTGTATTGTATTTCTCCCGTAAATCAATTAAATTCATTTAAATAACTAGCTAACAGTTGTCAAGTACACTTACAAACTGACGCAAAAAGTGGGTTAAACAAACAATTCAGTTCAACGAAATGTTCATAATTTTATAATTTACTACAAATGCAAAGAATTTCTGCAGTTAGCACAAAGGCTCTTTTCTTATAGTTAAGTTTTACAATACATATAAGTTTAATCCGACTTGATCATGCTCTGCCATGGTTCTATTTCGTTCTACCTTCGTTTCGTTTCGTTTCGTTTCATTTCTTGCGGCTGTCTGCAGAGCACTCTCTGATCTGCGGCCTGCCGCAGTTCCTTTTCTTCTCATACATTAAATGCCTAATTTAGGATCTATAACATTATTTTATTTTAATTTAATTATATCTGTTCTGCATAAACTTATTTTAGATGTACGTACATGTACGTTGGCTATATATAATACTCATTTATATTCATGCAGCTTTTATTTTACGCAAGTTCAACTAAGCATAATCTGTGTGTAAATAAGTCTTATGGTTTATTTTTCGTGCTATTTCTGATCTGATCGTTCGTTGAAAATCAAAATCCACTCGAAAATTTCTAATATTCGTTTTCCTTTCTGTCTCTTGCTGCCATTTTGCTTGTATTGTTTGTTCTTCTTGTTGTAAATAGTTGAAAGATATTTGTTGCATTGGATTTGTAAGTTATTTTAAGTTTAGTTTTGGAAGTGGGCGCCAAAGTCTGTTTTGTCTTGGGTGGATTTTACAACAAATTTTACAATTTTCGGTTCGTTTACGCAATTATTTGTATTCGTTTATACAGATCCTCAATAATTATATATATATATATATATATTTATATTTATATATATATAAGTATTATCTCTAAAACTAGATCCATTCATTCTTTAGGGCCTTAGACATTGATCTGGAAGGCTTCCCGCTGTAGTTTCTGATTGGCACGCATACGTGGCGACGTCTGTGTCTTTGATTTCTCGTTGGCATCCGAAAAACGAGCTGGTGGATTTATGTGGTCCTGATAGTTTGGTGGATAGTTGGATATGCTAAACGTACAGGGTTCTAATTATGTACTACATATAGCGGAAACAGCTAATATTCGACTCGGGACGATGGCTGGCTTACCTAAAAGTAGTTTCTTCATTGTGGCTCGAATAGCCGCTGGAACTTCGCACGTGTCGCTTGCCGCTGGTGCCGGGCTTTCCCGGCTTTCGGGCTGCAAACGGAGGCTTTGACTTCCGGGTCATGCTTGTGGGTGTGGTCTCCGATGAGGATGAGGTCTCATCTTGGGTATCTAATGGCAGTAATAAGGATCGATTTGTAAATTGGGCGATTCAAGGACGCAGACAAGCACTCACCGCGTTGGGCGCGATACTTGGCCGAGTTTAGAGCGCGTGCAGACACATCATTGTCGGACTCGGAGCCGAGTGTGTCATATTCTGTAATTGGTATGTGAAGCGTTAGGATTTTCCTAACTTCGGAATCTGTGGAACCTGGATTGTCCGATTCTAAAAGTTTAGTACGATCGATGGAGTTGTACGTTGTTTGTTGGTTTGTTTTTCGAGATGAGGTTTGGTTTGGTTTGAATGTGTGGGATGGAGAGAACGTTGAGAGCAATGAGAAAGAGATGAGTTAAATAAGGACAACAACGGATCATGGGGGATGATCATATGAGGTGGCGAATAATGATTAAATTTGGCTTAAAGCTAAAGCTAAACCTGGCTGGGAATGTGGGCATGGGCAGTGATACGAGAGAGAGAGGAAATGACAATGAATCCATACCTTGACTCTCCGAATGGGGATCTCGGAGGCGGCCCACTTTTCGGCGCACCTTTGTGTACTCCGGCTCCTTGGACTAGAGCAGATGGATAAAATTCTGCATTAAGAATACTCCTTAGCTCATAAGCCCCCACATTCACTCACATGATAGCTCTCCGGCTTGACATCGTGGTAGACAAAGGATCCGCGCACGGAATGGTACGGACCGCTGTAGACATTGCCGCTGTACGAGCTCTCACTGTAGGTCTGTTTGTTCAGCTGGAAAGTGGCATAGGGACAGATATCTTCGATGTACTCGTTGCCCTCCGCCTTGCCAAAGCTGCCCGAATCGTTGGAGTTGGAGCCACGGGGCTGCGAAGGGCCCGGATTGCAACGCACTGCCAGATACTGCTGATCTCGGTTCTGTTTGTTCTGTAGGTTGGCCAGCGATGGGGACTCTGACATAGAAGAGCTGGCCAGGCGGGCCTGGTTGTTGAGTTCTGTCGGAGATTACAATTATCAGTCACTGTCGCTTATAGACCTCCAACCCGGACCTACTTCTCTTGCGAAGAAACAAAGCAGCTCCGATGAGGGCCAGCAGCATAAGCAGGGAGACGCAGATGGGAAGCAGCAGCTTGAAGTTCGCATAGAATGGCAGATCGCTCAGGTGGGAGACAGGTGTGGAGTGATCGTTGTTGTAGAGAACTGAAAGGAGGTGAGTTTGTAATGGAGGTACCGCTCAGTGATGATCACCGTTCTGAGACATACCTCCTTGAGGGGAGAGCGTGGTAAAGTTGTAAATGGCTGTCGTGGATCCCGCATTATTGTGGGCCGTCACCTTCAGCTGATATTTCGTACCGGGAATAAGGTCGCTGACCGTGTAGATTCTTTCCGTGGGAGGGATATGATTGGAGACCACATTCCAAGAAGATCTACCATAGACACGCGATTCGATCATGAAGTAGAGGATGCCACAGCCACCATCCCCCCAGGAGTCCAGCCAGCAGGTCACGCTTGTAGAGTTGTTGGTGATCATTTGCGAGTGCTTCGGCTGTACGGGTGGATTGCCTTTGGTGTAAGAGTTGACAATGTCGCAGGGCAGCCCGGTGCCGATCTTATTATATGCTGTAATGTAGAGCTGGTAGCGGGTGCCGCACCAGAGATTGCTGAGCAGATGGGAATTGGTCTTGGCATCCACCTGCAGCTCCTCCCAGTCGCCGTTGTCCCGCTTGTAGTTGATCACGTAGCCTAGTATGGGACTGCCCCCATGGCTGTTGTCCATCCACTCCAGGTGCAGGCTGTCCGTGTAGGCATTGATCACCGTCAAATTGGGTGCCTCGGGTGGCACCTTCACCACAATGTTGTACACTATCTCGTCCTTGCCCCAGGTGTTCTCCACGCTGCACGTGTAGTTGCCCGCATCACTCGCCTGGCACTCCTTCATGTAGAGTGTCCCGTTCTTGGCAATGGTCTTCCGAGCACTCGTCTCCATGTTGTGGCCATCCTGTCGCCAGATTGTCACCGGCGCCGGGGCCCCCACCTTGCGACATGGCAGCTCCAGGTGCTCCTTCCAGGGCGTGACAATCCTCTGGCTGAAGGACACAATGCGAGCGGGCACCTTGTTGTTTGGGGGCACTGTCACCACCTGCGTCTTCTCGCCCTCGCCCATCTTCGTGGAGGCGGTGAGCCAGAACTGGTACGTGGCCGACTCCTGGGTGCGGACCGTCTCGTGCATTTCCACATAGGGTCCTAGCAGTCTCTTGTGGGTGCCCTCCTCTCGGCCACCTTCCAGCATGGACATGTAAAAGGTGTAGCCCGTCTGCAAAGGGAAACGGATGGTGTGAGAGGTCTTAGAGCAAGCAGCTCTACCATGAATGATGAGGGGGGCCCTTCAACTGTCGCCTAATTAGGCGGGGTAGGGCCAGAGGCAGGGGATTGTCTACTTACGATGTCACCATTGGGGAGGTCCGGGGGCAGCCAGGATATGATGATTTTCGTGCTGGAGGCGGGTATCGCCTTGATTGCCTGCGGGGCGGAGGGCACTGCATTCCATTCCACGATTGCAATGAAAGGCGTCAGAAATAAATATATGTGCATGAATATATAAAGCTCATGAAAATTGCAACCGAGGCAATGACATCGACATGGGGCATGGGGCTTGTTGAATGAATGGGGGATGGGGGTGGCGATGCCGCACCTCGTTTGCGTTCATTGAACCGAATGCCACTTACCATCCTCGTGGGTGCGGCAATAAAACGGTTTGGTTTTCATGCCATCGCCTACTTTGGTGTAAGCCAAAACCCAGACCGTGTAGTTTGTGTATTTGCGCAGATTCTCGATGGTGACGTATTGATTTGTTGACTTGACAACCTCCGGATCGGTCTCTGAGCATGTGTACGCGATACGAGAATGGGATACAGAAACGAGAACGAGAACAATTAGCGCTGATTGGAAATATGAGGGCCACGAAGTGGGCTAATTAATTGAAAAGTGTTATAAATCGCAGAAGGAAGAAGGAAGCTGGCCACATAACACTCCGGAATGCCAAAGTACATTCCACAGCGCTCGTAATCGACACAATGGTCGATGATGACGATGCTGATACTGATGCTGATGCATAAATGCAGCGAAATCCTAGTGCCACTTGGGTTATTCTGCAGATGTTCAGATGGGCGATTCCGAGTCACGTAGCTCGAGTTGAGAGATGTTCATGTTGAAAAGGAAGCTGTTCTGTTGCCATAAGTTGGCTGAAACTTGGACAGCTTTTGTGCCTCGTGGATAAGTTAATATTTCTGATTGATATTCAGTCTTCTTTTCTTTCAAATAAATTGATATTTGCCAGGTATATAGCTAATTCATTTCCTTGGCCATATGTGTATCTACTAACCCTGATCGAATAGTCATAGTCGTATTCGACTGGCAGTCCAACTTGAAAGCTTCTGCTATCACTGACCCTTTGGCAAGGGTATATTATACATATCTTCGAAGCTCGAACCCAAAAGAATACTCAGAACTCATATATCAAGTATGCAGGAAGGTAGGAAAAAGTTTAAAAAATGAACACCTTACCGTAGAGCTCATCGATCGATATGTAAAACACTTTGTAGCCCTTGATTTTGCCATTTTGTCCGTCAATGTCCGGCGGTGACCAGGTGATGTAAATCGATGTGGAGCCGAGCACATCGCACTGCGGCGACTCTGGCGGCGATGAGGGGACTGCAAGGCGATTCAACGAGGGAGGGAGGGATAAATGAGAGGGAAAAGTTTATTAAACGTTTTTCCCCAGACTGCAGGGCGCCCACAAACCCCAAACTCCGCTCCCCGCTGGTGCTGGGGACTGGACCTGGTCTGGGGTCAGATTTTGTGCACGGGCAATTAACAAATCCAATCAATGTATGCCAGCAGGCAGACCAGACCAGACCAGACCGGACCACAGCCCCATGTCCGTGTCCGTGTCCGTGTCTGTGTCTGTGTCCGTGTCTGTGTCCGTGTCCATTTCCCACCCGACTCTTACCGTCCTCCATTGTTTGGACGGCAATTTCCTTGCTGGGAGGACCACTGCCCTGGCTGGTGTAGGCCTGGACAATCACATGGTACTGGGTGAACTTGTTCAGGTTGCTGAGGACCGTCTCGCCGCCGAAATGGGAGCGCACCTCCACGGTCTTGAAGCTGAAACCCTGCGTGGGATTGACCTCCTTGTCCTCGGGTGTGAGCGACATCTGGTAGCCCACATAGTAGCCGAGCAGGATGCCGTTCCAGTGATCCCGCTCAGGTGCATCCCAGCTGACAGAGATCTCGGTGGAGCTCTTGGCCTCGGCTCGCACGGCCAGCGGCGGCCCCGAAGGCACCTCCTCCAGGGTGGTCACCTGCACCACTTCGGAGAACTCGGAGGCCCCCAGCTTGTTCTCCGCCGACATGCGTATGTGGTAGGCCTTGGCGGGACGCAGCTGCTGGATGTTGACCACCGTCTGGGCACCCGTTATGGTGATGTGTTCGGCATTTTGCCAAATATCTGTCACAAAAACTTTTTTAAATAGTGAGGAATTCATATGGAGAGGACTGAAAATTTGTTCCCACCTGATATTTGCTTGTAGTAAATGTGATATTCCTCAATGGGACTGTTGCCAGCGAAGGGCTGGCTCCAGGTGAGCTGCAGACTGCGCGACTGCTGCGAGTTGATGCGAAGATTCTTCGGCTGCTCGGGCACCTCCTGGACAATGAGCTGAATGGACATTTCATCCTGTTTGGATTGAATTGAAAGCGTATATACAGTAACCCACGTAAGTAACCCACTCTTCGCCGGACATGACAGCAGCTACTGCAGCCTGCTGCAGGGTCAACAGAAATGCGAGATGGGATTGGACTGGCAGCCTGGAAACTTGGAGCAGACTTTCCGCTTGAATAGAGGAGATGTGATTTATTACACTTCTATACGTTCTATACGTTCTATACGTTCTATACGTTCGGTAGTAGAGCAACAGTTTGATTAAAGACAATTCGATGCATAATAATATCACTTAGAGGGCAGTGCCAGTCAGCTTCATTCCATTCCCATTCCCAATTCCACATCTCTGCTGATGTTGCTGGTTCTCGGTCTGGTTCTCGTTTTGGCTCTGGAGCTGTGTCCTGACTTACCTGTCCGAATGCATTGCTCGCCTGACAGATATAAATGCCCGTGTCCTGGCGATATGTGTGCGAAATGCCCAATTCGGAGACCATGCCATCGTCGAGCACTTGATCTCTTATTGTGTAGCTGTGTGTGTGTGTGTGTGTGATTTATATGCAAGTAAATGCATTTAAGAGATACAACGACGACACATGCAAACGATGGCCCAGAAGCAGATACCAGGATACGAGAGATACGAGGATATGAGGATACGAGGATACGTACGGATGTGTACGGTGGATACGTGTTTGCGCAACGTGAGCGGTGCAATGCAATTTTATAACAATGTTTTCCACGTTGCAGCAGTCACAGCAGTGGCAGCAGTACCAGCCGTCCCAGTTGTTGTAGTTGTTGTAGTTTTTTCAGTTTTTTAGTTGTAGTTTTGTTGACAAAGACGAAGACGTACGAGGCCGAAACACACGCACACACACAAGAACACACACACACAGTGTGCGTGTACAAATGGCATATATAAATACAGCGCGCATGCATTCAGTTGTTGTTTGTCGAGCAGAAGGCGGTAGGCACACGGGCACGGGCACGGGCGGCATGTGGCAGGTGGAGTGTCGTAATGCAGAGGAGAGGGAAATGAAGAAAAGAGAAAGCCGGAAATACACATACATTAAAGCACTTACGATACACAAATATGTAGTACCCACACAAGTGGGAGGAAAACCAGAGCGGATTCTCAGGCTATCCAAAAGTAAAATCGCTAGTGAAAATGACCAACGGCAAGCCGAAGTCATAGCCATCTTTACGACTGGCACAAAAACATTGATTAAATCTCGGAATATCAATATCAAAGTTCTGAATCCCATTCTCATTTCAAGAATAGAAGACATATGAGACACACCACACACATGGCGACGACGCATTTTCACTCCTGGCAAAATTTGATTTAGACCTTGGCCCCCACTTCCATTCCTCCAATCTGAAGCTCCAATCTGAAACCCAATGCCAATCCCAGTTCCAATTGCAATCGCTACAAACCGAAACCCCCGACAGAGAACTCTTTTAATTAAAAGCAATTTGTTGTTTGCAATCGACTTGGAATTGATTTCGCCAGACACGCAGACATCGTAGGAATGGGGGAAAGTAGTCCCCGGCTCTAGATTCGGTGGGAGGGGGAAGGAGAGAGGGAAGTGGGAAGTGGGAAGAGGGAAACACACCACTCTTACCGTGAATCCAACGACTCGTCAAGATACTGTTGCGTTGCCTGGATTTTCCATTTGAAGTCGATGGGATTGTCGCCCTGCACATTGCACTGCACATGGACCTGTTTGCCCTTGGCCACCGAGATTTGTTTCGTTTTCGTTTGAAAGTGAGCGGGCACTAGAGAAGATACACATATGCATACAGAATACAGAGACTGAGGGCTGGGAGGACTGGGTTCACTCTATACGCACCATTCACTTTGAGAAAGATTACTTTGCTGACGCCAGAGCCAATGTTGTTCTTGGCCTCGCACAGAAAGTGCCCCTGCGACTCTTTGCTGATCTTCTTGAAGTAGATGGTGCCATTCGGGAAGAGCTGAACGGTGGGCTCGTACAGGAAGTCCTTGTATTCGCCTGGCGTTGGTCCAATGGCCTTCTTCCAGGTGATGGTGGGCTTGGGATAGCCAGAGGCCTGGCAGTGCAGCAGGACATCAGCCCCCGCCTGGGCACTCGAGTCCTTTGGCTCCAATATCCATTTGGGCGGCACGTTCACGGTCAGGGGCACAGTGAAGCGCTCGGTGCCCGCCACATTGCCAGCGATACATGTGTAATTCCCGGAGTGATCCGAGGTAATGTGCTCGATGACGAGGCTGGCAGAGTACTCATCCAAACGGCGAAATACCTCGTTGCTGGGGTGATAGAAAAGGAGTGATAGAGCTGCAGACTCGGAGGAATACATTTTTCTAAAAGTCCGAAAGACTCACCCTGTTCCAATCAGGGGCTTGCCATTACGCTCCCAGCGAAAGCTGACGGGCAGATCTCCCTCCAGGATCTGGCAGGAGATGGCCGCTCGCATCCCCTCTCGCAGCATGTTCGTCATCGCCTGGATGGGCATAATTTTCGGTGGCACTGTGGATGGGATGAATCCATGAGGAAACCATAAACCCATAAACCCATAAACCATGCAACATTTCTCATTTACAATTGCCGGAGTAGTTGACTTAAGCACAAAACCCACTGAGAGCCTGATAATCAAGGATGCGACTGTTAGTGGCAGTGACAGCGGAGGCGGGGGCGGGGGCTTGGGCGGGGGCTTGGGCGGGGGCGCGGCACCATCAATGCAACTTGCGGCTTAGCAACAGCTGCTGCTGCCACTGCTTCTGCAGTCGAGTAAATTATTATAAAGAGTGAAACGTGGAGGCAGCAGAACCGTCGCAGACAGAACACAAAAGTCAATGACTCCATTGTGGGTCTGCGGGGCTGGCCACCCACTATCCATCCAACCACCGCCTGCATGTGCATTAACTGGGAAAATAGTTGCCGGCTGTGGCTGTGGCTGTGGCTGCTGTTGCGGCTGCATAGTTTCGTTTCGCCAGTCTAATTGGAATAGTTTCATTGTAGCAGTTCCAGCTCCGACAACGGCTCCACGGCTACACGGCTTCGACGGCTCCGACGGCTCCGACGGCAGCTGCATCTCCGTATAGAGGATAGAGCTCTCTCCCTCTCTCCGGCCACTTTCTAATTTTAAATATTGGGAAAACATTTTGCCAAAGCCACAGCAGAGCCAGAGCCACACTAGTACTAGTCGTGTAGTACTCACCCAGCACTTGGATCTCCACGTTGCGCCGCGAGGTCTGCTTCTGTTTGTTCTGTGCCATGCACGTGTACGTGCCCGCATCCTCCAGGCGCTGCAGTTGCTCGATAATTAAGGTGCCATTGTTGTAGGCACGCTGTCGGCGATTTATGGGCAATGTTTGGCCATCTTCCCGGAACGAAGAAGAGACCAGGATGCCACAGGAGCCCGAGCAGGAGCAGCAGGCAGGAAGAGAGCGTGGCAAGGCGTTGGCAATTAATTTGGGGACTCACATAAAACAAAGTTATGCGATTTATGACTTTATGGCTATATGGCACTTTTGAATTTTTTTTTTCTTTTTGCGAGCTTAATTTATTTTCATACACTCACACTCACACTCACAAAAGGCCAGAACAGAACGACCCACTTTTGCGGAGAGCTTAAAAGTCCTAAATAAATTGCCATAAATCGAAATAAATATCTGGATATTCACGTACGCACAGTCGTCTAGAGTTAGATATATCTAGGAACACATACAAATATATCTATCTGTACTCATAAACAAATCTCATCTATTTTTCTATCGGTTCATCGATCGCTCTATTAATCTATAACTCATTCTTCCCAGCTACATACATACCTATATATACATAGCTATCCGATCACTCATACATCTGTCTATATACCTATATCCAGAGGAAAAGCCTTGAAAGCGCTAATATTAAAATGGAACTGCATCAATTAAATTATTTTAAAGTGCTTAAACACGGAATATTTCATTTAAATATGGTTGGCTAGCTGTCTATACACCTATTCTGTCTATATACAATACAATGTATACACATCTTCAAAGTTATCTTTCCCCCTTTGTATCTTTTCTGTTTCAGAACACTATCAGCTTTAGGCAAACATCGTCAACCCGGTATGCAGACATTTCCAAGAGCATTCCTCTGTCTCTCCCCAGCTGATCCCCGTGATGATTATTGTGCTTTTTAGCTAGAATAAACAGGAATTTATGATGACACACACACACACACTGGCACACTGACAACTGCGTACGGAGATAATAATTAACAAATAAAAATAGAAAAAAACAATATATATTTTAAATTTATTTCGCTTAAAAAGTCAAAGGAAAACAGACTGTCAGAAAAAAGTGCGAATACGAATACTCGTACGAGTAGCAGAAGCAGAAGCAAAAGCAGCGTTCATTCTGTATTTTTAATAATTTTCACTGATATGCGCAATAACAAACATACCATTTTTAATAACAAACAACTCTCTGGCCAAAAGGCAAATAACCATAAAGAGAAATCACGAAATGACCAAAAAAGAAACCAAATACATACATACATATGTATATCGCAAGCATCGCCATGTCATGCGGGTATATACAATATACATATTTACAATATATGTACATACATATAGTAGAGGGGCATAAAGATATAATACTGTATGTGATGCTTACCTCGCTCCCAGTGTATTTTATCGATGGGATAACCAGCCACGGGACATTTAACAATCAAATCAGAACCAGAGATCCCGGTTATTTTTGGCATTTCGCGTATGTAAGGCAATCCATAGATGTTCACTTTTGCACTATGCGAGACCCTGGAGCATCCGAGTAAGGAAGGGAGTACATAAAAAAATGTGAACAAAGGAACATTTTTAGAGCCGACCTGGAGATGGAAGCGTGTTTTATTTTTCAGCCCAAGTTCAAATTCATACCTAATGCAATGCATTCTCAAATAATTAATCTTTATCTAGCATGTTAATTCCTGATCTGAAACTGGTGCTACAATGCTAAAAGTTTCATCTGAAGCCCAAACCCGGAGAACACATCACCCATCCCATCATCTATGAGGATTATCTACGTATACGTAATCTGAGATTATCTCTTAGTAAATGCCAGTAACAGCCAAAGGAAAAACATTCTAAAGCTTTAACCAAAATCAATGTTGGGAAATTTTCGTGCATGATATGATTCTGTCTACCATCCCTAACTATGATATCTGAAAACCCCGTTGCCAACAGTTGCCTTACGGCTGCTTCAGCACATTGTTTGGATTTTATGTCGCTCGTCTGCCTGCAAACAATACCAGCACACTCCCACTCCCAGTTGCAGTCCCTACTTCTTTTTTTTCCCAATGCCACAACTAAATTTATGATTTAGCATGGAAATGCTTTTTATCGGAGTGGAGGCCTATATGTTTTATTTATGGAACTGATGCTCGTACTGCTGCTGCTGCTGCTGCTGTTGCTGCTGCTGCAGAGGCTATGTCTATGGCTTCTACTCACTTGCCAATGGCATTCTGGGCCGTGCAGGTATACTCGCCGCCGTCCTCCTCCTTGACATTTGATATATTCACGTGGCTGATGACATCGTCGTGGATGGTAACATATTGACCCACTAAAAAGCGCGAGCTGTCTGGAATCTGTGGAGTGGAGTGGTTAAAGGAACACGTTATCAAAGTGGGCCAATTAGCAAAACATTTTCCACTATCCACTATCCGCTCTCTACTCTCTACTCTCTCCGGTTGCTGGTGAAATCAGAGAGCAGATTGCAGATTGCAGATTGAAGCGGAGGTAAAATGAAAAATTCATGTAAATCGAATTGATTGAAATTGCATAAAATTTGCACTACGTAAAAGTGGAAGGCCTTGAGAGGAAACACACAAAAAGAGAGGGAAGCAGAGAGTGTAGAGGGTGTAGAGGGTGTAGGAGTGGAAGTGGGGAAAAAGGCTCCCAAGAAAATGAAAATTTATGCAAATAAACGAAACAAATCCTTGGAAAAAAAGGCAACAGAAATTCTTAGAAACGAAAAATTCGAGTGCTCCAAAAAGCAAAAGCAAAGGCAAAAGGGGCAAACCCAAAGGCTTGGGAATCCCAAGTATGCACTAGAGCCGAGCCCTGGCTAACAAGGGGTTTTGCTCTGTGAGGGGTTTTTTGGTTCCTAAAACATTTATGCATGTTCTCGCTTGGGCCGAATGGTGGCCAGAGAGGAAGTCAGAGATGAACTGCGATAGCTGTGACTGTAACTGTAACTGTAACTGTGACAAATATCTCTGCTCTGCTATGCTCTGTTCTGCCCTGCTGTGCTGTGCTTTGCTCTGCTCGATGCCGAATATTTTGGCACTATGGCAACTTCTTAGCAGCGGAAACGGAAACGCTGCCTGCCTGCATTTCCGCCTCCTGCTATGGCTATGACTATGACTATGGCTATGCTAAATGGGGGCTCAACTTGCGGCGGAGTTTGGTGGCTTAACTTACCGGAAATCCGTCCAGAGACCATGTAAATTGCGGCAGTGGATTTCCGGTGGCAACGCACTTCAATGATACCGTCGGTCCCGGCTGCAGCGTCTGCTCCGAAAACCAATAAAGTAGTTCCGGTGAAGCATCTAAAATGAACAGAAATGAACGACGAGGAGAAAAGATACGAGTTTAGAACTCTGCTCAAATGAAGAGAGGAAGAGAAGTTTCATTAATGATGGAAAAAGGCTTTGCTCTGTGCCATGTGTGTGCATTGATGGTTACACTTTTTCATTATGATGATGAGAAGTCCCTTTCATTCTTTAAAATCCTTAAACATAAAATATCCATCTGCAAACAGTTCGCCCACAGATTCCCAGTACTTGGAGCACGGCAGCACTGCAGCACTCCATCTCTCTATTGAATCATTTCTCTCAGAGCCAAAACCACATTTGCACTTGTATCCCTACCATCGCATTTCCTTAGTTTCCATTCGTTTTCCTTTGGCTTTCCCTTCGCTTTTCCTTTTCCAAGGCGAAACGGAAAATGCATTTGACAAGACAGCAAATGCTATCCAGCTGATGAAAATTGTATCAATTTCCGTTTTCGGCGCAATGCAATGGATTTTTCGGCTAGAATAGTCATCGCATATCATCGCCTGACATTCTCAGTTATAAGCTGCCATATTTATTTGCTCACTCACACAGATGCGGGCACACACACACACACAGACACACACATAGAGCTGCAGCGTTGACACAATTGCTGCCATATCCGGCCGCTTAATGGCGCTTGGGTTTTCCCTCTAGCATGTGGTGTGAATCCTGGTGGTGGAGGGGAGGGCTCTCAACACCGAAAGGCGAAATGAAAGCAGCGTTTCCTCTTCCTGGCTATCCCTGCAACCCGCAACCCCCTATGCCCACAACCCCCTATGCCCGCAGACCGCCCCCTTTCTCTGCACCAACGAACTGAACTGTGTGCGAAGCATGCCAATAATATATCGAAATCAATTTCCGTTTGCGCCTAAAAGCAAATCACGAAATGTTGCCAAAGCGACAAAGCGCGAATGTTTCTGCTGCTGCTGCTGCTGCTGCTGCTGCTGCTTTTCCTGCTGTGATGTTTATACGCGATGAGATATTGCGATGAAGTACTGAAGATAGAGGAAACAATTTGAATGTGGAAATGCTCAATCGGCGACAAGGTGTTTGATGGAAGATATCCTTATTGAAAAGTGGCATATGCTTTTTTCCTGTGTAAGTATCTGAAAACTTGAATTGGGGGCACATAAATTGATTACCAAATGGCAAAAGAATATAATGGTATCTTTCATGTGGGATTTAATTTTCCAAAGTTTCTTCATTTTATACTTTTTAATGGAAATCTTCGGAAATCAGTAATCGGTACCGTTCCTTCCTTTAACGATCTTTTTTAATCGCTCTGTAGGCCACGCATAAACCGCTCTGTCATCTGTATTACTGTGCGAGTGATTGTCCCTACATATACATATGTGTGTATGCCCCTAAGGCTGCTAAACGATACATTCTCCTCCACCCACATCCTGCTTCCCCCATGGCACTCTCACTGGCACTGGCACTGGCACTGGCACCCACCCCCGCTGTGTTTAGTGTTTAGTGCGGCTAGATTTTTAGTGCTGGTAATAAAATTAAGTCGTCGTCGCTGCGTTTTATGGGCAGGCAGCCTCTACTCTCATTGTTGCTGTGGCTATTACTGTTGCTCCACTGTGATTTGTTATGGGTGGCATCCTCTCTCTGGCTCGTTGAAAAATGTTAGCAATTTGCTAAATTAGAAAATAATGAAATGCAATTATGACAAACATTTATTTGTGCGGTCTACGGTCTGCGGTCTGCGGTCTGCCGTCTGCCGTCGTCATTCTACAGCACAGAGAGAAGCAATGGCATTCACTCTCGAGGAGGAAATTACGCTGCTGATTGAGATGTAGGAGTAGGGGGAGGGGGAGGTGTGCGGTGTGCGGTAGGCGGTGGGCGGTTGTGTGTGCGGTCATAAGTGGTTATTAATAGTCAACTCGATGGGAAATATATTAGTAGATGTGTGTGTTAGCGATATGATTACGTACCGCCCAACTGGAGTTCGGCCGTCGATTGGATTTGTTCCCATTCATTGGAGACGAAGCACTGATACATGCCAGGATCCTCTTTCTGCACCTTCTTGATGATCAAACGTGGCGGATCGGTGAGGATCTGTGCGCATAGATGAATGATTGTTAAGGGAACTAATTGATTGTGCCTGAGAGAGGTGGAAGGTGGAATGTGGAATATGAAATGTGTCTTACCTCCACACGATTGTCCCTGAGTATGGGCTTGCCATCGTGCAACCAGTTCACATCGTGCACCGGATGGCCAGAGACAATGCATTGGAATTGCGCATCCTTATCGACATCTACCGTCTGCACCTGTGGCTGCAGATGGGCCGTCAGAGGAGCTGCAGATATGGGATGTTAATGTATGGAGAAGGTAGTCGCACTCTTTATCTATCTGCTGTACATCCTTCCCCACACTTTTCCCCCCACAGGCAGACACACTCACCTGTCACCGTTAGCGACACTTGGATGGTCTCCTCGCCAGCCGTATTGTTCACCCAGCACAAATATTTTCCACTATCCTCGAGACGTGCCTGCAATGGATGAAATCAATTGGCAATCAGCAGGGGGCTGAGGTTTTCTCCTGGCTCTTTTTCGTTCTGGGTATAGAGGAGGTAGAGGAGAGCCTACGCACCTTGGTGATTTTCAGCAATCCGGCGGATACGATGGTGATGCGTTCGCTGAGCTGCAGAGGCAGCAGCTGCTCGTTCTCCTCCTTGAACCACCTGAAGGACGACGGCACAGACACGGACACAGGCACATGCCAGAGAATGAAGAAACATGCGATGAAATGCTAGCCAAACAAAGGACTCGGAACTCGGAACTCAGGACAAAGGCAAAGACAAACAGCTCTAAGGGGGAAATGGAAATGGATTGGGGGAAATGGCTGGGAAATCGTGGAATTCTCGTCCCTCATTCCTCGTTCCTCGTTTCTCGTTTCTCGTTTATTTGCCAACGATTTTGGCATTTGTTTTTCTGTTGCTTTAAACAAATTGAAAATGAAGATTGAATTATCAATAATTTCGATTCATTCAATTTCTTTTCGATTATGCTGCACGTAGCCTTGATTGGGCGACTGGTGAGAGGGGTTGGGGCGGTAAGATTGAAGGCCAAAGGCGTACCAAGGAGGGGGAAGCTAAATATTAAAAAAATATTGTCTTTGCTTAATTTACTTGATATGTTTTCCCGAATCTATATGTAATACATACATATATGTAAATATGTATGTATAAAATTATTATATTATGCGTAAAAATCACGCATGGAAAGAAATCCGTTGCCCCCTTCGCGAAGTCCTGGCTACGCCCGTGTTGAAGGCCGTTCAGCCTGTTCAAATATATTTCTATAGTTCATAAAACTGATTGCATTTAAGTGGGGATAACGATGGGAAGTGGTCGAGCAGGCAGGAGGACGAGTGATTTTTATTCATATATGCATATGCTCTGCTCTGCCTTATTTATGGGGTATTCATGATCGGATTGAGGGACTGATGGGGCATATGGATAGGTTAATTGGACCTACTTTTGGTTGGGAAGATTCTTCTATAGTTGTGTTTCAATTATTCCCTATTATTCCTTTTTTCAATGTACTTCATCTTTGTATGGGGAAATTTGAGTTTATTTTCACTTCTGTGAAAATCCTCCACCCTCCAGTATCCTCAGTGTAGGATTTACCAGGTGCTCGGAGCACAGCCCCGCAGACTAGCAGCTTGCCAAATAGCTGCCAAGTATTCGCCTGGCCTCCATTTTATACAAAATGCTCTTGCTAAATGTTTCCTTTAGGGAATCATACCTATAACGTATACCGTATCACCTCACACCACTTTATATCCCTTTAAATGAAGGATAGATTTGACTACTTTGTCCTCGATTTTGGTTTATCCCTCAGTAAAGGGTATCTCCTGTGGCTACTCCACCCATTTCACCACCCAACTTTGAATGCATTTCCCGATGCAAGAAATTGAATTCTGAAAAAATATCTCAATTGCGTAAATCAACAGAGGAAATGCAGTTTTATCGGGCGTGCGTGTCATAATCTGTTTGATGCCTGCCACGCCCACCCCTCGAGGCAGCCACAGCAACAGCAACAGCAACAGCAATTGCAACACAACTCTGAATGCGGGGGGATTTTTTCCATAAAAGTTATTGATTTTAATTTGGCTTTAATTGCACTTGAGTGCATTTCCCGTCTTATGGCAAAGGCATGTGCATTGCATGGGCCCCCCGGCATGGCATTTCTTAATTAAAATCATGGAAAATGCGAACCATCCAACGAGCAGAAGCTGCAGAAGATGGGGGGCTTTCAGGAGGAGGAGGAGGAGGAGGAGGAGGAGGAGGAGGAGGAGAAGGAGGTGGAGGAGGATGAGGTGACTCTCGCCACCACACACACATATGCTACACAGAGGATACGGAACGAGGAGATGGGCTCTCAGCGATTTGCATATGAAATGCAGTTCGATACGAAATATGGTCAGTGATTATCAACAACTGAATTAATATGCCTTTGACGGCTCCTCTGTGTGTGTCTGGTTGCCTGTGTGCCTGTGTGTCTGAGGATTGTGGCCGAAATTCTAGCCAGAACAGGAGTTCCGGCCACAAAAGAGATGTCAGCGAAACAAATGCCTCATAAAAAATGATTTCAAATATTTCTAGAGACACAGAAAGAGAGAGATGGCAGCAGAATGGAACCCCCAAAGTTTCAACTATTTTCACATTTATGAGGAAAAGCAAAAGGAAAAGGGAAACCAACAGCATCAGCAGGAGGAAAACACAACAAAAAGACAACAACAACAGCAGCCTGGGACCGGGACCGGGACCGGGGGCCGACCTGCAGGTCGGGAAAACAGTGCAGCGGAAAAGAAAACTCAGCGCCTCACAAAACCCTCTGCCATCCGGCAGCCGCTGCCGCTGCTCTGCTGCTCCAGCATTCTTTTGGAGCGTTTTTTTTTTAGTGAGGCAGAGCGCGCAACGGCATGGCACAGCGGGAGACATTAAATGAAAGCCAGTCGCTGCGATGTGGCATATCCTGGGCGCATTTTTTATGCATGCACCACGAAGGACAGAGAAGCTGGAGCAGAACACAGAGACACCGTGAGAGAGAGAGAGAGAGAGAGCAGACACGTGCTACAATGGCATATTACATGGCATCCTTCTCGTCCGGCGAAAGATCCCAGATCCCAGATCCCCATCTTTCATGCATGTTTTAGTACTTGAAAATCTCCCATGATGAGCCCAGTGCCAAAGTGGCCGTTCAGTCCAGTGATAGTCCTTCCTGGTGTGGCCTGCTTCTGGCTCCTGGCTCCTGCTACAGCTCCTTTCTTCCTTTCTTTGGAGTACTAAAAAACTTGAGCGACATTTCAGAAAGCAATTTGCCATTTTCGGCCATAAACGTTTCACAGCATTTGATTGATTTGTCTATGACTGTGACATGGCGCGGGGAGGCGGAGGCTCATTCCATCCCATCTCAAACGAAAGCCAAGTCAAGACTAACGCCTCTCTGAGTGCCTCAATAAACAACACATATGCGGGGCAGAGTCAAGTGGCATCTGTTCACCTTGCCCCTCCAGACAGCGGGGGGGTTGGGCGGTATTAATTCCAGCGGCCCGAGTGCAGTACTTGGGCTCAGAAGAGTTTGAAGTTATGGTTCAAAGTTTGTCAAGGTAGATCGAGTTTGAGGAATTCCTTGGTAAACTCGTTGGCAATCTCTTCGCCTTGGCTGATCCTTCATCCTGCGCCTCAGCCAAGATCTACCTCCCGGTGACCGTATCCCATGGGAATCGCATAGAGAGGCCCGAAGGACCTCCAATTGCCACTCTCTATGCGGAGGCCAATGGGGCATTTACCCTGCCGCCGTGCGCCCCACATTTTTCGACAATTTGGCTGACATTTTTATTATGATTCTATTTTTTTGCATTTATTTTTTCGTTTCTCGTTTTAGTTGGCTTCCGCTTGTTGTGTGCGCCAATCCCTTGCAAAAGGTATTTTGATTACGACGAAATCCTTGCCCCATCTTAGACCTTTTAAAGATATATGTATTCTTGAAAAGCATTAAGCATTTTTGAATATAGTCCCGGTAAAATACTGCATACTGGCGTCTTAATACAATATTTACATCCATCACAATCATAGAATCAAAGCTCATATATTCCAGCGTCTCCACACGACCTCTCAATCTTTAAGGGTATCAAGCGATTCGGCGCTACGGCCCAGATTTACTTCCTCATTTATTGTGGATTTTTTGGGAAAAGCGTTAAATATTTCACATTGTCATAAAGTGCGCGCCAACTGCGGTTCTGGGTTCGGTTTTGAGATGGGGTCTGGATGGAGACCGAGCATGGCCCCGTGACGGGACTCCGACTCGTCCTTCAGCCCCGTACCCCCATGGCCATTCCCATTCCCACTCCCACTCCATCTCCCAGGACCAGTCGCGGCCACAGCTGTGTCCTGTGACATGGCCACGTGTTTCAAGCTGTTGTCGCGATATTTTTGTTGGATTTTTTCGGTGTTGTGTGGTGTGGTGTGGTGTGTGTGTGGTGTGTGTGTTTTGTGTGTTGCATGCTACTGCTACTGCTACTCACCGATATGTTGGCACCGGATGTCCTTGAGCTATGCACGGCAACGTTGTTTGGCCATTAAGGACAACATGCCGCATCGAATGCTTCTCCACGTTGATGCGCGGCTGTACCATGCCCTTGGGCTCCGTTACAATAATGCGGCCAGGATATGTTGAAATTTGTATTTCACCTGTGTGTGCCGCGGAGTGAGGAAGCAGGACAGAGAGAGAGGAAGAGAGAGAGAGAGAGGGAGAAGGTTGAAAAATATGCGAAAACGAGGAGGAACGTTGTGAGCCGCAGCTAAGGCCGCGACTCTACATTTATAGCCCTAAACTAAGTCAGTATCCCCTCCACCAGAGGACACATACATTTCACTACAGAGAATGTGTGTGAGAGAGAGAGAGAGAGAGAGAGAGAGAGATAGAAAATGAGAAATGAGTAAACGCATGGACGCCGCGGCCACAACATTTGCTATCCGATCTGATCCAGATGCGGAATATGCTAGATATAGTCTCTCAGATCTAGGCGCTCATCGGGACGGACAGATGGGCAGATGGACAGACAGGCACGGCCCAATTGACTCCGCTATTGATGCTGATCAAGAATATATGTATATCCCTTATGGGGTCGGAAACGCTTCCTTCCGGGCGTTGCACACATCCACTTTCCCCACAAATCGAATATACCCTGTAGTAATTTTGAGTGTCGGGTATAGAAAGACTCAAGTGATGTAGCCCCCCCTGCCCCAGTGGCATTTACTTAGATTTAAGGCGGGCTCGTGCCACTGAATTTATGGTGCAAATCCTGCGGACCATCGCTTAACCTCAATGTGTTTACTTTTTGCATATATACATATGTACATATGTAGGTATGTAGGTAGGTGTAGGTACAGTATATTTTTAATTAATTGAAAGAAAATGAAAGCAATCAAGTTGATTGCTTGGACAGGGGGAAGCACCTGCCATCACATCACAGGACTTTAATATTTCCTTGTATTTCTTTCCCGAACATCCTTTTTCTGTGGCCTCCAAATCACAGCAAAACTCTGGCCCCGTCCCAGCCATAAGGAAGTCCTGTATATGTTATGCAGAGCGAAAACTAATTCAATTTTCAACTATTCGGATAGCTTCATTATGGCTTCCATTGTTCCACATTCGGGTTTGGGCCTTGGGTTTTGCATTGTGTTTTTGGCTTCGCTTCATTGTTGGCTAAATAAATGGATTTTTGGGTTTAAATTGTAATTATGCGGGAAAGACAGAGAGACGGACAGGGAGAGGGACAGGGAGAGAGCCCTCAGCGCTCTGGTCTGTGCGATAAATGAATTAGTCATGAATACTCCGCCAAACATCATCCTCGATGCCAGTCCATGGCCGTAACGAACCCACGGCTCATGTTACACTTTTAATGAGTGGCACTCGAAGCCCAGTGGCTGCTCCAGTGGTTGCCATGGAGTGGCAGGTGGCATTGTTGTTTGCTGTTGCAGCCGACTACCAACTCCCCCCCAATTAATATGCAGCTCATATTTCCCGCTGCTTTTACGGCCAAAACTGTAGTGCAACTTGCGGTTTTTGTGGCTCAATTCAATTTGATTAATTAGGCAAACAACAGGCGAAAATAGGATGTGCATGTGGATGTGGATGTGGATGTGCATGTGGTGGCGGTGGCGGTGGTGCCGGTGGTGGCGGTGGTGGCGGTGGTGGTGGAGATGGAGATGGTATTGGAGGAAATGGCAACCGCAAATGGCAGCCACCACCTGAAAATGTAGCAGGAAAATGTATAAATTCAACTTTCAAGATGCATACCGAGAAATGAACTGCAAATAAACGACAAGCAAACAATGCAAACATTTACAGATACAATCTCCCTCGCACATACGGCAAAGATTGAAAGGAATGGAGCGGAACGGAAGAGAAAAGAAAAGAAAAGAAAAGGGAGCGGAAAAAGGTAACGTAAAACTCCGAGCTGGGGGGAATTTCGAACTTTTATCGTATTGATTGATGATGTGAAATATGCGGCACAAAGGCTAATAGAAATTCAGCTTAAGCGCATTTTCACACACAATAAACTTCAAATAAGCCAGCAGACACACATGGAATTTCATATGTGTTGGTACATATGTATGTATCTCCTAAGATCTCTCACGTATTGACTGTAGACATCACAGACATCTTTTATGTGTGCGTTGCTGGAAACAGCAAAAGCATTTTCAAGCAAAAGTCCTCAGGGAAAAGCTCAATGCCCTTTTTCCGACCGGCGATTGAATGTCACGCATCATAAATTATGCACAAAACGACAAATTGACTTTCGGCCAAGAGACAGAGACACAGAGAGACAGAGAGATAGAGGGGATCAAACTATATGTTTTTGAGGCTTAAAGAGGGGGAAAAACTGTTTCATTCTCTGGCTAAAATTGGGGGGAAAACTATACCTTCCTCTGGGGCAAGGAGCGAAGCGAAAACTATCTTTCTCTGGCCAGGCAATTAAATTCTAAGGGAATTTCAATGGGAATTATGCCAACGATAAATGTTCCATCTGTGGCCAACATTATGACCATAAGAAGCTTTCGATTTAATAGGATAGGGGGTGTTGCTGAAATCTCTTTAATTGACCCGGTCAGGTGGTCCACACGCACAACCCCACACGCCTCCCTGGTCAAAATGCTGTTCATTGCTTATTTATTCAACGTAATTATAGCTGGAACCAGCAGTACAGGATCCCTGGACCCTGGACCCTGGATCCTGGACTCTGTTTCTGGCTACAGCGTCCTGACTCTACGTAGTCAGCGGCGTGGCGTATTCATGCATCGCTCAGCCGGACGATTAACCTGCGAAATGCGATTATCACGTACCTGTCAGTCTATTTACAGTGCGGCATGTGTAGGTTTTGTACGCATCATTGGGCCCCGCATTATTTATGTACAGCTCGCCGTTCGATAGCACCGTGTACTTGCCGCCGATGTCCGTGTTCGGATACAGATGCATGCCCGTGTCCTGCACCCAGGCGGTGACCATTACAAATTCCGACATGTAGCTGGGTACCTGGTGGTGGCAATGGCGATGGCAATGGTGGTGTAATAATAAACAGGATATATAGACAGAGCGAATCGATGGGGTAGGAGTAGGAGTAGCAGTTGCAGAAGGAGTCAGCAGAACCCCGCCTCAGGGCGTGGGATAACCAAATTTGATGACAGGACGAGCCCTGGTTGGGCTATCAAAATGAGATTTATCTGCTAAGTGAATTTTCTGGCGCAATCGGAGTGGGAATGCAGATCAAAACACTTTCACTCGGAGCCGCCAGGCTCCAGGCTCCAGACTCCAGGCTGCAGGAGCTCTGGCACTTGCTGACGCTTACCTGACACTTTAGCACCGCCGTATTCCCCGTCATCACGTACTCGTCGTGCACCTGGACCGTGTACTTCTGGTTGACGACTGGAACGAATTAAAAAGCATATTTTTTATGTAAATTGCTCCAGTTTTTATCTTCTATCGTGGGAGGAGGGCAATAGAGGAGGGCAAATGTTTCTGAATTATTGCGCCTAAGCAGCGTTGACACAAGTCAAGGTTCAAGGGCACACACCGGAACTGAACGGGACGGAACGGAACGTAACGGAACAGAGCAAACAAATTATGTTTAGACCCCTGTGCCATTGGCTTTTATTAGCCAAAAGGTTATTTTCGTATTTGGCTTTGGTCTGGAGTTTTTTTGTCTGTGTATTTTCATTTTTAATGTCCATAAAAAGGGCTACGACAGCAGCAAAAATATGTGTGGCACATTAAATTCCGGCTTTTGCCCCCAGCCGCACTCCCTCAGCTGGGTCCAACATTTTGTGACACTTAACAAAAGTGTTGCCGTTTGTCAGGCAGGCAGGCTGGCAGGCTCTCGTACGGGGAAAGGTCCGCGGGGGACGGTCGACAAGGTCGGTAAAAAATTGGATTTGGCAATTTGAGTTAAAGATTTTTTGTTCTGTTGGCCTTTCTCCGCTGTCCAATGCCGAGCGCTCGGCTCCAAATTAAGAATGACAAGGATCCCCTAACAATGGCACAAGCGAGCCAAAGGCAGGCCACAGTGGTTTAAGAATCAATGAAACCAGGGTTTCAGAGGGAAGCTGGGAAACTTTTTACAGTAGAGTGTTTCTTGGGAATAACTTTTAACAGTTAAAGAACTATATAGCTTCGCCTCAGTTTCATAGGTCTCAGATATTTCAATGAACAACGAGGGGGAACTTTGTAAGTAGCTGCTACGGCCGCATCTCTTCATTTATACGAAAAATGTATACAAAATTTGGTTTCTCTAGCTTTTATAGTCTCGTAGAGAATGACGATATCTAGCAGGCTTCCGACTCATTTTCCTTCTCTCTCTCCCACACACTCTTCGTGGTGAAATGTGTGCGCCCTCTGGCGGAGGGGAGCCCTACTGACTGAGTATCGGCTATAAAGGTAGAGTCTCAGCCGTAGCTGCGGCTAACACCGTTCCTCCTCGTTTTTTTCTTTTTCCGGACCAGTGTCCACCTTGGTCCATGATTTTGCAATGCGTTCCGAGCATTCGGAGGCTCACGAACCTGCCGGTTGATGGTTGATGGCTGATGGCATTTGGAAAATTAATTAAGACGGACAAAGGCAATTTTCAACAGTTGTGCGTAGAGTGCGTTCCATTGTTCAAGCACTTCGTTCAAAGGGGGGCTCTAATAGTAAATAGATTAGGGCAAATCTCGCCCCGCAATCCGTCAGGGCCCCAGTCCCCATTTCCCTAGATCCTCGACTACTCCCATTGGAAATCCGAGTACTAAATTTGCATGGCTTGGCCATTTTTTCGGTTTTTGTTCCTGGTTTGTGGCATTTGGTTGGCGTAACTTTAAGATTCTCAAAAATTGGATAAAAGTTTAATTTGAAAAGTTGTTGTTATTGTCCGCATTCGACTCTGTTGCCGTTTTATTTTTTGTTGGTGAAACTTTGTGACAACATTTTATTATAATTCCTCTGGCCAATGCTCCTGCCACTGCCACTGCCACAACTGCTGCGCTGTTCTGCTATTTCCAGTGTAGTTTAGTACAATTTTGTTGTTTTATCTTCATTATTTGTATTGAAGGGAGTCCTGAGTCCTGAGTCCTGAGTCCTGAGTCCTAGCCTAGAGCTGTAGCTCTCGCCCCAAGCCCCATTCCTTCTTACGATACCTTATACCCTTACAGCCTGACAATTATTTCGGAATTTTTTAGAGGGCAATAGCGCTGAGATCTGCTCTTCAGTTTTTAAGCTGTTTAAGCTCCTAAGATCCGTGTACTACATATATCACATTTTACTTTCACGAACAATTGTTAAGCGGCGGTTGCATGGCTCTCATTTATACCGCATTTCGTTTAATAAATGTCGTCCGACTATATTCCATACAAATATCTGAACAATCGACCTTCAAGGGTATCAAATGCTTCGATCCCAAATGGCAGTAATGCTTTTCTTTCTTTTTTTTTTTTTGGTACAAAAGTTTTCTATTTTTAGCAGTGGCAGTGGCAAAGTTTTTTTCGCCTTTCATGTTGCATTTTGCATGAAAATTTCCAAACTGAAGGACAGCCCATGGAGTGTGGTATGGTGAGGCAGGACCAGAACCAGGACCCAAACAATGTTGCGCAGCAGCAGAAAAGGACAAAGAGACAGACTGAGAAGCAGACAGACAGACGGGACAGGAACAGGACAGCTGGGCAGGAAAGTAAGTATGAAAGCTAAGTTTATAGTCGCCGCAGAACAAACTAAGAGAATAGAGACCGAGAACGAGAACGGGGACGGGAACGAGAAAGAGAGAGAGAGATGCGCTGCACTCGGATTTTATGCGGAAATTCATTTCCGTTTTGTTTTTGTGTATGTGAAAGTTGTTCCTCCCATCTCCAAAAAACAAAAAACAAAAAACCAAAAAAACAAACGAGAAAGGGATGTGGATTTATGCTTATGATGTGCCTGCCGGATGGATGCTTCCAGTCTTTCGCTGATTTTAAGCTATTGTGAGGATTTTCGTACTTATTTTTAGAAAGGACTCCGGGTACTATTAAATTATCATCTGATTGAAGTGAAACAGCGGCAGAACAGAACCTGACATTTTCCAGCGTAAGCAAAACTCCTTGAGGTGCATATCCTGTTCTGCAGTCTGTCTGCTCATTGCTCGAGCAGCTCGAGCAGCTCGAGGGGCATCTTCAACAATGTGCATTCAACTAATTAGAAACAAATTACGCAGGTTTCATACACAAGCAGCCAGCGGCTGTGGCTGTGGCAGCCCCATGCAAAACTAAGGAAACTATGGAAACTTTTCTAGCTCAATCACAAAACTTTCCTCGCTCACACACACAAACACACACACGGGGACATAGTGAATCTTCCAAGGATTCAGTGGTATGCACCTTAGGCATAGATGTGTGTGTGTGTGTGTGTGTGCTTTTGTTTGATGAAATGCAAAAGTGCAGGGAAAAGTCAGCGCTGAAAAGTCGTGTTGCTGCGGCAACTTTGTGGCTCCCAGCATCCATTCATCACTGTCAAGAAAAGTTCTCTACTCCTTCCCTCTCCGAAGATGAGTACGAGGATGGGGACGAGGACGAGAATGAGGATGTGTTCCTTTTGGCCTGACAAAACCAAATGCCAGCAATTGCGTTTAAGCTTGAGCTGAATTATATATAGGGGGGGAATTTGTCAAGAGTTTTTGCCTCAAAGTTGCGCTAATTACGGAAGGCAACAAAAGGCAGGTCCTGCGCCACATCAACTTAAGCGCCGGCAATTAAATGTGGCAACGCGATGGCAGGGTCCCACATTAGCAACAAAATTACTGGCCATGGCCCTGGTCCGGGCCCTCTACTGCTAGTCCCAGTCCTAGTCCTAGTCCGTGGCCATCGCAGATCGCAGATTCCCTCCAAGAACTTTTCCCCAAATTAGGCAAAACGTTTTGCGCCAAATCTACGCGCTGTCAAATTGTTCAAGCGGAAAGCTCTCCACGAGACACCCTCCACGCAAAGGAATGTGGAGAAAGAGCGCTAGGCATTTGGGGGGGTGGAGCGGCTGAAACAATTTCTAGCACACATAAAAACGAAGGAAAAACAAAGACTGCAAAGGAGACAGAGAGCCAAAGAGAGTGAGGGCTGAAGGGTGAAGGGTGAACGGTGAAGGATGAAGGGGAGACCGCAAATAAAATAAGCCAGCGGACATGGACATGGCGTATACGTAACGTTGGAGAGTTAGCTGTTGAAAAATGGCTGCCGGACATTTTGCCAGAACTTTTGCATGAAAAACCCTACGCATGTGTGTGTGTCCGCTTGTGGGGCCAGTGTGTGCGTGAGTGAAACTCTCTCTATCTTAGATTTTTTTTGCGGCTGCGACTTTGTGCTATTTGTTTTGCTTTGAGCTGACTTCTCTTTGGTCTCTCTCTCTCTCTCCCTTTGGTTCTGTCTTTATCTGTCAGGATTCCCCTTTTTTTTCGTCCATTCCTGGCCAGTGCTACTCCTTCTCCTGCTCCTGCTCCCTCCCATCCCCCTGTTAATTAAAGGCCATCCCCCAAAACTCAAGTGGGCCCTTTGAGGATTAGCCTTTGGTCTCTGGCGAAAACACCCATTTATATGGCATATCTTTTATGGTCATTGCTAATTGTTGTTGGTTCCATTGCTATCCCTAGAACCATTTCTCTTGCTTTCTTCGCTTGAAATGAAAGCCCAATGAGCCGCAAAATCTATGCGACATGTGATGGCAATCAAAATGATTGCGCCGCCGGGTCTCCCCAGAGTTCAGAGTTCATTAATGCAGTTTAGCAAAAGAATAGGCAAAGTTTTTGTCTGAGCCAGTGGGGCTGAGGCAGCGGGGCTAGAATGGGGGGCAAGAGTAGAGTTGGTTTGGGATGTAAAAAGGAAAGGCTATGGTGATTTGTACCCACGAAAGTACGCGTAAATCTATGAAGAGTTGACCTATATCTTCGGTGAGTTGTGTTTAATGGATGAGGAAAGACCTTAAGACGGACCCTATGGATCCAAAAACGATCTCCACATATCTGGATTTGCGGCTATAACATACGCCACATACCCGCTCCAAAATGCAGTGTATAAGCTCCCCTCATCCAGTCGAAGTCAATTCTCACACACTAAGGCGCCAAATTAGCGTCGAGCACTCCATTTTTTTCCACATTTCCCCGAACATTTTTCGAGGAAGAAAAACTGGAGGGCAGTGCCAGGCAGGCGCCTGGTCGACAGGCATTTGCCAGCAGCAATAGTAATTAAAACTTGCGTTGACTGCTTTTAGGCGTTCCACAGGGAAGGAGAGAGGAGGACGGAAATTGGGCGCAGGACGTGCGACGTGGGGCTGGGGCCGTGCTGGGGCTGGAGCTGGAGCTGCCGCTGCCGGGAGACGGAGGCCAGCGCGAAAAACTTTCCAATTAGGCCAAAGTTTTCCCCAGCAACAACCACAACAAGCGACAGAAGCGATGAAAGCCAGAAAACTCACTTCGTCAGCACAAATCAACTTTCAGTGGCTGTAAATTCACGAATGTTCGTTCGTTCGTGTTGTGTGTGTGTGTGTGTGTGTGTGTGTGTATTTTTTCCTAAATTAATTAAAATTTATTTCGACTTACCGCCGCGTACATGAACCTCCCGACTGAGGACAGTGCCCACGAGATTGCGGAGCTTGCATCTGCAGGCAGGATTCCAGAAAGCAGCAAGCAGAAAGTGGAAATGGATAGAGGATAGAGGATAAAGGATAAAGCATTAAGGATTAAGCACATTTTGCCACAAAATGGTAATCAATACACGAGTAGTCGAGCATTACTTACCTGTAGACAGTGGCATGGACCTCGTGGCGATACTTTTCGGCGGTGAAGGGATAGAACATCATGCTGCCATTCGATAGCTGGAATACCATATCCTGCTGGGGGGGTATGGGTGTCCACTCCACCTGGAAACAAGCAGAGAAAGGAGAGGCATTTGTTTGTTGTGTTTGCTGCTCTTGTTCTGGTTTTTGTTGTTGTTGTCGGCCTGTCAATTAACTTGGAAATGAGCAGCAGGAGAAGGGAAATGTGGCACCACTGCCATGCATAATTAAACAGCAATATTAAGATGGGAAGATGGGACGATGGCAAAATGGAGGGCCAGGTGGGCAGGAGGGCAGGAGGGCAGACGGGGTTCTTACCTCTGGCGGTGGACTGCCATGGCCGGAGCACTCTATGAGGCCTCCCGAATTATTTGAGAACTCGACGCGATGCGGTGGCTCATGGAGAAATATCGGTCCCTGCAGATCCAGTCCATTCACAATTTGGCTCGTCTCAGCTGCACGGAGAAAGCAATGAGGAGGAATGGCGAGAAATGAGAGAGAAATTTCAGTTAATTTTAAATTTTTAATTAAATGTGGTGGTTCTTTTTGTTGGGACAGAGTAGGCGGACGGGGACGGGGATGGGGATGGTGATTGGGATGGGGACTAGGACTGGGACTGGGACGCCGCCGTGCCGCTCGAGCGACCAAAGTTAATTTCAATTTTTGTTAGACCAAAAAGTTTTGCGCCCCGAAAATTAAGTACCAGTCGATGCCAGCGGCTCTCTGGCTTTCACTGGCTTTCTCTACTGGTAGATGGCCTTCTCTCTGGCTTTTGGGCCTGGCCTAAATTTTAATGAGCTATCGTCGTGGACCACAACAAAGGCTCTGGAGACAATTGCTTTTTACCTGCCGGCCATTGTGTGGCTGCCGGCTGCCGGCTGTCGGGCAGCTTCTGACCACAGAAACCCTCCTGTAATTGATTCGCCCGTGTGGCAAGCATTGCATAATTTTTCGGGCATGCTTTAAAATTGCTTTTGATGCGGCTTTTATATTTTATTTATTATTCACAAGGCCCCTGGGGGCGGCTGGAGATGGGAGAAGCTCTGGACTCTGGACAGCTTAAGGCTTTGTCTTCTGTCCGGAATTTCCACTCGGAGCCACAGTGGAGCCTCTAACGACGGCGACGGCATGAATAAGTTACGAAGCAGCAGCGCAGCAGAAGATCTTTGTTACCATTCTCCAAAGAGAGAGGCAAGTCACATGGTCGCATGGTTCTCAGAGTCGTGGTGTCCTGGTGTCCTTATGGCAGCCGAGCCGTCGCAGTGCATGCAACACAAAATTTGTAAGCAATTTTCAGTCCCTGCCCCTGCCGCTGTCCCTGCCCCTGCCCCAGCCGCTGTCCCCAGCCCATGCCTGGACGCCACAGTCGTGTAATAATATGAAAAATTGTTTTGTCAAAAAGGCATTAGGCGAGAGATAACGACAGCCGTGCTGCAAGAGGGATAGTGGCAAGGGGCACGAACCCCAAAGTGTAGCAAACTTTGTGCCACTTTCGTTGCGGAGGCTTCTGCTGTCAACTGCAATGCCCAAAGGATATGCGCCGCAAAAACTGGGGGGAAACGGAAAAGCTGGGGGAAAAAGAAAAGCAAAATGTTTGTGGCAAGTAAAAAGTGTTGGCCGCAAGTTGTAGGATGTGCCACATGACGACGACGGGGGAGCGCATTAAATTTGCAGTTTTAGTTTTTAAGTCACTTAAGATAAAGTTTTTCCACTAGCCACTCCACTCCACTCCACTCCGCTCCACCTTCTTCTTCCAGTGGAAAAGTGGGAAAGTGGGAAAACTTTCCACCGCCAGACACGCTCTAATGAAAATTTAATTATCCATCGAGAGAGATGGGATGGGATGTCTTTTTATTTCTATATAAACTTAATGGCAAATGGCAAACGGCAAATGGGGGGAATGTGTGGAATGCGGCGGAATGTGGTTGAGTCTTGAGTTGATTCGAGATTTGCAGGTAGGATTTCAATTAAAACTTTGTCTTAGGCGCAGAGACAAGTTGCAGCTAATTAGAGGGAGTTCGAGATGAGTTTTCCGCCTCAGCCGGGGAAAACAACTGGGGAGAACTGTCGTCGAAATGTCCCACATTTCAATGGGTCCCCAATGGGTAGGGGTTTGGTTCCTGCTGCCATCTACTGATGCCGTCCACTACTGTTCTATCCACTGCTCCTGCTCTGCTCGATGATGATGCTCTGCCGCACAATGGCTGACTGATAAACTCAATGAGGCTGCCACATCTACCCCATCCCTGAATGCCACATCCCTCGATGCACTCTCCTTGCCATTTGTCAGTGTTGTCAATCAAAAGACAGCACCAGATACAAGGAGAGTTCGGTTCGGTTCGTCTCGGTCCGATCCGGTTCGAGGCTACTGCTGGTGCTGGTGGAGCTGCTGGAAAAGCGGCAGCTTATTAATGTAAGTGCTGCGCACACTTCCCTTCAGCTAAAATCAATTACGCGCAAAAGAAATGTGTGCAAGACACAGAGGGAAATGGCTGGAGAAGGGGCAGGACAAGTGGGAGAGAAAACTAAATGAAAACTAGCAATGCCAACGGCAGGCATTGCATCATTATCACGGATCATTAAAATTTCCCCGTGATGCTCTGAAAAGGAAATGAAGGAAAGCAGCCCGCAGAGGGCTGAAATATAGCGAAAAGTGGAAGAAAAGAACAGTTGACAGACAGAAATGCAAATGAGCAGTGGCAGCCCCGACAAAAGAAACGCGACTCCGCCTTCGAAAAAGGTACACAGAGAAAAATAAAAGTCAAGTGGGGATTGCATCTCATCTCATCTCATCCCATCCATTTCCCATCCCCCCATCCCCATCCCCATCCCCAAAAAGAGAAAAGAACTCCTTTGAGGGAACCCCTTCTTCGGGCCATCATTTGATTTCCCAAGTTTTTCCCAAGTGTATTACCGCCCGCCCTCTCTGCGACCGCCCCCGCCGACGCGTCCTGTTTAATTAAGAAGAAAATCCGTGCTAAATGAAAAACAGAAACAGAAAAGCAGTACACTCCTGACTACTCTGCTCCTGAATTTAATTCACATTACGTTGTCGTTTCGTTCTGCTTTGGCTCTCTTGGCCGGGTCTAAACGAGTAGAAAATTCTTTTTGAAAAATGTTTGTAAACAATAATGAAGTTCTGCTGCTCTGCCGCTCTGCCGCTCTGCAGCTAAATCAGGAAAAACTTTTCCCTGCAAACACAATTTAAAGGCAATTTCCAGAAAGAGAAAAGCGTTTTCAAGAACAACAACAACAACAACAACAACAACAACAACAACAACAAAGGCAGCATTAAAGCTGATTTGCATATGCCGTGAGAGACAGTTTTCGCTCTGAAAAGCAAGGGCCTGACAAATAGACACGTCTCTCCCCATGGTCCTAGGACGTGGGACACGGGTACATTTGATTGAGTCAGCCGAAAAGAAGGCAACGTTTAGTATTAAGAGCGGCGCCGCTTTTAGAGCACCCCCACTGCATACTTTTCGGCTGACCCAGGACTTCTGGGGTTCAGAAGAACACGAAGAGGGGGAATCTCGGGACGTCTAGGGGCTTCCAGGGCGGAACCAGCGTAGAAAGAGTCCTACCTCTCTGGTTCAGGGGGCGCCTCAAGTGCACGCATTTTTCTGCTTAAAAGCCCCGACTAATGCGCTGTCGAAGGCTGAAACGGCAACGGGAACGGCAACGGCAACGGCAACGATGGCGGATTCTTCATCTGTCTGTGTGCGCAACAAAGCGGAATACACGCCCTGAATGCGTGTATGCGGTGTGAGTGTGTGCAAGAGTCAGTATCTGTGTGCGAGTGTAAAGTGTATTTGCTTAGGTCAGAGTCAGAGGCACATCAGATGGTGGAGCACTGAGCTTCAGCAACTTGACTTTCGTTTGACTAAACAAGCTGGAAAAACAGGAAAATGACTCGAAATTGAGAACTTGAATGTGTTTTCAGAGACTTACACTGCACGAAAATAGGGGCATGCTTCGCTCCGATTGAATGGCAAGAAGCAAAGAATTGTATCTGGATTTTGCATCTCATTTGCAAAGTAGGAAAATAATTAAGCTGCGTTGCTGGTTGGCAACTTCGTTGTGGTGGGGCTTTTGTATTACGTGTTGCCTATGTGACACTTGCCACTTCCTCAACAACATCTCTCTCTCTCTCTCTCTCTCTGTCCTTAGAGCTCTTTTTGTGCAGCTCAAAAAGCCAAAGTTATCAGCAAAAGATCAACGACAGCCTTCCTTGTCCATGCCCATGTCCTCGTTGAGGTTCAGGTCCTGGCAGCTGCAGGCGCTTTGTTTCTTTCCCATTGCCAGGCGACCAGGCGGACAGGCCGACGGAGGCGGAGAGACGGACGGGCGGACAGGCGGACTGCCATTGCTGATGATTCTGCTGCTGATTCGACTACTGGTGCTGGTTGCTCCTCCATCTCCATCTCCGTCTCCTTCTGCTGACTGTGACACTAAAGGACCTTCCTTCTTTCATTCTGCCTACTGCTTGTTGATGTTGCTGTTTCAGCTGCTGTTGCTGCTGATGATGAAGCTGATTATGCTCTGCATGCTTTGGACTTAAGCTCCTGGTTGCTGGCTCCTTCTGCAGTGCCTTGGACAATGCTGCCAGGTCCTTGCACAAAGCCCAAACAGGCCCCAGACCCTCTGCTGCTGCAGCCCTGTTTTTGTTTCATAAAATAGCAGTCGGCAGAGCCAGAAGCTGCATAATCTTGGCCGCCTGCTGCTGCGATATGCAATGTGACGAACTGCCAGGACTCCTGCCCCCCGCAAACGCTTCCTTGCCCCACGTCCACGCCCATTCCTTTCATGCGCTGCCATAACGTGACATTCGAGGTCATTCACATTTCGAGGGCGTGCTGTTGAACTTGGTGTGAAGCGGGGAGGCGGCCCGGGAGCCAACACAGGAGCGGACTCTAGCCTCTGAAGGAAATCGACACGATTCTTAGAAGATCTTTGACAGGTGAGAGGCTCTCTTCCCTTTCAGAAGCGGAGTATGCCAAGGAAGAGGCTCTTAGGGGAAAACTAAAGGGTTCGGGAAAGCTATTAATGGCGCAGAATCTTGGGAAAACCCAATTGATTCAGCGTTGAGCTTTGAGAGGCTTTCCATCGAGCAGTCCCCTCCTGAGGCACCAATCGAATACAACTCCTGAAGTAGCAATATCTAAGATCTAAGTTTTCTTCTGGGAAGAAACTCTCTTAGACCCATTCCGCTCCTGGCTTTTTGCTTGGCTCGCCTGCGCTTTGCCAAGATATTTCTTTCATCCCCGGCTACTTGTGCATTTGTTTAGCTGGTTTTGCGGGCGAGTCCCGTCCCGGGTCTGGCTTTCGGTTGCTAAATGCCGTGACACATTAGACAATGAGGATCTCTAATTATGGCTCGAAAACTGCAATTAACATTTGATCCTTATGCTGCTCCCAGTGCCTGGTGCTGGTGCTGGTCCGTGGTGCTGGTCTCTTCTCCTCCTGCCCTGCCTGCACTGCCTGCACACCTCTCCTCTGGCGAGTGCGTGTGTGTCCTTTGGAGCAACCTCTTTTGTGTGTGCTCCAAAGTGTCGGTCCACGCCAGTGGCAGAAGTTTCACAAATGCTCCTGGTACGGTGCTCGTCCTCCTTCTCCTTCTCCTTCTCCTTCTCCATGTCGCTGTCATCTCGGCATGGAAAACTTTTGCTGTTGACTTCGTTTCTTTGAGACCGCAAGCGGCGGCGGGGCATTAACAGCACAAACACCATGCAAAAACAAAAGTGAAACGTGTGCTTTTCAATAATTTATAGCACAAACTCCATGGGAGATCCCCAAACCCATCACCACCCCATCACCACCCCATGTCGCTCCTTTGTCTCCCTTCAGAAGTTCGCAACATTGGAGGCGCGTCCCTCATTAGCAGCGGCAAAATCAGTGTTAATTGAATGCTTTTCGCTTTTCAATACCAACCCAACCCCATGCCGCCAACAAAACATGCCACATGCGTTCCCTTAGCTCACTTATGTTGCAAATTTAATTGCATATCTTTTAGGGCCCCCCCCCACACCAGCACCGCCGTTTGTACACACAAAAATCCCATCTAATTGAAATCATTGCAGCGCCTATTGATTATGGGATTAGAAAGGGGGTGGGGGAGGTTTTATTTTTCGGGGGAAGGGAGGAGGTATCTGCGGGCTAATACTCACCTCGTATGACATACAGGATCAGGACGGCCTTAAAAAGGCTATGTAAATCCATTTTTTATGAGCACTAATGCTTTCCATTACATTTTTTATATCTGGGATTTTAAATGCCGAATTCCGCTTTGATTTGTTTGTTATTCTTCCTTTTGTTGCTTGCTCACTCGCACGCACCTCGCACTGCCTCCCGCTGCCCCGCTCTCTCACCGCCCTTGTGGAAAACTGTGGGTGCTGCCGTGATTGAAGCTGGAAAATGTGAATGGTCTCTCGCTATTTATTTTCCGTATTACGTGCCCGCGAAAATTTGAATTTTGAATGCGATGCGAGTGGGTGTGCGTGTGGAAGAGTGCGATTTATGCCGCCGTAGGTTTTAATGTTCCTGGAAAACAAACGGAAAATCCCGGATTATTTTTAGGGGAAAGCGAAAGAGGAAAAGCTACAGAAAAGAACTGTGAACTTTTGTCGATTTTTCGTGGGAGTTTTTAGCGCTCTCTCGCATTTCTAAAAGATCTATGAAAACTCTGGCACGAGACTCTAAAACTGCAGAACTGCGGAAAAGAATTCCCTGACCTATGAACCCCTCTTTAAGCCATGGCTAAGTTCAGGGAGTTTTTCCTTGTTAAAGCGTTGTTGGCACAGCTTCTTTTTCCTTTTGATTTCACTTGACGATTCCCATGTCAGCGGGGATATTAATCATGTCAAGTCAGTGCCACAAAGCGTGTACCCTACACCCTACACCCTACACCCTACCACTGGGAGGCGGAGATTTGTGGCAGCTCTGAGCGAAAGTACACAGACAAAAATCAGGGAAACGCCATTGTTCTCAAAATGTTTAAGCAAAAAAAAAAAAAAAAAGGGAAATTTCCAGGATATTTAGCAGGAAAATCTACATATAATTTTCACTCAAAAGATCTTACACTTTTCATTTTCTTAGTGTACGAATCTCTTCCTCTTTTGAAGTCCCTATAGTTCTGCCATTTTCTTCCTGGTTTCGGGCTTTTGCCGCCCCTTTGAGCGCATTTTTATGCTGCCGGAGAAAAATTATGCATCAGCGCGAAATTGGAGCGCCATAAGTTTGCCAACTGAAGTGCTGACATCCTCATATGTGAAGTGAAGTTAGGGCCTGAGCCAGAGCCAGAGCCTGAGCTGCCGCCTGAACCACAGAAAATAATCAGAGTATTTGCTAGAGAGGAGTAGTGTTCATACTCGTACTCGTACTCGTACTCGTATCTTATGGATGCAAAATATGACAAAAATATGCTAAAACACGTGTGCAAGTACGCAACCTCCCATTCCCACTCCCATTCCCATTCCCATTCCCATTCCCGTTCCCCACTTTGGGCAGCCGAGCAGACGGCTGGCTAGTCCCCAAGGTAAGCTTCTGGACATTGTAAAAAACGAATAAGACCAACACGAAAAAACAAAAATGCGGCATGAAACTTGAAACTATGCAAAAGGGACACAGGAACTCGATACGAAAAAATAAAGATAAAACGACAAAAAAAGAAGCGTATAAAACTGTCAATAACGATAAAGTAGAGAGTCGGAAAGGGAATGAAAGGGAATGGAATGGAAGCCAGGGATTGGAAGCAGGGATAGCAGGGATAGCAGGGACTGGTAACAAAATGCCGCTTAAGCAACATGGAAATTATGCCCAGTGCGAATATCATCAGCAAGCTGGATGGAAACGGGCAACAGGACGGGGAGAAAAATGCTTCGTTTATTTTCTTCGTTACTTGTTGTATTTTCTTCGAGAGAAAGGCAGGCTCTCCCTCCGCCTCCGTCTCTTGTTCGGGCTCTGCCTCTGCGGACGGACTATGGGTTCTACTCCAAGTCCCGGTTTTTTTTCTCGGTGTCCCCGTAAAAAATCATGACTTGGCAATTATGCGGCAAATGTGCGCAATGGGAAACACTGGCAGCAAACAAAAGAGAGAAAGGAAACAGAGACGCACACACACACACACACACACACACACACAAGGCCAGAGCGAGAGATGGGGAAGTGGGGGGAAGACACAGTGTGGGAGACGAGGAGGAGACAGACAGGGAGGGCGACAGAGAAAGGAAGATCAGGAGTAGAAGTAAAAGTAGTAGAAGAAACAAAAGGGAGAACATGCATAAATATTACGCATACGCCGCATTGCACTGCCAACGTTTGCTAAATTGCTGGCAATTAGTTTAAAGTGCGACAGGCAACAGGCAACAGAAAAATGTATCAAAATTGCAAGCCCAAGCAGATTTCCCTCTATACACAGCCCCGAGCTCAGCCCCAAGCGAACTGAGTTCCCCGAGAGGAATTCCACTGAATTCCACGCCCTGTGAAAACTCCAAGGAAGAGTATTATCATATCAAACATTCTAAAATCAATCAGTAGAATTTTCGTTAAAAAAAACCTCCACGAACTTAATGTTTCAATGATGTCTAATGCTGGGCTAAGCTCTCGTTGGAAATCAATCATAAAAGGTCTGATGATCAAAGGGAAAACTCTGTGTGAGCTCTGTCTTTGTAAGCGACTTCTTCACCTATTTCCCTTCTATTTCCTTAGTAGAATCGAATCTTGAGTCTTTGCCAAAGGCTTACACACTTGAAGTCAGCTTCGATTTATTTGTATTACACTTAACGCTGTGTCTGCCTGGTGTCCCTAGGCTTCCCGGCCCCTGTCTGTGACAATTTGTGTCATGGAAAATGCATTAAAGCCTGCCCAAGAAACCGTCTCTCCCTCGCCCCATCTTCAGACACACATGTGGCCAAAAGGGAGAACAGAAACGAAGGCCGAGACAAGTGCAATTTATAGACTTCAACGCTTGGCCAGGCCAGGTCTATGGCTGTGTCCGTGTCCATGTCCGTGTCTGCACGTGGGTCTATCTCCTCAAGCAGCACCAGCACCAGCAGCAGCAGCCGCCGCCGCCGTATGGCAACAGCAGCCATCGTGTCTGCCAAATACGTGATTTATTTTAATAGATAATCATTATGCCATCGATTTCTATCATGTCTGGGGCATCTGTTTCGCTTGTTGCATGCTACTCGAACTCCCATCCCGTCCCATTCCGTCCCATCCCCACTGTCTCTTCTGCTGGCTTGTACGTGCGTCAATAAATCAAAATCAAATGGCTTTTAGCTTATTGTTTTCGCGTGGGTAAATAGAAAAACATGTGTGCGACAAATGGCAGAGGTTAATGCCCATAAAAGTAGGCTACAAATTGGATCTAACGCTTACGTGAAGGAAGAGAGAGAGAGAGAGAGGAATTGGGAATGGGAATGGGTATCCCCTTAACATCGCAGGCAGAGAGATTAAGATCCATGGCTTTAAGCGGGGAGCTGCTGCTGCTGCTGCTGCTGCTGCGGTCATAGTTCACGGTTCATTCACATGGCGTAGCCGTATTTAAATTGTGCCATTATGCACTCGAGAGCCGGAGAGACCCCGCGCACACACACACACACACACACACAGAGAGAGAGGAGGCCCTTTCGCTAATGACTTTTTACAGCATCTCTGGGCACGGTGGCTGCTACTGCCTCCGCCTCTGCTCCTGCCACAAAAAATCAATAGAATGCAAAGGACCAGAACCACGGACTGCATGGGAATCCCGGCTGGCAAAACAAAAGGGCCGGGAACCCAGAGACAGGGGGAGGCAGAGGACAGAGGACAGAGGACAGTGGACTGTGGACTGTGAAGAGTGGTTTTGGCCAAAAGGTTGTCGTCTGATGCATTGTAACACTGGCCGACCGGCTGGCCGCAAACAAACAGCGGCATGCAGACACACAAAAAAAAAACAAAAAAGAACACAAATAAAAATAGAAACGAATGTAAAAAATAGTAGAACAAAAATAGAGAAAATCAATAAACTGAAAGCATGAAGCAACAAACAAACAAACAAACAAACAAAAGAAAGGAGCACAGACGAGAGAGTGTGCAGAAAGAGTGGAGAACGAAGAAGCCAGTGGGGAAAATGCATAACAAACTGTGAAATGAAAAGCCAGAGCTACAAAATTGTGCAAGAAATTATATGCATGTATATACATATATAAGGAACAAAAAAAAAAAGCAGAGGGGAACAACAGTGGGAGAGAGGGGTAGCCGGGGTAGTGCCCCTGCCCCTGCCCCTGCCTCTGCCTCTGCCTCTGCCTGAGCCTGCTTGCCTGCCCTCTTGCCTCTGAAGTGCACATAAAAATCATTTAAAAACAGCAGCCAAGCAGACACGGAGCAGAGCAGAGCAGAGCAGGAGAAAACCAGAGGAGGAGCACTTTCCAGCTGGGGCTCCCAAGGTAAGTCCACGTCGCTCTGATTCACTGCAAAAAAATTGAGTTCAACAGAGAGAGCCCCCCCTCCCCCTCCCGCTCCCTCTCCCTCTATCTGTAGGGAGGGAGTACGCGGGGATGTACACAAAATGGGTCTAAAGTCATAAACTTTTCCCCCATTGCAGCTGATGCCAACACGTTTTGGCTGCTTTTGCTGTTGCCTCTGTTGTTGGTTGCTCAGTGATTTTTCCTGGGCCTGTTACTATGCCACGCTTTACTGGTCTTTTGTTTCCTTCGTTTCGTCTATGACTAACGAGGGAAATATTGAGTTAAGTAAAATAGTATATACCAGTAATAGTGCACGAGAGAACGTGTGTTCTTGTGCACGGGAAACAATGGAAAATTGTGTGGAAAACATACTAAAAGTTATTTTCGAAAATAGCCGGAGAGCTAGCCAAAAATCAGGGAAAGAGATTTAAGGGGAGCCTACCGAAATACTTTAGAAAACAATGGCAAAGATATCCTGAGCATTGCACTGATAGAATGGGGGAAGGAAGGATTTCAGGGAATATTTACATATATGTATGTGCCATACATAAGAATCTCGTTATATTTTAATTTAATTTGTATGGGAAAAGCGTACTTATATTTTCTACGAGTAAGAAATAACAGTTTCCCTGCCATTGCATCCCTCTACCATTTTCGAAATATTTTAAATGCATTTCCCACGCGAATTCAGGGTATCTTCCAGCTACCAATAAATTCGCAGCTACTGATTGGGGAGCCTATGCTCGCGTAACATGCTCGCGTGTCTTGCCATAAATCCAACAAGATTGTTAACCCACCAGGACCCTGCCCCAGCGGCAGCACATCAATCATAAATAGCAGTCGACGACCCGCAGCAATAATTTTAAATGTCAAGTCAGTCGAGGGATTGGGATTGGGAGTGGGAGTGGGATTGGGAGTGGGATTCGGATTGGGAGCTGGGAATCGAGGCGCGCTTAAAGTGTCACACGCCAATCGAAAGCATAAGCGAACCTAAAGAAAACATAAAGCAGAATGGGAGCCTGGGAGCCTGGCAGGAGATCGTGAGCTCGGCTCTCGTGTCATTTAAGTATAAATAAAGTATAAGCCCTCCCCCTCAGTCCGCAAACAAAATATAATTTCTTAGCTTTGACAAACATTTTTGCTTGCATATTTTCGAGACGCCTCCGTTGCTCCGCCGTTGTTAGAGTATATGTGTGATTTCTTAATTTGATACAGGAAAAACTTTAACATCCATCCCCGCCCTCCACCTCCACCACCACCACCACTCCACCCCGATCCCCACCCTCATTCCCTTTCTTTTCTCTCTCTAGGTTAAAGTGGCAGGGAAACTTTCCTTTGGCTTTGGCTTTTTCCTTTCCTTTTGCCTGCCTGTTTTGTGGGGGAAAACATTTTGTACGTGACTTTTGTGTAAAATGATGGATCAGTGTGGCTGATGGGCGGGGGTGTGGGCGAGAAAAGTGAAACTTGTTCCTCCTTTCGTTCTCCCTTCCTTCTAATTAATGTCAGTGGCAGCAACAGAAGTAGCAGCAGCAGCAGCAGCAGCAGCCTTTGGAAGGTTCATATTTGGGCTCTATTTGGGCGCTAGATTGCGCATACGCAGCGTAAAACAATTCAAAAATATTGCGTATACGCACTGCGGGCAGCTGTTGCAGCAGCAGCACAAATTGTAGTAGGCCTCCCTCAACCGAAAGATAGTTGGCGAGAGCGAGACAGAGAGAGAGAGAGAGAGAAATAGAGGGAAAACTGGTACGGCCAGAGAGTGAGAGAGAGCGTAACGATGACCGAAAATTTAAATAAAGCAAAACTCCGTTTGCCGGCACACGCCAGAAACTACTATTACTACAACTACTACGCACACACGAGGAGGGGGGCGACGATATATGTATGTATGTATGTACATATGGAGGAGTACATATGTATCTGTGCCTGCATACGTGTGTGCGTGTGTGTGCTGGTCACTTCCGCTGTAAAACGCACGAAATACAAGGGGTTTTTACTACACATCAGCAACAGACATCAGCCTCATGCGACACATGCCTCGTATTCCCGTGTGTTTGTGTGTCTTTGTGTGTGTCGGTCTGCGGCAATCAATAAATTTTGTGTGTGCAGCAGCCACAACAGCAACAAAGAGCAACAAAAATTTCTGATGTTGCCGGTGCTGCCGCTGCTGCTGCAGCTGCACTATAAGCCATATATGTACGTATAGACGTATAGTAGTGGCATGAGTAGTCGTGTGTATCTGCATGTGTGCCACGAGTATATTGCCGGCACAGACCAGACAGATTTATAGTTTGTCACGGCGGCAGCATCGTTGGCCAAAAATAGTTGCAGCTTCTCTCTCACGAGAAATGAAGTTCCGTTCATAAAATCAATAGGCCTCTCTCTCTCTGCTTCTGCTGCAGCATTAGCCGGCCGGTCTTCACAAATGTACACACATTTACGAGTACACGGACTTCTCCTCCTCTTGACTGCTAATTGCCTGCATAAAGAAGACACAAAAGAAATGTATAAATAAATGCCATTTGCCCCCTGAACAATACATGGGGAAAATGTCAAACAATTAAGCGGCAATTAGCAGCAAAGGTTGAGAGAGTGCCGCCAGGAGGCAGGATGTCGTCGTCGTCGTCGTCGTCCTGCCCGTGCTACGTGAATGCGTTGCTAAATGTGTCTTTAGCCTCAGCTTCTGCTAAAAAGGGGTTGGCCATGCCCCGAATCGGGGTTGGGCATGAAAGCTAAGAGGCACTTAAGAAAACGGAGCTTGCCATGAAGCGGGATATGCATATGCCTTATTGATGAGGCATGCCTCCGAGCCGACGGGGAAGGCAAGGCCATATGGCACTTCTTTGGGCAGAGGGAAAGGGCTTAACTCGAAGAGAGTCATTCTCATTGAGAAATATCTTTAACCGTTGCATGGAATTCTGAAGAACTTAACAGTGTTTCGAATACACATATGTACATATTTAGGTAGTTTTCAGAATGCCATAGAAATATGGAGAACATAGACAATGTGAGGAGTTTAGCAAGACTTTCTTTAAATTCAAAAAAAACACCTGCATGGCTCCTGCACATACATAATCCCCAAGCTTCTGTCATCGAAACTAGTTTCGAACCGGGAAACACTCCCAAAAATAGACAAACAAAGATGTCCTGTCTTCACAGCAAACAAAACACTTCACTTTTTATAAGTATCTCAAGACCTCATCAACTCAAAAACAAATTTGCATGCAATTTTCTCTCCGGGAAAAAGCAAGCACTCGGGCACTTTTCCATTTTATGTGTAAAAAAAAAGGCGAAAAAAAACCTTAAAACTAAGTTGTTTCATGATTTTAGCACGTTGTTGCAATTCAATTTATTTTCAATTTGCGCGCATGCAACACGGAGCGGAGTCTCGTCCCTCCAAGGGAAGAGTACTGGTGGCACGAGGCACGAGGCACGAGGAAACCTTTCATTAGACACACAACATTATCAGTGCAAAAAACAGAAAACAAAAAACAAAAAAAAAACGCTGTTGCAAACTTGGCGGATTTTCACGTTCTTGACGGAGCCGGCACACTCGCACGCACACACACACACACGCACGCACACACGCCACAAGCAACACACATAAATATCCGTGGATATACTATTGTATATATTGTATATGTGCATATACATATGTACATATATAGCAGATATACTACACCATATATGTATGCATATGTTTAGTACTGTTATTTACACGGCACGCACGTTCTTGCCGCTTCTTCTCTTGTTGCTGTTGCACTTTCGCCGCCTTTGCATGCTCTTTCGTACACACAGCGCGAACTGCAGCCCAAAAGACAGAAACAACAAAACTGCGACGGCGCGCTCTCTTTGCCACTGGTATTGATAACGGTTCTTTCGGTCTTTCCATCTCTGTCTCTCCCGCTTAGCACCCACTATCACTCTCTATCTCTCTCTCTCTCTCTCTCTCTCTCTCTGTCTCTGTCTCTTTCGCTCTCTTTCACTCCCTGTTTTTGTCTGTCTGGCACACTTACAGTAGACTTCTCGGAAAAGGAAGAGGAGCCAACAACCGACAACGAGGAACGTCGAACAGCAACTGAATTCTGATTGCGCTGTCCCCAGCATTTGTGCATGTTCGTTCATGTTTCTCTGGCACGTCCTGGCAACATGGATACCATACACCATCCTGTATCCTGGTGGATGCTGTGAGCCACTGCGCAGAAGCGTCGTGCGCTGGCAACAGGAACGTAGTAAAATTTATAGTAAATTGGATCCCATTCGCATTTCATTCACAGCCCCTGTCACCGCCCACCGCCCACCACCCACAGTCCAACGTCCACCGTCCACCGTCCACCCACTGGCGGAGTACGACAATGTGATGATCGGCAGCAATGAGACTTGCGCAAGGTATATTTATATAGGGTGAGGCATGGGCATGGTATTCTAATAAGATGTATTCATGTATGTTAGTTCGAGCGTGACGCCTTTTTTGTATTGCCAAAACGTGATTAATGATTTTTGAAGCATTGAAAGTCGAAATGCCCCAAAGTGCGTTTCTGGAAAAAGAGAGAGGAATGTATGTATGTATTTCTTCTACATTATCAGATGTATTCATAATTATATAGCAATATAAAACAGCACACACATACCAGAGCCGATACAATGAGGAACAAGCCATGCAGATGTGCAGATAGATGTGGGCCACTCCGAAGACGATCCCGCCATCGCGAACCCACGGTCACAGCGCTTTCTGAACTTTGGCCTTTCTGGAACCAGTGCAGCAGTGTGTGGTCGAACAGCAGCAAATTAGTGAACCGGTTAGGTACTGGGGCACGCGTTACACAACACTACACAACCGGGAGGATAAACGCTGCACAACACATTATTTATCGAACACAACGCCCATCGGAAAATTGTATGGTTATGTTGAAAGTAATTTGCAATCTGCCTATTCGCTTTCAAATTTAAAATAAATACCTGCTACATAAATATTCCTGGAGTAGTCCTGAAACAGTAAGTATAGTGAATGAATTATGAACTATTAAAACACAATACTTGCTGATATTTCCAATAACATAGGTATTTGAGTTGTAGATTCAAAAAACAAAATGTTTGCTGGTTTTCGGCCTTCTGAGACGGATGTGACGACCGATGGCGACCACGCCGCTGCGGTTGAGAATGGGCATTTCTTGCTAGACGCCTATCTGATAAGCCGCGTCATCATGGATATCTTGAAAGAAGATTCCGTTTTCAAGAATTATCTAAGCGAGCTGCCGGATCCAGGTATGTAGTCCCCCTCACCCTAGATGTTCAGTCCCACTAATGTCCCAACTACAGCTTCCTTCATGCACGGACTATGCATGGATTTGCCATTGCACATTGAGATCTTATTGCCCATTCGACTGCCCATTGGGCTGGCCGCCATCTTCGATGAGGAGCAGCGTACTGTGCAGCTGAAGAAGCTCAACCGCGACCTGGAATCTCCCTTCTTCTTGGCTAACATGCTGAATTCCAAGTGCATAAACATTCTGCTGGAGCAGGAGCTGCAGCGGGCCATCGCCTCCTTGGGCTATATATATTCGGTCGTGAACAGTTCTGTGGTGTACAACTTGAGCTACAGGGCGCACAACCGCTGCAGTGCGCCGGTCATGCACGAGGTACTGGCCGTGCAGCGTGGCACTAACGGGCGCCGACGCCTGCGCTTTGACTTTATCCTGGCGGTACTGTTCGAGTGGCCGGTGCTGCCCCTGCCACGCTACTATAATTGCCCCACAAACTGCACGTGGGTCGCCTATGGCACGGTCGCTGTCGATCACAACAGCAACCCGGCCGATTGGAACGTGGTAGTGCCCAAGTGGACCTCAAGGCCGGTCACACCCGCTAGGCAGTGCCGCAGAGTACTGCTCCTTACGCACCGCATGCTATGCGCCCAGCCGGCGCACAGCTGTGCCATTTTGGGCTCCCGGAATGGGAACTTGGCCCCAATTATCCGGGAAATCGACCTCTTGGGGTACAACCGCACGAGCACTGTACAGTTAATTCTGATGGTAAGACCATATTGGCCTCCCTTCTGTCATTCATTTGATATTGATACTAGTTTCAAAATTAGATTATGAACACATTGGTGGAAAAAAACATATTCCGTCCGGATTACCCAACCAATGTGAGCGCTGCAATGCTCCAAGCGAGCCAGCAGCGTATGCGTCTCGAGGGGCTCATCCGAATACTGGAAAATCTCCGAGATGCGACTCCCGGTGAAATTACCTATGGATACTACAGATACATCTATATCCTGCCGGCGCCCGTGCGTCACGGCAGACTATCCGTGCAACCGATACAACCCAATACCATGGCACCAAACCTATTCTCCCACACAAAATACCGGCGAAATAGCATTTAGAGTTATGTAGTGCTTCAGCCTTTGAAAACTCAATTGACCAACAGAAAATGGAGAAGGGTTTTGAGAGGGCTGCCTCCCTTTGAGGGCTTCCCTTGTTATTTTTTAGCTCCTTGTGTGAAATTTGAGTTGAAACGTTTAACTTGGCCAACATAAGTTGCCGTCATAGTCTTAGTCTCGAATCTCAGTAATTGTGCAACTTAAACGCCCACAAAAAAAGGGACAACAACAGGCACAGAAAATGGACAAAACCTGAGACAAAAGTTAATAAAAACCAACTAAAAACTAAAGCTCTACGTGCCACTGTTTTAGTAGATGTCCATGTATGTATATGTATGTATACCTACCTTTTTTAACCCCATGCCCCAGCGTTCTTTTGGCCTCCACAAATCTGTGTATGTGGGAAAAAGTTAAATTGCAAATAGCTTGGGCTGGGCTTAGCCCAAAGGGCGTGGCGGAGTACAGTTGCATGGCGAAGGGGACATGAAATTTTAGAAAAATTTCTGCTGTTATTGTTCGGGCCAAAACAAAAAGAGCCAAAAGGCGGCCACGGGCAGACAGCCATACAGGCAGACAGGCAGAATGGATGGAATGGAATGGGATGGGTACGGTACGTGGGAGGTCGCTTTAAACAGAAACACACACAAAAAATGTTTCAAAGTTTACAGAGCGCTTTTGACATTTCATTGTTGTCAACTTTTAACTAGTTTTTTATGCTGTCATTATTTGAAAATGCAAATCGCCTACAACTCCGAAGGAAATTGCAGCCCAAAAAATGGGACACAATTTGTAATTCAGACACATTTCTATAAAGTACATAAATACATACATATATACGTACATATATGTACATATATATCTGATCTGATCTGATTTGATTTGTTTCGTTTGTATTTAATTGCATTTGAGTGGGTGACATTTTGTCATATGTCTGGGATCGATCCAATCGATGAGATGAGTTAATTCTGTTAATTTGCCAACTGCTTCTCCCGATTTGATTGGCAATCCGAAGAGTGTTTATTGCATTTTCCACATTTCGTTATTTTAATTGCATTTCTCAGCTCTGGTTCGCTCTCGGTTCGCACAGCTTAAATTTCTCCTAGAATAAATGCCAATAAATCAACTGGAGATGGACTTGTATCCTGGGGATGGAAATTAATCTGCAGCAAAATGAAATCATAAAGAAGAGGATAGGAGGATAGGAGCCATGGAGCTCATAAAATAAAATACGAGCAGCATGTGGAGGTAGTGTATTTTTATTCCATTCTAAGCTTAAATTAAAAGCAAAGATCAGATGGGGTTCGGCTCTGTTTCTGTACCAGCGGCAGCCATGCCTTCACTTAATATTCTTAATAATATTTTTAAAGTTTGCCCGAATCTAAAATGAAATTCAGAGCAGCATTTTCTTCTCTTTTTCCGCAAACAGTACACAAAGAAAAGTTGCCAGGCGTCGAGAAAGGCGAGCAGTAGATGGAATCTTTAATCAAAAAATAATTATGAGCGACAGGGGAGACGAGAGCGAAAAAGATAGTGGGAGGAAAAGAGATTGTGTGTGCGTCCTGGCTACCAGGAAAATTACATTTGAATTATGGCAAAAATGGGTGATGGGGGGTGGCCGATGGTCGAAACGAAAGCTTCCCCGAAATACTGATGTGCAGCAAATGAGCTAAGCGAAAAGCGGGAGTGAAACTTGAGAGGCGGGAAGGAGAGATATCAGGACAAATAAAGAGCCAAGAACTGCCGCAATTTACGCAACAAACAGAGCGCTGCAAATTGGACAGACGCGCGGCAGGGACAACCGCAGGACTTCAAGCCGGACGACCCACAGAGAGAGCGCCAGGAGTAGCAGGAGTGGCAGGAGTAGCAGGAGCCGTAGTCGTAACCGTAGCCGTATCCAGAGCTGGGGACCGAAAAAGTTTATGTGAAAAACAGACAATTAATTTGTTTTGCAGCGCCAAAGGGACACCCAGACACAGGGCACCAGTCGAGGTCTGGGTCCATGATGGCGGTGCCGGATCGGAGGGACAAACAATTTCGTGCTTGTTGGCAAAGAAAATTTACGTGCCAAAGACAATTGGAAGCCGACACACACAGAGCAAGGAACAGGAGAGATGGGGGAACCCAGAGATGGAGTACAAACAGAGAGAGTCCATGAATGAAAAAATGGCTAAACATTTTACGCTCTTTGTTTAATTAAAATTGCAACAGGCTACACATGGCGCAACAGGAGAACATAGAAACACGAAGGGAGCCAGGAGTAGACAATTCCCAGGAAAAGGACCTCTGCGAAGTCAGCGTTTTTCAATTAAGCTTGCATTTCATTTAATAAAGAAAAAAGTACAACATTAGTGCTATTCTCTGCCGGATATTTGCACTTGCTCTCTCTCTCTCTCTGGACTTCTATGTGTGTGTTTGTTTTGTCCGGTTATCCCTTATTTGTTTTTGTCCCTTTGACATTCTCCGGCGAGGATCCCGAGTATTGTTCTACCAAAAGAAAAAGCTTTTATTGCTGCTATTAAATTGCTCTTAAGTGGGAGGAGGAATAGGAGGTGGAACTATTTGCCATATCAACGGAAGGATGTGGATCCACTTGTATAGCCACGTTATTACCTGCTACATCTGCTACTCTGCTGCTCTGCTGTTCTGCTGTTCTGCTGTTCAGTGCCAGTGCCACGAACGTGCTGGCATATTCATTCACCTTTCACCAGGCATTCATCTGCGCCCAAGAATTCTGCTCATATTAAGCGGAAAAGCAATGAAATGGATATCCTCGCTCCGTGGATCCGTGGGTGTGCTGTATCACGTTCTAGTCATTTCGTGGATGCCACTTCATAATTCAATAAAACAATAAAAACCCCAAATCCCTACAAATTACAACAATCAAATCATGCGAGTGGCGGATGTCCCTAGCATATTTCCATAAATTGGTCACAACTTTGCCATGCCACAAGGGCCCCAGGACACACACACCCACAAAGCGGCACTTGCCGCGACATGAAAGCGGGGAGGGGAATGGGCCAGAATTATGACACCAAGAATAATCGCCAGAAAGCGGGGGATACGTGCGGCGACCTCGCTTGGGCCAAGTACAACACAGTGAGCAGTACGTGCATAGCTTTCGAAAAGCTTTAAGAGCTGTATGCGATATTTTATTCAGCTAATATTCGTATTGTGTTTCATGTTCATCAGTGCGTGTGCAAAGGATTTGCTGCGTAATGTGAAGTGTGCTTCAGAAACAATGGGTCTATGGGAGTGTGACTCCGAGGCGATCGTAAATGCACATTTCTGCCAGAAAATGAACTGTGCATTTACGACAACGCTCTCGAGAGGATCTTGGAGGTGACATACTAGTGTATCTTGAGTAACATGAACGTGATGTGGGTGGGGCATTTACAATTTGTATATAGTGTTGACATTGGGACCATGCTGGATCATGGCATCACTGTGCAGCTGGTACTGTATCTGCATATCGGTCAATTGTAGCATGTTCTTTAGCTGTTGGCCCAGAGACAGCACAGCGCGCGTATTGTGCGAGTTTTTTGTCCATAGTGCTGTAATCAAAACACTGTTTTAATCATTCGGCATTGCATTTACAGTGAGTTTTACTCACACAACTTGTTGGCCTTGTTGCGCACATTGATGACAACGCCGCAGATCTCGTCCGAATGTTCGAAGCACTCGCCAATGCAGCACAGCAGCTGCAGAACAAAAACTATGAGTGGTGCACATTTTAATGCTAGGGGCACAATGTCGAAACTCACCAAATCATGCCACAGCTTGTCACTCATGGCCTTGGCACTTTTTTCCAAAATTATAATCCAACGGCCGCCATCTTTGTTAGCAATATCCTCCCACATGGGACTGGAAATGTACCGACATCAAATACCACAAAAGACTAGGAAAATGCGTGCAAAACTTACCGCACTCCATGCTTGAAAACCATATAATCGTTGAGGACGCGTAGATCAGAGGGTGGCTTGATGAAATAGTACACACTAACGAAACACAAATACAAATGTAAAAAAAAAATACATATGTCAAAAATGTAAAATAATTTTCTAGAAAAAATGACTCACCTAAAGAAATCCTCAACCGTATCAAAGCTCGTCACTTCACTGAGCATGTCGCCCCACGACTTTGAACGATCATTCTCCCAGTGCCACACCGTCCAGATGTGCTCCAGAGGATGCTTGTTGAAATCCTCGTCCAGGAAACTGCGCACCTCGGCGATCGATGGAGTCAACGGCACCTCCTCCGGCTCCTCGACCATGAAATAGACGGTGCCCGACGGGGGCATGTGCATGCCCATAGCTTGGGCCGAGTGGTAGCCATAACCTTCATAGCCTGTATACACCATTTTGATTCGCAAAATCTATAAATTTCTATTGTTTTTTGTTTTTTTGTTTTTTGTTTTTGCACTTTTTGTTACGTTATTTCCTTGACGATTTTTTTATTTTTTTCAGAAATCTCTTTGCAATGTAGGAACTATGTGTTTGCTAGGCAACTGTATATTTATAACTGTAAAATCTGAGAACAAAACTGAACAGCTCCACAAATCAAGTCTAATTAAAAAACTCGACGCCTGCTCTTTTTCAGATTCTGAAAGTATCGATAGACGATAAGAAGAATGTAAGTACTTTGCGCAGGCCCCCGAGTACTCACAGTGTGACCAATCTGATCAAATGCAGTTTGACCGTCTCACTATCAAAATTTCCGATAAGCAAAATTCAAATGTGACGTGCAGAGTGCGGCAGCCACAGCCACAGCCACAGCCACAAGGGTCTATCAATTGAAATGTCACGCTAATAAAATAAAATGCCACCGAGCATACGATAAATGCACGAAAATAATAAAATGTGACTCAAATGAGCGACGGCGACAGCGGCCACAGACAGAAGCAGCCAAAGGGGAAGGAAAGGCGAAACCAAGCCCCAGACACAGACATGGGAGCTTTTCCTTGGATGGCGCTGGCGCTGGCGCTGGCGATGGTTGTCTGCCCCAGCACTCGTGCAACAGTTTGGCCCCAGTCAATAATCGAAATCGACTCGGGCTTGCGGCAATAAAAATTTGTCTTCACCGCTTAAGTTCTGCGCCTTGTTGCACACAGCACTCGTATCCCCGCAGCACTCCTGCTCTGCTCTGCTCTGCTCTGCCCTGCACTGCTCTGCTCTTCACTTCCCGCTGTGTGCCAGAGCAGATAATAAAATATGTGAGTCTCTACGTGGCAGCTTCTCGGCGTTCTGTAAAGTAGCTATGGGGCCCCTTGTAATGTGCACCATTTGTTGCTGGGGGGATAGTGGTGCCTCCGAAGCCGCTGTGGCTTTTGGTTGCTTCCAGGAGCCGTGTCTGAAGCTACTACTGGCAGCTCTTGCTGCTCGGTTCCTGCTGAGTTATGTTGGCCAAGTTTTTGGGGTACAAAAGTGTTGGCAATGTTCCTACTTCTGGTCTAATATATATCTGTGTGCACCACAAATAAGTTGCTTGCTTCAATTTACTTTAAAATTCTATTTATTTTTCGTCTTAAGCAGCTTTCTCCAGGGAATCGTATGCATTTTTAGGCACCTCAAAGCGTAGATTACGATAATAAATTCAGGAGCTGTGGCAAATTGAAACGACTCTAGGATTGCAAGTTGCATGCCTCGGTGATTCCACACTTGTTTCTGGCAAAACTTAAATTCTACGAGAACGAGTAGATAGTTCTGGAATAGTTTTACACCTCGCCCCCACTACCACTCTTCGGAAGCTTTGTTATGCTTTGTTGAATCTGACTTTGTGCAACGTTTCTCAGGTGGCACTTTGGCGTATACGCAATATTTTACAGCTTTTTGCACTTTGCTGGCTGAGCTGAAAATACATGGTCAGTAAATCTTTTAAAATATTGTAATGTGCCTCAACTTCTAGTGGCAGCTGGGTGGGGAAAGCAGCTCTCTCTTCCAGCTTAAGCGCTTTGAGTGCCGTAGAGCAGTAAAAACGCCCACAGACTTGAGAATGGGAGTGGGAGTGGGAGTGGGAGTGGGAGTAGGAAAAGCGCGTTAATAGAGCAGGAAGCCGGAACGAAGTCCGCCCCAGCGCGTCTTGGTCTTGGTCTTGGTCTTGGAGGCAGCAGCTCAGTGCAGACAAGCGCATGCAAGAAATGAAAATGATTTGGGGCATTATGTGTGCCTCGTCCGGACTCCGTTTCCCCCGCTTCGTTTCCGGTTCGGTCTTTGGGCTCTGTCTTTTTTCCTTTTTTGGCTACAAAATTGCTTTGCCTCTCCTTCATGTTGATTGTAAAAGATTTCAGCGTTGAAAGCACAAAGCATGCGATGATGTACGAGACGACGCACGTCGTACATTTTGCACCTTGAAGTGGCAAGCGAGGAGCCAGGATGGGAGCACTCCAGGAGCAGGGGTAGACAGCCACATAAAACAATAAAAAGCAATGGTAAATGCCAAGGATGGGTAGCCCGGGAGCCACAGAGCCACACAAAAACAACAACACAACGACAACACATCCTGCAGCACCTTGAGGCCAACCCAACTGACAAAAGCTTCCTGTCTTCCTCACCTTGCCACGATTTCTGTCGTGGGCAAAAACTTCGAGAAGTACAAGGCAAAGGTATGTAAATACGTACGTGTATGTATATTGTGCTAAATGCTTTGGACCAAGATGCCTCTGGGCGATGTCTACCCCGAGCCTTAACCGTAGTTGTAACCATAGCAGGGGGCCGGCGCCGGGGCCAGGTGAAAGTCATTTCACGCTGGGTGTAGCGCAAAAGATTAAAATAATAGCAGCGCGTAAATTAAACAGCCCGTTGGAGCTGGAGTTGGTGCCTCCAAATGGGCAGACGGGCGTCAGAGCCATTGAAGTGGCAGCCATCGAGAAGCAGGACCTCTCCCGTTTACATCCTTTTGTTTAGCGCTGCGGTCTGCGATAAGATGCTTACCAGGTGTACGCCTCGGCTGTCGTGTGGCCGCCATGGACGTGTTCCCTTAAATAAGGGGTGAGGAGACGCCTGACAGAAGCAACCGCATTGCGTTGTCAGCACTTCATTTTGATCCTCCAGCATGCCGCGTGCTTCACTTAATGCGACGACAGCCAGCCAACAGCGGGATGAAGGAATGGAGATGGAATGGGAATGGGAATACCATGGCATGGCATACCAGAGAGGGAGAGAAAGGGCGAGGAGACGACAGTTGGCTTCTTCATCATGCACATAACTACAAAGGCGGCACTGCTGCATTTCTTTGGGAGCAAAAAAAAAAAGTTGACGAAGGCGACAAAGGCAACGACAACGATTTTGTAAGATTATAATTATTTTATATACAAGGAAACACCTCTTGAGGCCATGATAAATATATGTTTTATTACACGTTTCGTTTAAGCCAAACCTAATCGAAATCAGGTTTGACATTTTTGTCGCCTGACTGTAGCTGTGCATTACACGTCACGTCTGCATGCGTATTATACTCTCTGTCTCTTCCTGCTGCTGCGTAGGTTGGCTAAACTCCCTCTCTCTCTCGCTCTAGGCAGGTGGGTGGGAGTGAGAATACTGCACTGTTGGCTTGCATTGCGGCTTTTGGTGCGGGAGTGAGTGTAATGGCGATGCTTCGTTGGGCTGTTCTGCTGCCTTAACGCTGCTGAGTGTTTGCGGCTGCTTGTCTGTCCTCCACCCCCGCGCCCGTCATGCTGCGCTGAGCTTCTGCTTCAGCTTGTCTTGCTCCTCCTGTTTTATGCTTTATATTTGCCAGTTTCTCAGTTCTTTGTTGCTCTTGCGTTTTGCCAGGTACTTTGCTTTTGTTCGATGAAACGTAAAAATAGCAACAAACAAACGAAAACTCATTTCTAGACAATACCGCATAATTCCAATGGTTGCCAGAGGATAAAGAATATGATGAGGAAGAAAAGAGCCCAATGTCTTTTTGTTGTAATGAGGTATGTATGTATCTTCTCGGCGTCTTCGACTCCGTACCTGCTGTTCACATTTCGTTGCGTATCTACAGTACAAAAGCAACCGCAAGAAGTTTCCTTACGCGCCGTCAGTTTTTGTAATGAAAGTGGATGCTGCCTATGGCTTTCTTCCTTTCTTTCTCCTCTCCCTTTCTCTCTGGGAACCCTCGTTACCCTCACGATTATTCAAGCGCAAAATTTACCGTAATCTCTGCCAGCATATGCAGAAACTTTTCCACAGGAGTGCGGAGCAGCGGACAGAGAGCGCGCTCGGGCTACACGCACTCCTTAAACTTTTAACCCTTCTATGTTTGCTCTTACACAAACACATACACAAAAACAGGCGCACACATACACATACACTCTGGACCGAAAGGAAGCCTGTTGCTGGCTTTCGGTTGTTGTTGCTTTTCTTGCCGGTCATTTACGCCCATTTAGCCGCATTTAACAAAGTCAACAACAAAGTCAAACAGTGTTCTCGCTGCCTGCTCCCTCCTTTGCCCCGCTCTCTGGGAGAGTGGAGTGGGTGGGTAGCTTTTCATAGGGGAAGATGGAGAGGGATTACCGAAAACCAATTATTGGGAAAGTTTTTCACTTCAAACATTTGTTCCAGCCTGAAGGATATTTTATCCCCTCTATACCTCCTTATATGTATATCCTTAAGTCGTTGCCTCTACCTCTAAAGCATCTGTATCTCTTAATCCGAAGAAAATCAATTTCAGCAATGAATATGTACATACATACATATGTACGTATGTATCTTAAACCTCGAAAGTCTCTAAATATCTTCACTAAAGTGTTCCACCAAAGTCTTCATCTGTCATTAAATATTGATTAAGCACATCAGGAGACCGCTGCCGCCCACGCTTCCTTCTTCATTAAATGTCATCAAAATCATCATCATCGTCATCTGTTCCATGGCTATGGCTATGTTGACTCATTTTGGTTTCAGGCCTCATTAGCGCCAGAAACAGCCGCCCGAGTCGACTCACAAATTGTGTCAGCATCAGGTGTCAATTTTAATTTACTGCTTCCTAAGCCTCAAACTCAGACCCAAGGATGTCATCTCCGGTGTTTGTTGTGCCCCGGCGGCTGTTCAGTTAGGGGCTTTTGGGCGGAATGTTAGCCCATATTTTGGTGACTTGCGGCTGCTGTGGTTCCTGCGGTAATTCCGGTACACAATTGTGGCATGGTGGCATCTCAATGTGGCATCAACAAATGTAACCATTCCTCCTCCGTCACTGGAACTATCCTTCAATCATCCATCGCTGAAGCAACCATCTGCGATAGCTAAACGAATCCTCATTGATATGCAGTCCTCGACATCGGCATTGCCTCGGCATGTAGCAATAATTGAACGCTTAGCCACGAAAAAACCGCTCGCTAATGGATCACTTTAAATATGCGTGTCCCAATGCCTTCTGCATGCTAATTCCCAGCCTCGAGACGACTCCCAGTCCCAGATAATGCTAAATTCCATCAGTTCTTATACGTTTACTTCAAAAAAAAAAGAACAAAAAATCACTAAAATCACTTTAAAAAAAATCACTAAAATCACTAAGTGCAGGGATGAGAGGAAAATCAATGCCAAACCATGAGAAATACGATCATAGTGCACTATCTCGCAAGAGTGAGGAATCACTCGGATCACTCGGATCACTCGGGCTTACTTCTTCAGCAGAAGGGGAGCAGCGTATGGACGGGCCACATAGGGTGAGCTGTAGGCCAATGGAGAGGTGTAGGCGGCGGCATAGGGGGCGGCAATCGGAGCAGTGTAGGCGGCGGCATAGGGAGCGGCAAACGGAGCAGTGTAGGCAGCAGTGTAGGCAGCAGGAAAGGCGGCGCTGTGGGCAACCGAGTGGGCGGTGAAGCTGGAAGCATAAGGTGCCACATAGGCGGCGCTTCCCACCACAGCCGGAGCGGTGTAGGCCAGAGGAGCGGCAGCCAGGATGCCAGGCTTGGCAGCAGCAACGGCCAACACAGCGAAGAAGCAGACAGCAACCTGGAAGAATGAAGGATGAGATCAGCCTGGAGCTGGGAATTCGGATCGGATCCTCTGAATACTTACGAGTTTGAACATTTTGATTGCGTTGGGCTTGTGGTGTTTTTCTGAGGGGGATTGTCGCTTGGTGGATGAGCTGTGGCTGTGTGATGTCCAACAGAGAGCCACTCGACTCTTTTATAGCCACTTACACTTTTCGGCCCACCACTCTATTGGGGCTTCAGTTGTTTTCCCATGCACATCACGCCTCCCAGAGTTGAACATATGGATTCATTCGAACGTTTGCCAAGTCAACGACTGACGAATTGACGTTGCGCATGCGCAATTCTTGGCTAGATTTGTTGTAGATTCGCTGCTGATCAAGCCTTTGACCATGTGCGTGCCTTCGCGTCCGTTACTTCGACTCCGATTTGGCCCTGACCTTGGGGGCTGCGGCTACGGCTGCACTGCTGCGTCCGAAACGGTAGCCACTCGCACAATCACAATCATATTTATCGCATTTTATGATTACTTCTTGAATGTCGTATGCTCGTACGTATACTCGTACGAGCAGTGTCTGCTTCTTCAGAGTGTGCTGAAGAGCAATGTGCCAACCGATTTCGCTTGATTTAAGTTGGGGTTCGTTTCAATTAGCCATGAAACCGACCTAGATTATCGCACAGATTATCCCTGCTAATCACAGTCTAATAAACAGCTCGGAGGGCTGCTGGCAAAAATTAATTAATAAATTGGTGCAGAATCGTAAGAGAAGAGAAGGGAGAATGTCAAGACGGGAATATGACAGAGCCTAAAACTCCACTAATTAGAAATATCGAGTGGATATACCAAGTGAGGGGTATATCACATATGTACATACATACGTATGTATGTCTATACATATCTGCACTCGTGTACTCATTCACAGATTCAAACACACACTCATACACTCACTTACAGACTCAAACACACACTCACTCGCAGACTCACACTTGAAAAAGTGTTGAAGCGTGAATTTTGCTTAAAAATGCCAATTACGCGAATTCTGAAATGCAATGGATCGAGGGGAAGGTGGGTGGGAGGGACTGGCAAGGAGAAGTAAGGGATGCGAAAGGAAAAGGGAGCAGGGTGAGAAGGAGCTGCTGATGGGGGTGGGTCGCAAAATGTGGTAGGGATTTGGCATCGGTTGGAGGTTGGGGATTGGGGAAACTGTTGGAAAGGCAAAATTGTTGCCAGTTCTGTTTTTGACTGTTGCTTGAAGTATTTTTGCCACTGTTGCTGAAGCTTCCTGCACGTCCTGTACGTCCTGCACGTACTGCCACACCCAGCCCCATCTTCAGTGCTTTGTGACGACACTCAAGTGTTTGCCATGTGACTGTGCATGCGAACCAGCCTATTGCCAATCCTTGGGCTCCATCTCTTGGTTCCCTTCCCATTTTCGAGAGCGTGTCTGAGCGGTCTACTAAATGCACAATCATGCTGCAGGACTCGTCTAGCGGAGGAGGAGGAGGAGGAGGAGCTACATCAAATTGAAATCTTGTCCCAGAAACCGCAGCCGGAGCACAACATATTTGTTTTGGCACTTGACTTGGGGCATGTGCCTCATCATCAGCAGCAGCAGCAGCCGCAGCTGCAGCTGCAGCTGCCATGTTGCTTTCATTGTCAAGTTTGTGTCGAGGACTTGCGACTAAAATTATTATATTGGTTAATCCGCCTAAAAGCTTTGATGGGTTGCCTGCCATCCCCTATCTCCCTCTCTCAATGACTCTCTTTCCCTCTCTCTCTGGCTCAAGTGTAGCGCGCAACTCTCGAGTGGCGGAAAGGAGGAGGAGGAGAAGCATATCAAAGGGTAACACTCCCTCCTTTAGCCCCTGGGGACCAGCAGGGCCAGATGGATTCATGAGTGGCAAGTGAGCAAGTAATTAAAAAGCAAGAAATTTCCACACAAAAAAAGTCGAGCGCACAAAATTTGCTCCGTTTGACGCGGACAAAACTTAGGACGGAGGGCGACCTCCCCCCCTCCCCATAGCTGAAACCAAATAACCATAAGGAATGATTTATATACACTGATGTACGGAAAGTTACTCATTAATTGGCACGTGACGAATTTCGAAGCCAAAGAACAACGGACACAGTTTTCCAGAATTTGGTTTTTATACTCGATACTCGATAGGGGAATATTAGAACTGTGGGGAAGATGGACGTGTGTAACGCCTAGAAGGAAGCGTTTCCGACCCCATATAAAATATATTATTGATCATCAATAGTCGAGTCGATGAGTCTATATGTCTGGCTGTGTGTGCGTCTGTCCGTCCCAGTTCGCGCCTAGTTCTCAGAGACTATAAGAGCTACAAAAAAAGACATTTTGTAAGTGTAGAGTCGCGGCCGTAGCTGCGACTCAAAACGTTCCCCCACGTAATTTTCGGATACTAAAAATTCGAATCATTGCATTAACAAAATGTCCCCAATTTGGTATACTTATAGTCCCGCTAATATGCCCCTATCGAGGGTATTAACAAAGAACTTTTGAACAAGTTCCGTGAAATATTCGCGCCACTTTTGCACAGGCCCAGTCACAGACCCGGACCAAGACCCGGACTCGACTCGGGGCCCTGCCCCAAGTAGAGTTTATTGCCATCATAAAGGCCCAACTGCCACCGGCTTGGGGCAGGGCTGAGGCCTGGGGGCAAGGTGGGCGTGGCAACAGCTGTGCGTGCGCGTTAATGCGTCGTTTAAGTGCCGTAAAAAGTGAACGGCACACATGACACCCCCATCATCAAGAAGCTCCTGCCCACCCCAACCGCACCCCCTGCAAGAAGAAGTCTATTAAAGAAATTTTGTTTTGAATTTGTCTAAAGTATTCCGGCGACATTTGGCCGGAGGGGTACATGTGTAGGATGGGGCAGGAAGGAGGTACACATGTACGGAGCATGAGGCACAAGAGAGGGAAAAGGCAGGAGCAGCCTTTAAGTGGTTTCCACAAATTATTCATGGGAACAATAGAAGAATCTGATGATGAGGGTAGAGTTCAGGCAGGACGTTTCAAAAGTTGCCAAGGGAAGGTGAAAAGTTTCCGAGAAACCATTTGAATGTAGTGCCGGATCAGGATTCAAGCAATGAACTAGTTCCCGGCTAGTGATGCCCTGCTAATGCCAGAGTTCCTGAATAATTGAAGCTAAAAACTAAGTGGAGACAAGGGATGCCATGCCATGATCATAATTGGTTTACGGCCTTTGTTCCACCCCGTGGCACGACGCATTTCAATTGCCGCCGACGCCGACGCCGCCACCAATGTCAAACCAAATTGCGCCTCAGCACGTGCCACGAGTGCGTGGCCAACAATGGAGGGCCGCTCCGATTGCCCACCGATTGCCCACTGATTGCATTAGGCCACTAAACTGGAACAGCACAGCGTCCAAGTGTTGGCCAAGTGTCGAGGCGTCTGGCCGCGATGTTCGATGCATTTGTAAGCGCGGCCTTCGCCTGCCGGCGCTGTCTTCGGCCGAGGGGGCCTGCCCCCAATGGATGTGTCATGTTTGGGTCTGGGCTTTTGCGTATAAAAACTGAAGAGCTCTACCAATCGAACATCAAACAGAGCTCACAGCTTCAAGCAGTAGCACAACTATCCGCTAAAGAAATCAACAAAAAACCCAAGCCATCAATATGAAATACGTAACTATCTTAGGGATTTAACTTGCCAGTGCCAGATTAACTTATTCCAATCTTCAAATATAGTTCGCTGTCTGCTTCTTCGCTGTTGTGGCCGTGGCTGCCGCCAAGCCTGGCATCCTGGCTGCCGCTCCTCTGGCCTACACCGCTCCGGCTGTGGTGGGAAGCGCCGCCTATGTGGCACCTTATGCTTCCAGCTTCACCGCCCACTCGGTTGCCCACAGCGCCGCCTTTCCTGCTGCGTACACTGCTGCCTACACTGCTCCGTTTGCCGCCCCCTATGCCGCCGCCTACACTGCTCCGTTTGCCGCCCCCTACACCGCCGCATACACAGCACCAGTTGCCCGCTACGCCGCCTACACCTCGCCCATTGCTGCCCCCGTGGCCGCTGCATACACCTCGCCCATCGCTGCCGCCGCACCCGTGCTGCTGAAGAAGTAACGCATCCCGTCCCGTTCCCTCCCATTCCTTGTGACCAATCTGTGTAAATAAAGAATTGTATACTATATATCAACGAGCAGAGCACACTTCTCCTTTCCCCATATCCTGACAACGAAAATGGACTCCAACTTGGACTCCTTTCGAGTTCTTTGTGGCACCAATTTGTACTCCCCTCCGCTTTACGGCACGGTTCCCCACTCCCCTCTACGGGTTGGCTGAGTTCTTATCGAGAGCCAGGCATCTACTCCTACGCCCCAAACTTTTGCTTGGATTAAACTTTCCATTTAAAAGGATTTCTTTTCTATATGAAATATGTTTCCTTTCGGCAATTCCTGTGCTCTCTTCTTTTTTCTGCTCTCTGCACCCCTGTCAAGTTTTCTGGTTGACTTTGTGCAGCGCGCTGAAAGGTAGAGCCTGGGGCATGGGGCTCTCGTTGCCCCTCTGGCGGGAGTTCTCCTTCTCCTTCTCCTTCCTGCTGCTGCTTATCAAAACTTTGGCATCATCTACTGCCGGATCCTACCTCTGTCCCTGCTGCTGTCACCAACGCCACCCTCCTGTCTGCACAGGTAGTAAATGCCAAGTAGTTGTAAAGTTTCCTACGCAAGCGGAAAAGGCTAGTAAAATCCAGGCAAAAGGCAGGGCGAGCATTGGTTGGGGAAGAGGAAGAGCACGCCATGCCCCATTGCCACAAGTTCTTGCCATAGATAGCGTCCAAATTTAATGACCTTTTATTCAATAAAACTGCGTCAAGCTCTGGAAAACTTTTGCTGGGCGTTGTGCGTTCTATGTGGCATTTCTCTATCGTGCTCTCTATTTTGTTGCCCCCAAAAAAAGTGTTTCTGTGAAAAGTAAAGAGTTCTAAGCAGCCAAAAATAAGATAAGCAGAATGGGACGGGAATTTTTGCTAAATGACCAAAAAGTTAAGAGACTGTACTATTAGAAGTCGAAAAAAGGGAAAGAAAAAACATACATAGGTATAGGTGTATACATATTTGTATAACTGAAACTCAAACAGCAAATAGCTAAAGTGCTAGCAGTTCTATCGGTGATCGGTACGATTCGCCAGAATCCCATCCAAGCCAAGTCCAAGGTGTAACTACATTTATGGAGAGTGGTGTGGAGTAACGATTGGCAACCAATGTTTGTCTGCCAACTGGCAAAGCAATAAAAAGCTGAGTAAATGAAATTTGTATTCACTTTATATAATTTTGACGATTTTTCAAATCAAATATACACCAACCAAGACGCACATACACATGGGCACATGGACACATACGTACGTATACTCGTATACTCGGATACTCGTATACCGTATGTATAGAAAGAGCTTCCCTTTTTTTGCTATACGAGTATAGCCCGCACACAATCATGTGCAAACGTGTTTTTCAAATGGATTACATGAATAAAAGATTTATACACGTAAGGTAAATCAGTAGCGGGCTACCGAGATACTCCTCACTGACAAGGATTGCCCCTGGCCACACAGTTCTCCTCTCCTCTCCTATCCACCAATTCCCTGATGCCAGACGTGTGCCAGTGAAAATATGCGCACATGTAAGCAAATTTGAGAAACGAGTGGGGAAAAGAAAAACCCACAGAACAGTTGGATGCCATGCCCTTTGCCGTTTATTGATTTGCTTATCATTTTATGTATTTATGCGGCCAAGTGTTGCCACTTTGATTTTTCTGCTCCCAAATCGAATCAGGCCGAGGAAATATCATTAAAACACAGCACACAAACGGGGGGCAAAACAAGAACTCATTTACATACAAAGAAGAGTAAATTTAATCGAATAAAGTTACAAAAAAAAAAAACAATTAAAAAGCACACAAATGTTTAGGTTTTACAATAGCAACAGATCAACGGATATCCTTGGAATCATCGTCGCAGATATGAGTAGTATGGATACGTGGCGTATGCGCCATAAACCGGTGCATACGCATACGACGCGTATGCCGGATAGCTGGCATAAGTCGGAAAGTAAGCCGATGGTGCAGCAGCAGCTAGCCAGGTACCTCCTCCTACCGTTGCATAATTCACTGGCGATGTTACCAGCAGTTGGGGCTTTGCATCACTGCCCAGAGTAGCCAGCAGTGCGAGCTGTTCAGGATTACCGATGCATACATTACGAGTGTATATCCACATGAAGTCCACAATCCCGAAGGTTTTCACTCACCAGCAAGACTTTGAACAACATAGTTTATTTGATTTCCTGGCTTTCCTTTTACTTCTGTCTTGACACTTCTGTGACTTCTGTGAGTTTCCTTCACTAACTGCTCCTGTGTGTCGATCTTTCTTCAGTTCCAGCTCCTGTTACTTGATTGTTTTTTAGTTCCTTCTCCTGTGAGTCGATCTGGTTGCAGTTCGCCCTCCGTGGACTGACTTATAGCGTGAAATTCAAAAATTTACTGACTCAATGGTCCGACAATTCAATCATATTTATAGCCTCTGCCCAGCTACAGCTACCGTCAGATACCCATAAGAATCGCCAGGTAACCAATGAGAAACACGTGGATAGAGAGAAGCAAAGAGAGGGCCCGGAGAAGTACTCTCATCGTTGATACTGCCTGGCCTCAGCGCGCTGAGTGGCATAAATTATATTCTTAATGCTATTTGAAATTGTTCAAAAAGAATAAATACTCGGTTAAAAAAACGATCAATGAGAACACACACCAAAAAATCCTGATCAAATTGAGTATACTCTCTACTCGTACTACACATATGTACGCGGTTCCAAAACTAAAACAATGGTATGTGTCGTATCTATTAACGAGTATTTGATATGAATTCATGCACATACAAAATAAAGCAGCTTGATGTCAAATCCAGTCCAAAAAGAAATGGATTTGATCATCATATCATACATTTTGTGCGTCTGTGTACATATATCCATTCTAAACATTCCATTCAAAGCGAACATTCCTTTCCCTTTCTCTCAATACAATCAACCATATTTAGCTGCACTTCCTGGTGCGTCACAAACCTCACCAAAAAGTGAGCAAATAATACCCCGAAATGATACCCTGATACCCTTTGTTTTTCGAGAATTGACAAGTGCCTGCCTGACTTTCGCGCTACCTTCTTTGGCCAGTCATTCATTACAGACAGCTCTGAAGCTCTGGAGCTCGGAACCCCATCGAAATCTGCTTCCAGTCGTGCGGCATTTGCCTCTGTGCATAAAATATTTGCGTTTATTTAGACGTTGTAAAAATTATAATTATGTGTGCGTGCCTGCCATGCACATGAGCCTCGAACCAAAACTATATTTTGTCGATCAATTCTGTTAGATAAGAGGGCCCAAGGGATAGGATAGGAGTGGTGACGATGTCTTGCTTAAAGGCGGACTTAAAGGGGGACTAGGACAAACACGGTGACGACGCTTTAAGCCCTGGCAGACAGCAAAATTTTGCAACTGAGCAAACAATGTTGTGATACAAGGATACAAGGTGGCATCGGGCATCGGGACTCGGGCAAGGGGCGGGGGATACGGGAGTACGAGGAGGAGAACGAGGAGGAGGAGGAGGAGGAGGAGTACCATGTTTCGCAAGCTATAAATAATTAATTAATGCAGACGCAGACAGGCGATTGAGTAGCGTTCTATGCAAATTTCTGAATATAGACCATAAATTTTACCCCGAACCGAAAGCTGATGAAGCCATCATTAATGGCAAAGTTATAGCTTTTACGAGTATATGTATATATGTACATATTCTATATTCGTACTGATATTTATGTACATACATATATGTACATTATACGTACTATATATGTATGTACGTGTATAAAGTAGTTTGCATTGCTTTAACTTGGGCTTCAGGCTTACTGCAATTCAAAGTGAAGTTCAGTGACCACTGAACACCGCTCGACTTTCAGTCCCTCTCCCTCTCCCTCGCCCTCTGCCTCTCCCTGCTTGACCACGCCCCGTCGACTCTGGCCAGTACTGGGGACCAACGCTTTTAGCGACAGTTTTCTATTTCTCTTTTCCTATGTTTTATTTCCTTTTTAGTGCTAATTTTCAGTTTGCTTACAAAATGGCAAATGCTCCCCAGCCAGCTGGCAACCATTTTCCTTGTATTTCGCTTTGTTATTAATACCCTTTGGGAGTTTGTTCAGTAAGGGGTGTACTGGGCAACATGGTAGTGTGGGTTCGAAATATACATTACGTTTCATTTAATTTTATAGAATATTTGTGATTGTACAACAAGCATATTTCGATTTTTAATTTGCCTACGAACTTGTTTATAATTTCTAGTACAGGGTATTTTTGCTCATAAATACATTTCAAATTTTTCTGCGTTGTTGTGCAAAGCAGCAGTGGAAACATTGCATAATTATAAAAAGGTTACTTCTCTTTACGTGTATATTGTTCCTTTATTTTGTTTGTGTAATTTGTTTGTTTCCATTTTAGTCAGGTTTTTAATAAAGCGTAGTGTAGTGCTTAAATTAAATTAATTAATGAGCAACCCAGCGCTGCGCTATGCTTCGAGAGCTTGTCCTGACGACGGGCCAGCTTATTCAAGCCCTTCACGAGCTGCAGGTACTTCTCATCGAGTTTCTGCAGCACCTGCTGCAACTGCTGGTCCCGGATCTTGCCGAGACAGTACTCCACCCACAGCTCCTTCAGCTTGGCCGTGTGGGCCATCTCCTCCATTATGATTTGCTTGCGGCTCTCAATCAGTTGGTCCAGCTCTTTCGCTACCCTCGGCGTGAGTATGGGCTCACTCTCTCCCTTGGACTCTACGGACTGGCGGTAGAGGCTCCAGACGCGCTCCCTTCGGATGCGCAGCTGCTCATCCAACCACCTAGTGGCCATCTGCTCCAAGCGCCGGTCCAAGGTCCGCAATCGCGAATGACCCACGCGCACTCCGCAACTCTTGAAGACAGTTAAAAAGAACTTCAGGCTATGTGGAGCTCCGTTCCAGCGCCTGAGACGCTTCATGCACCGAAAGACACCGATTTCGAAACCCTTGGACATACGTTTAAACTGAGAGCCATCCGCTGGGTGCTTCCTCAAACGGCCATCTTCATGGTAGTACACCAGGCACTGACGACGCAGTTCCTCGTTCCTTTCAGTCAGAATCCGTATTTGTTCATCTGAAGAGGAGACTATGGTTTCATCTTGGGCATAACCTTTTGGTGTCCGTTTGATTGTTGCGTCTTTGGGACGCGGCTCTTCGTGGCGCTTACTCCGTGTCTGCTTTGGATCAACCAGTTTTAAGCTTGGGTTCTCTATATTTCTGCCTTCTCTTGGTGTCCACTCAGTTGCGGCATCTTTGGAACACGGTTTTTCAGAGAATTTCGTCAGGATCCTTGCTATATCGTCCAGGAAAGGTTTTGTCGAATTTTTATTGAATTTTGTTGTTAGTTCTTCTTTTTTTGGTGGTTCTTCGTGGCCTTTACTCCGGATCTTCTTTTGATCATCCATCACACCATCTCGTGGGGTCCATTCGGTTGTGGCATCTTTGGATCGTGGTTCCTCGTGGCGTGTACTCCGGATAACCTTTTGATCATCCATTGCAGGTCTTGCTGTTTCTATTGGCTCGCACCCTCGTGATGTGCATCCTGTTGTGGCATCCTTAGAACTCGGTGCCTTACGGCCTTTATTGCGAATCTGCTTGTGATCATCCTGTGAAGGTTTCGGGCTTGATTTTTCTGTTGGTTCTCTTGGTGTCCATTCGGTTGTGGCGTCCTTGAAACGCGGTTCCATAAAGCGTTCAACGTAAGAAGGTCTTACTGTTCTTTCACCATCTCTTGGTGTCCATTCGGTAGTGGCATCTTTGGATCGTGGTTCCTCGCGACGTGTACTCCAGATCTCCTTTTGATCAACCAGATAAGATTTTGTGCTTGGGTTTTCTATTGGTTCGCACCCTGGTGGTGCGCATCCTGTTGTGGCATCCTTAGAACTCGGTGCCATAGCACGATATTCACAGATCTTTTGATCCTGATATCGCACATTTTTGCCAAGTAGAGACTTTGGGACTATTGGTGTCATCTGCTCAACGCCGCCTTGTGTCCGTTTGGATGTGGTACACTCGGAATTCGGTGTGTCGTGGTTCTGGGTCATGATCCTTATTTTCTCACCAAGAGAAGGTGATGGAATTATGGCATTGGTCCGCTTATCTGTTACATCGTCGTGCCGCCATTCCTGGCTGCGTTGAGTCATCTCTACTGGGTCCTGGGAAGGTTCTGGCAGGTTTTGCTTAGCTCTTCCTGGTATCCGTTCGGTTTTGGCAACCGCACGTAGCCATTTCTCATTGTACTGAGCCATGCTCCGTATTTTCTCACCCAAAGAAGGAGTTGCTCCCAGGATAGCGCATTCTGGTGCTTCTCTTGCTGTTGACTGCCCCTCCGTTAGGCTGCTGTTTTGAGAGGAGTCAATACCCAAGCGCTTGGCCAGTTCCTCAAAGCGGAGTTGCAAGTCACCCAAAGAGGCGTATTCGTTGATAGCAGCTTTTCGAGGCTCCCCTGCAGTGAGACATGGCAGGTTGACGGAGGTTATTCGTTTTGCCAAAATCTTTCGGAAGTTTAGAAAGTGCTCACTGCCTTTGGTAGAATTCAAAGCGGCTTCCATTTGAGTTCGCTGAGCGATTCTCTCGAAGGATTGTATCTTCTGCATAACACTTTCATTTGATTGATGACGACATCCAAGGGAATCAGGACTGTGGTTAGACCGCCGATGGCTTAGATTTCTTATGACTGTGATGGCGCTGGAGGGCTGCTCATCGGAGGACCCAAGCCCCGAGGAGACCTCTGAAATGGATTCCAGGTATCCTTCTTCAATACGCCGAGACGAAGGTTCGGTTTGTTTTGAGGGAGCTGCTTGGTCAATCATATCCGATTCCGGGATTCCCTCATAATTATCTAACACGATGTTGAGATTTTTGCCCAAATTGTTCATATCCGTGAAAGGATCCTTGAGGGAGCCGAAGTCCGACAGGTGACCGTTCAGGAGAAGCATCAGTCCGTTCCTGGCAATCTTCTCGGCAGCGGGAGACGCATTGAAGACCGCCAACCATTTGTCAATCATTACCCGATCCGACTGGCAGGTAAAACTCTTGTGGTACCTCTCATAGCTGCTAACCTGGGATCGGAAATAGTTATCCAGCTTCACTTCTCGAGTGTCCTTTTCCATTTTTCGACTAACACTTTCAATCAGATTTAAAAAGTTCCCCTTTTTATTTTTTATTTTACTTTTACAGAAAATTTGAATGAAATTCTCCTTTTGAAATAAATCTTCCGGCTTGCGAAGTGTATCTATGAATGTTCACCAACCCCAGAGTTTTGGGGATCAGTGGACGCGATAGAGGTGCAGCTCAGAGTATCTTGGGTGCTGGCTCAAGTGCCATATCCCACCCACACCGCACCTCTTGTAGCACCCACCACCATCCCAAACCACACGCCGGCAACAAAGTGTGCGGTCGCCTTGCCACGTAAATTTTCATTAGCACAGCGCGCGTATAAATTAGGAAAATGAAGCAGCACCAGAACCAGCACCAGCCCAGAAGCAGAAGCAGAAGCAGCAGGCACTTGAGTGCACCGCAACCTCTACAATGCCCCCAGATAGGGTGGGCCCAACCGCAGCGATACGTTGGTGCTGCGGCTTGTGGCAAGCACTGGTGCAAAAGCTGTGCCTGCCTGCATACATTTATATTGTTAGGCATGAGCTAGAAAAAAGCACGCGCTGCCTGTCAAAAAACAAAGCAAAGAGATGCCCCGACATGAAAAAACAACAAAAAGAAGCTAGATAGAACAAAAGTCTACTAAAATCAGCAAGTGATACCCTGGAGAATACGAATAGTTCAAACTGCTGCGAAGTTCCTATTTGAAAACCTGATACTTAAATACACATTCAAATTTGAGTTTCTATCGATTTACTCTCGATCAATCGATTGATCGCTGCCATGTGGCAGCACTGCAATAGTTTCTTTTCGCACAGTCTGGTCGAACCAAAAGTCTTTTCACCCTTTGCGCACGTGCCGTAGAATTTTGTGTGGGCTTTCTGCTTTTTAAAATGGATTTTCATAGCCAATACTCCAAAAGGCAGTTGAACGGAACCGTCTACATTGCCTCACGACGCGTGCTTAACAAGAAGCTCCGATCCGAGTTGCAAAATGGTGCCGGCGAAGTAAGGCCTGTCGCGTCCCCACGCACTCCACTCCACACATTGAGAGGCTAACCAAACCTTTTTTGTTCAACAGCTATATCTGATGTTCAAGGCACCGTATGCCTCATATAACATAGACGAGATCGCTCGGGTGGCTAGCGAACTGGGTGAGATCTTTGTAATGCGCTTCAAGGTTGACTTTCAATACAACAGTCGTGGATTCGCCTTTCTGCAGTACATCGATACGTCCCTCCAGACGGAGGCTATTCAAGTGTGCGTTTGTTATCCAATAGAATATATATCCATTTATTAACTTCTTTATCTTCTTTAGTTTAAGCCAGCGCTTCCGTGCTATACACTTGGACATTGCCATATATCCATCACGAAACGCGAGGGAGTTGATCATGCTGACAAAGGACAGCCACGATCCGAGTCCCTACCATGTTTACCAACAGATGCGCTCCTTGTGCGCCTTCAATAGTGTCCGTGTCTACGAGTATCGCCCGCGTAGGTACGCGCACATATTTGCCTACACGAACAACGATGAGGCTATCAAGGCTTATCGGATGATCCGTGAAAATATGGTGCTGTTTGGCTCCACTGCCAGCATCTCCTGGCTGCGTAACAACAGGACGGTGGTTAAGGACGACTTTGTCCCTTCCTGCTGCCAGAAACTGGACAACAATCTCGTGCCCCCCAATCTCAAGGCATGCAATTGTTTCACCTTTTCCCCTAAACATGTATCCCCTCGCTTGGAGAATCGTTTAATGGCACCTCGCGCTAAGATAGGAAAGTGCCAGTGAAATTGTTCATTGTTTTCTCATTGGAATAAACGTACTACTTAAAGTGGAAACTGGAGACAGAAGCTCTCTTCGTCTATTCGTCTGGCAAAAAGCAGCCGCAGCTTGTTGACTTCATTAAATCCACTGGAGGGCAAGCAGCAGCAACAGCAGCATCATCATCCAAGTTGAGCCACAGAAAAAGGGGGGGAATGCAGTTTTTTCACATGCAAATTAATGCAGTGTCGTTGTCCGTCGTCTTTGGAGTGCCAGGAGTTTCAGGGCAATGCGACAACCTGCGGCATAATGCAATTAAACGAGTGCAACGAAGAGCATGAGCAGAAGCAGGAGCAGGCGAAGGAGGAGAAACACGACCAGGAGCAGTTGTGAGAGCCGCAGGCTGACTTTGTTTCAGACCCAGAGTCAGAGTCAGCGTCGGAGCAGCATGGAGTGCAATGATCGACAGACAGGAGGGGTAGAGTGGAGTGTCAGAGTGCTCATCCATCACGACGGAGATGGGACGGGAGATGGACGACAGCTTCGCGGCATTCTAATGCGATTGCCGCACTTGACGGGATGTCGTGGTGCAAACGGAAACGGATGTTGTTGCTTCTGGTTGCTGTTGCTACTGCTTTTTCTTTATTGCAATTAAATTACAACCTGAGATCGAAATGCAGTAGTCCCCGTACACGTTCCCTTTCCCCTTTCCACGTCCACGTCCCCTTCCCCGATTGCGTCCCCGCCAAGATGATGCAAAAATAAGACAGGGAAAAAACATGCCGCTGCTCATAAATATTCATTAAATTAAGGTTAAGCGAGGACAAGGCAGGAGGATTGAGGCATGCGGATGAGTGGAATGATTTCAAAAAGCATTTGCATTAATTTGTTAATTCAAGCGCGACAGCCACGCCCCTGTACACTCACTTAAATGCCATTAAAATTTCAAAGCCCCACGATATGGTGTGTGCGAGAGGGAATCTATGCCTTGAGAGCTGATGCCGCCAAAAGGGTTAAAGTCATATCTGTGACGCAATTACAATGGCTCAAAGTTTTGCCTATAATTTTGCCTATCCTTTAGTTGCCATAACAGCGCGATGGCATGGGTGGGAGAGGGAGTGGAAGTGGGAGTGGGAGTGGGAATGGGAGCGTGGAGTGTGACCCATTTTCTATGGAGAATGGAGACCCGGGGCCCCCGATGATAGAGCAGAACTTAGCATGGGGCTTACCTGGTTATTGCGGCAAGAGCCAATATTTGTTTTTTGATGCGAGAGTAGGCAAAGAAGAGAGAGTAGAGGCAGAACGTAGAGATGGAGGTGGAGGTGGAGGTGAAGGTGGTTTTGGAGGTAGAGGTAGTGGTTCTGGAGTGGAGTGGAGCTGAGCTGAGCGGAAAACCAGGCGGAGTGGAGTGGCTGCCAACTGACACAGTTTGCTTAAGGCTTTAAGGCGTCGGTCTCTGGGATTTGGGTCACAGATTGCCTACGACAAAGCAGAGAAGTAGGGCCGCCACCACAGTAGAGCAGGGGACCAGCACAGCCCCTCCTGTGTGTCACAGGAAAGCGAAAGTTATGCACATATTGAGTTCAAGCTTTAAGCAATCCCCACACTCACTTCCATTCCCGTGTTTGCTTCAGCTTTTTGAATGCGGTTTTACAAGTAGATCTGTTCTTTCCATATTCATTTTTGTTTTTTTCTCCAACCGCAGCACCAGCAGCAAAGAGCATGACAGATTTGGATGTTGGTGTGGATGTGGATGTGGATACGGATACGGATACGGACACGTAGCCAGCGGATGCTGACGCATCTGCCTCAACCAAAAAGCCCTCCTGCACTTAACGCGAATTTTTTGATGATTTTTTAAGCAACTTTTCGTTGGCTTGGCAATGCCATTACCAATATGCACATGCCCCATGCATATTCATGGTATCTCTGGTTGTTTTTCCATCCCCATACTTCTACTCTCCGCTTGGCTAACGTTGTTTTTTGTGTCAGTTGGAATGCGAATAGTGGGATGCACGAATTCCTGATGAAATTTAGACAATCTTTAACCATAAATTGGTAACCGTAAACCGTAGTAAGGTTATTCTAAAAACAACTGCTGCATCGACTTTTCCGCTCTTCTGCCCTTCTAGCTCTCTGTCCTGTGTCCTCTGTACAGTTTTCATCTCCGTCTTCTGATATTTTATTAATCAATTCAATTATTTAATGTATGAAAAAAGTATGAAAATTTAGATTTAGAAGCCAGATGCTCCCCAAACCGGCGAAAATCGACAGCATAAGTTGATAATAATTCTGTCCCCGCCAGAACGTTGAGTGCCAAAAGTTACAATAACATTTTTAATGACTTTTCCAGCATGGCTTTCAGTGTGGAAAGTGATTTGCCGAGGACTAATCACTAGGGTGCAGAGCCCTACACCCCAGACACGCCAATACTCTAGACGTTTTTAAATTAATGAAAAAAGTTGTGGGGCGTTGGCCAAGCCGATATAGAAATATTTATATTTTCATAAATAGAATGGGAATGGGAATGGGAATGGAGAGTTGAGGCAAGGAAATCCTTGAGGTAATATTAAAAAATATTCCTTGGGAGCAGTTGTTTGTAAATGAGTTTATGAGCGTGTCCGTGTTCGTGTCCTTGTTGCTTTTTTTGTTTATGCAGCATATTAAATAAATTTTGACATCAGCTACGACAATTCCTCCAGCTGGGGGGGGGGGGCGTGGGTCTTCCTTCATCTTTGGAGTGTATTTTTTGGGTAACTTAGCTTGTTGACAATAAAATAACATTTTGCACTCACTTAGCCCAGATGGGGCTTCTGCACAGAAGCCCCCGGAACCCTCTCTCCCTCTCCCCGGTGGCACTCTAGCTCAAGAGTTTTAATGAAAAAAGTTTGAACTACCCAAAAGCCATTCCTACCCTCCTCCGATGCGAATATACATATGTACATATGTATGTACATACATACTTTTCTCCGGAAATTGGCATGCAATAGAGTTGATTTCTGTGTACAATTTTTATTTATATACATACATTTAGGTACATATCTAGATATATGTATGTACATACTACAGAGTGCTTCATTAAAATGTACACTTGATCATTGAATTTCTTGGGGAAAGTTTCGAGAAGCAAAGAAGCGGATGGAAGCAGCATAACAATATTAAGCATACGCAACGTGACGCCCAATGACTGAAGGCAGAAGAAGCTGTTGCTCCATCATCAGCAGAAGCCAGAAGCTGTTGCTGTTGCTGTTGCTGGTTCTTGTGCCTGAGCCTGTGCCTGTGTCTGATGCCTGGGCTATGGGCCATGGGCATTGCAAATCAATCAATAAAACTCCAGGCGAACTCAATCGTAAGGAATTTTTCACACACTGAGAGAAGTGCATGGAGTCTGAATGGAAATCGTATGGCTTTCACGCCTCCATCTGGATACGTTTTCTCCCTGTGTCGGAACTTATATCCAATGCTATGTGCAATATTGAAGCATCTGCTCATACTTTAGCTAACATTCCAATTGAAAGTCAAATTGAACGCCTGTTGGTCCTGACTGACAATCGATTATTTGCCCGAGTGCAAAATAAAACATCAAATGAAATAAAACAGAATAGAACGGAATAGAATAGAATGGAATGGAATGGAATGGAGAATACAAAAAGAAAATAATATATCTGGCCTGAGAATATGGTTTTGCAGAGCTCAGAGTTTGCTTTGACTGGCAATGGGGATTCCTTCAGTCGAATGGCAATTTAATTTCAATTTCTCTGTTGCCTGGACTCCGCTTCCTGGCCTGCACCGTTCCTTCTCCTCCTCCTCCTCCTCCTCCTCCTCCACCTCCTCATCCTCCACCTCTTTGCCATATTATTTATGGTGCAATGGAAAAGTGAAATATATATTGAAGCAGAACTTTGCATTAGCATGGCAACACAATATTTGTCGACACTCTTTTGTCCAGGCCACACTTTCGTCTACAATTTTGTTGCGAAATTTCATTATGAACGGATGCCGCTTAAGTGCATATTGAATTCAATTAGAGTCTGGCACATGTACATACATATGTACTATACGATACGATACGATATACTGTATTCAAAGCTGCCAATAGAAAATTGAATTATAAAATATTTCCACCACCCTCACAAACGCACAAACGCACACACGCACGCACACACGCACACAAAGACAACCCACAAAACCATATTCGATGAGATGATGTCCTTTTGAGACACAAAGTTCTGGCCAGAGAAAACCCCAGCCAAATGTTGTCTGTGTATGGTTAGATCTGTGATGGATATTACCATGGTGTGCGTAGAAGCTCTGACGAGAATGCGCTACATTATGAAGCCAAAGCAAAAGAATATTCTATTCTATTAAACAGAGGTCATAGAGCATAGTAAGCGAGCAACTTGGACAAAAGAGGAACTCTTAAAGGGATTTGTGGACAGTCATTAGCTTTGGATGATTAGTTTGAGAGCCCAGCAATCAGTGAATGCCACAACCCTTGAGAGCGCCCATCTACGGAAAGCGTCCACCGGCTTCTGTCTGGCTGAAAGCTGGCCATTTCTTTCCGCCTCAAAACTGTTGGCCCGGCCCGCCTTTTCGCCTCTTCTGTGATGCTGCTACCGCTGCTGGCCAAGATGCTGTGCATGTTTCCTACATCCTGTCGTTTCCTGTGTGCCACACACACACAGGGACCACCCCTGCTGATGCTGCTGCTGCTGCTGCTGCTGCTGCTGCTGCTGCTGCTGCTGCTCCTGCTGCTCCTGCTGTGGTGGCCATTATTTCCTGTATTTAATTGCACTACTCTCGGCTGCGGTTTTCTGCTACATTTGTTGCAGCCAAGCCAAGCCATGCCATGCCATGCCAGCTTGCAGCCGACCAAGGACTATAATGTACTTTGGCTAACCATCTGGGGCAGTGCCGACATTACCTTTGGCTGCGGCTACAGCCACGGCTACGGCTAGTGCTGCTTTTCGACTCCCTCTCCGGATTCTGCCCTACCCCTCCGGTTCTCATTATGTTTTCCTCACCTTCAATTCCTCTTTCTTTTCTCCCATTTTTGTACTTTTACAGAGAATACCTAGTACTTGACAGCAAGTACTTGAAGTGTTTTCGTAATACGGAAATCATATACCAGCTGTCATAAGAACGATGGGTCGCCCAAGGGTATCAACGGCAACGGCTTCGGCCTCTCTTGGTCATTTTTATATCCGATTCTGAAAAAGTATAGGGAGAGCATTAGATTTGTTGTTCTGTTAGACGTCTCCGTATTTCCGCGATCAGCATCAATAGTCGAGTCGATATCGAGTATAAGTTTAGATCCGCGGCCCTTGCCGCGTCTCACAACTTTCCCGCTTGTTATTTTTCGGTTGATGACAGTTTCTCCTCTATGACGTATTTGTTGGTCACTTTGCAGCACCAGGCGAATAGAGGAGAGAGTGGAGGGTGGATAGAGAGAGGGTGTCAGGGTGAGACGGTGAGAGGGTGAGAAGGAGCCGTCAAATGATTTATACTTTAATAAGCGTGCAAAAGACATGCAGTGAAATTAGATGTGACCACACCACCAAATCAGGCCCCTTCCACGTCCACGACCCCTTCCCCTTCCCCACCCCATCGCTCTTTTCTTTTTCTTTCACGCTCCACAAGAGGAATTCGCGCAATTTATGAGTGGAAAGGAGAAAGGCGCCAACAGAGCGAAAAAATACCAAAGCAGCAGTCAAGGAATTAATAAGGCTGCCAGAGTGGGATAGAAGAGCGGAAGAGTGGGAAGAACCGTATGAGGGAGCGAGGGCATGGGCATGAGATTCCTGCAAGTATTTGCGGTATTTATGCCATTAAGGTGCGAAAAATGCGTACCCCTCCGCTGCTGATGGCAAAGCCATAGCCGGCCATCGCCGGGACATGTTCGGAAGCGCCCACCAAGACCTACCGCAACAGTTCAAATTTCAGTTAAAACTTGGTGTTCGGGTGCTCTTTGGGCTGGCCAGCGCTCGTAAATGCTCGTAAATCTAATGCTCGCTCCTAGTACGATCAGGTCCCTGTCGTACTTGCCCATCCAAGCGCCATACGCTTCTCCATTATATGCCAGTACCCGTATCCAGCCAGCCGCAGCAAGTCATCCTCCTTCATTGCATCGCCAGGATCAGTGCAGGAGCCTGCCCCTGTTGTCCAGTTATGTAGATGAGCGGGATTGTCAGTTCTGGGAAGTAGAACATGTCTTCGAGCAAAAATCAACGCTGTCCGCACTTCAAGCAGCAATATTGTAGCTGACATCCAAGTTTTTAAGCTGGATACAGTCACATTATCCATTGGGGTCCAAAGTCGTGTTGCGCGATTTATATGTTAACGACATGAAATCAGGAGGTGAGTCCGTTGAGAAGTTCAAGAAGTCATGGCAATTTTCTTCTTAGAAACTAGTGGTAAAAGCTCGAACTCTCCAGAGGTGCCCGACAGAAGCTGACAGTGGAAGTGGAAAGTGGAAAAGTACAAGTGGAAAACGACAATTGGCCTAGTTCGTATTGGCCAGAAATAGTGAGCTTCCTGAAGTTCGACTAAAACAAAAGTCCACGAATGCAAAAAACACTCTTTTTCAGATCAATAGTAGGCCTTTGGGTGTAGGCATTTTCATGTACCCTCACATAAAATCAGTTCCGTTCAGTGTGTTCGCAACCTTCATACGTTTCAGATCAACTCTAAAATTTGATTCCGATTCAACCTTTTTTAATAGTACCAAAACAAAAATTCGGTGTTTTTTTCCAAATCTAAATTCCAGTATTTAACAACATACTTTCCACAAATCTCCAAATTATTCCGTTTTTCACATTTTCTAAAACTAAACCATTTCTGGCTGGCCGAGATGACGTCTACCCTAAACGAAAAAGCCCTGGACCAGCACTTTGCGGCACAGACGCGTATGCTGGCCCAATTGCTTGGGGATCAGATTACCAAGAACGAGCACATGCTCACGCAGAAATGGCTGCGCCACTTCAAAAGGGCCTGCAAGAACGACAAGTACGCTCGCAACTGCCTGATGTTGTTGATGTACGGACAGCTGAAGGATATGGGACGTCTGAGCGAGCCATTCCTAAACATGGACAACATGCAGTTAAGCATGCAGATGGTGCTGGCCGAGTATGACGGCGATTTGGCCGAGAAGATGGCGTCGCGCGGTAATGACCAAGCGGATAGTGGCGTTGGTACACCAACAGTGGATGGTGTCGATGGTACACAAACGGACGTACAAGCCAACGCCGGCAATACTGGAGGCGGTATCACTTGGGCTTCTCCAAGCCGAACGGTCGTGCCCGACACGGAAGCCCCGTCTATCCTACAAAGTGTGAGACAGGCAAACCAAGTGCTGCTGAATCAGATGAGGGCTGGACTGCCTTTCAGTTACCGAGCCGTCCCCATGGGGCCCAGGCCGCAATACAATTTACAAATGCAGCAACCGAACCACACGCACCAACCAAGCACCATCCAACCATCACACCAACAAAACCATATAATCCAGAATAACCAACCGAACCAGCAGCATCAGCAGCATCAGCAATACCAGCTGGCACCGCACCAAAACCGAGCAAAAATCGAGCAGTACCAGCAGCACCCGCAAAACCATCCGAGCGAGCAGCAGCCACACCACCCGCAGAACCACTTGAGCGAGCAGCCCCAGCACCACCCGCAGAACCACCCAATCGAGCAGCACCAGCAGCTCCAGCACCACCCGCAAAACCATCCGATCGAGCAGCACATGCACCACCCGCAAAACCATCCCAGCGAACAGCACCTGCACCACCCGCAAAACCATCCGATCGAGCAGCACCCGCAGCTCCCGCACCACCCGCAAAATCATCCGATCGAGAAGCACCCGCAAAACCATCCGATCGAGCAGCACCCGCAACACCAGCAGGTCCAGCCGCCCCATCAGGTCCAGAACAACCTGGTCGAAGATGTCTGGAACCTTTCACTGCAAGCCATTGGACGTCTGGAACAGTGGAGAGGAAGCGAGGATAAGCTAGGCTTTTTTTCACTCTGCCTACGCCCATTGACCGCGCAAGACCCGGAAATCCGAAGGAATATTCCGGAGCTAGATCGCAGATTGGGTATGGTAGTCAACCAAATGATTGACAATGCTGGGGAATCGTTTAAGACTGAAGAAAATGCCATTTTGAAAGAGCGAGCCAACCAAACTAGAAGACGACAGGAGTTGGAACAGTTTAGCGCGGAGCTTGATCGTCGGGAGCACGAGTTGCGTCGTCATGAGGCCGCTATCCTACAGAATGAGGTCGGGCGATCCCAGAATCTGAACCACGGGCGAGCTCAGTATCCGACCGGAGACGAGCGACAAACACGTTTTGCTGAGGAGCGCGGTCACCCACGTCATCCGGGCAATTACCCTATGCATAATGCTTTACCAGGTGTCCAGTGCACACATTTCCAGACCAACGACCTGAGTGGAGGCGCCACTTCGGTTCCCTTGGAAGGTACAGCCATAAACTATAACTGTCCCCGATGCGATATTGGGGGATCGGCAACGACTTTCAACAGCGTTGAGTTTCTCCAACGCGATCAAGGAGTCGAGCCTCAAGATATGCCGTCGGTATGCGACGAGTCCCAACTCAAACACCAGTGGTGACGTGACGAACCCACGAGCGAGTCGAGCAGCCCGAAGAAGTCCTGTTGGATGGCGGAGCCACTCTAGCATCTACTCTGCCCACTAGTAGCATGGCGAGCACACATTAGAATAAATAAACAATTCCTTAAACGCCCCATCGTTTGCTTTCTTTCCTCTTGCTCTGTCAACTGCAGAAGTTTTAATGCAGTTTTAATTTTCTAGTAATCACGGGAGGAGGGGACTATCTTGGCAGCCACACTGGTACTGGTTCTGGCAAAAATCTACGCACTTAGTGCTCCCTCAGCCTTCTCAATTCCGAAGAAACAGCCATGATGCAAGAAAGACCGCACCAACTCAGAAGACGACAGGAGCCGGAACAGTTTAGCGTGAATCTCCAGTCTCCGACCGGAGACGTCCTGCAAGCATATTATGCTGAAGAGCCCGGTCATTCGCGTCGTCCGAGCAAATAACCTGTGAATGCTTTTTTACTGCGACCCAGTGCACACATTTCCATGGAAACGACCAGAATGCAGGCGCCACTTCGGATACCATGGAGGGAACAGCCATTAATTATAGCAACTGTACCCGATGCTATACGAGTATTGAGGCAAGCCCCAGTGGTGATGTGACGAACTCCCGAGCGAGTCCAGCAGCCTGAGAAAATCCTGTTGGACGGCGGATGCTTTCTTTCTTCTTGCTCTGTCAACTGCAGAAGTTTTAATGTAGTTTTAATTTCCCAGTAATCGCGGAGGGAGGGACTAACTTGGCAGCCACACTGGTACTGGTTCTGGTAAAAATCTACGCACTTAGCTGCCGCCTCAGCCTGTCCTGCTAGCCGCAAGGAGAACAAAACGACTTGCAGCAACAGCTTTGTTCGTAATTAGTTTTTAAGTGAGAGTTTGTTGAAGAGGGACAGCGGCCAATGTGTGTGTGTGTGTGTGTGTGTGGATGCAGTTAAGAACTTCGTAGCAGTGGTCGTCTGCCGATAATGGTCCTCTGTCTGCAATTGATTCCCCTGCCAGATAACATAAATTTGTGTTAATCGATGACCAAAGTTATGCAGAGTGCAGAAGCACAAGTGCAACTGCAAACTGTATCCTGTATATAAATTTCAGAATTTTGATAGAGCACACATTGGTTGCTATATTATACATATGCTCGCACACCCTGTGCCCCACGTTCATTTAAAATGGAGGGTAAAAAACCGGGAAAAAACTTCCAAGCAGTTGTGAAAAAGTTGCCAAAATTTCCCCTCCTTCCCTTGCGTCTGCTGCATGAAAATCGCTGAAATATGTAGCACCCACTGTCGATGCAATTGGCAGAGGGGGACAGGACAGTACAGTGGCAGGGCCCGAGGCACAGAGAGAACAAAAAAGAAAGTGTGCGAAAAAAAGTTTCCCCCTTGGCTTTAATGATGCGCACAGACACCAGTCAAAGTTCCAGGCCATACTATATGGAGGAGAGAAAAAACGGGGAAAGATTTGAGAAGGTGACGGGGAAGCCCAGCCAAACTCTTACATTAGTGGTCACAAAATAAACGACTAATTTTATGGGCTCATGCGACTGCATGTTTGGTCCTCCAACAATTTCCGAACCGACCATCAAGCGCAAGACTACAAATGCAAAGTCGCGGTGGTAAAGCATTTATGTGTACCGCCAGTCCAAACAATTAAGGACACACCAGACGATAAAGTAAACATCTGCGACCACAATCTTACTGCTGATTGTGGAAATGGGCAAACAAAAGTTGCATTTTAGCGGCACTCTACGAACTATCCGGCCCCTACATAACAAAAAATTATTACCCACTAGAGTCTAAAATGAAAGGCTTGTTGTCTTTATCACATTCTGCAACATCTCCAACGACGGTTAATGGTTTTCTCCTGCTGCCAATGACAACTTTGCTTGGGACGGTTTACTTCTGGAGTGAAGCACAGCACTTTGGAGACACCCAGGTCCAGCACCTTGCCAGGCTCTACGTGAATCTGGAAAGGATTTCAAACTTTCAAAAAACTATGCTGAAAACGCCCGATCTACCGTGAAAGATCGCTGGTGAAGAAGAGTGGTGGTGCACAGTTTAAATTTAACGCATTTTTTAATTTAATTTTAATATTTCACAGATGTATGCATAATTCATATAACGAATCGTCCGATGTTGGTCCAGAGGGGGCGTTTTACTCGCGCAAGCCAGACATTATGGCCGTCGCTGCCTAGTGGACAGGACAGCACAGTGGAAAATATAAATGGCCTCTGGCTTTTACGCTGCGCCCCACAGATATATTGGCAAGTTAAGTGTTACTTGGGGGGGTGGGCGCAGGACACAAGTTACATACGTGTCCATTACTTTTTCCTTACATAAACATTTATTTACACTGGGGGAGAGTCGACATTTTTCTTGGAAAAATGCCGCTTGGCAAAGGTTTCGGCCACAATGAGGGGGAAGACCAAACTGGCCTCGGCGTACACCTTAACAGGCGTAGCATCTTTGCGTATCTTACCCCAAGATATTGCCTCGTCTGGACGGGCGCCACTGTCGCTGCCATCGAATTCCGAAGCGGTGTTGATGAACACCGAGTAGTCGGCGCCATTTCGCATCAAATTTGCATTGCAGATGTGATGCTTGATGACACCGCCACCCACAATGATCATGCCACTGTTGACGGCCTTGACGGACATTGTGTTGAGGCGTCGCAGATCGGAGAGTATGTCCACAACCAGGCCAGGCTGACGGAAAGAGTGGAAGTACATCATATCACCAAGACTGCCATCTGTTAGTGCCGGACAAAAGACGGGAATTTGATTCTTGGCTGTCCAGTAGTAGATCGACCTGGGATCCGCAATCCTTTCGCCCAGTCGATTGATGATGCGAGATGGAGACCACACCGTGCCCTTGGCGCGCTGATCTTCGAGCATTTCATCAAGCAGTGGCATTAACCAGTCCTCAAACTTGCAGTAATTGTCGTTGGGGACCAGCAGATTGCCAATGCGATTGATTCCCCGGTCGCGCAACTCCCGTCCGTTGAGGTCGAAGGAACCCATGAATGTGGGGGCAAGGCATTTTATGAAATCCTCCTCCACGCCACCAGCGGTGGTTACAATGCAGTCGATCATCCGATGCTCGGCAAGGAAACGTATTGTCTCTCTCATTCCGGACGATACCAGGTTGGAGGTGTAGCCCAAAAATATGGTGCAACTGCTCCGTCGCCGAATGAAGTCGTCCGATTCATGGAGGTCCTCCTGCTCTGCATCCAGCGGTTGAGCCCTGCAATCTAGCTGTCAGTGTTTAGTGCTTGAGTTGTCGATTGTCAGGGATTCAATTGGGCTTACCATTTTATTAATCTCTTGCATAGCCAGGCAGAGATTTGTGGCTTGGAATCCGGTGTTTTTATATGATTCAAAGAGCTTGCTGTAATCCACGCCCTGGTTGAAATCATAGCCCTGAACCTGGGGAGTGCCCTCAGGAATGCGCTCGCTACGCTTCAGCACAGCATCTTTGGCTATTTCTGGTCTTTCTGACATCGCTTAGTTAAAAGATTAAATTCAAACAAATTGTATTGCAAATTCAACATGTGCCGTTGCTAGTGCCAGCCCTCGTTTATTGTCGCTTGCCAACACACCGAAGCTATCGAACTATATATTTTGTTGGTATATTTACCTTTTTATATCACACACCTTGCAACTTGTTGGACTTGCGCCGATTGTATCGGTAAACTGATCAATATATATTTGTTATACATCGAACATGACGTCCCATTGGCTAACCAATTGTTTTAATTGTTTAATTTTAAACCTTTTATCGATTACAGTATTTAATTGCTGATTGACTTGCCACCACGTCTAGCTCACACACCTTGAAATTTGTATACTTTTCATAGTATTTTCTAGTATTTTCCAGTATTTTTTAAGACGCGCTATGAACTCACTTCGATGTGCTAATCCAATCATGTAAAAATCGTGTAGAAATTACATTTAGAAACATGGGTCAGGCCACATCGAATACTAACTCGTGAGCGGCATCGAATTTCTGATCGTTTGCCATCAAAATCTAAACTTTTTCAAAATGTCGAGAAAAAGGCATTCCAAAAAGAGGATAGCGGAGGTTTTTCACACTAGCGCTTCCATGGGGCTTGTATGAAAAGAAAACGGCCAAGTTTGTCAACAAACTTACACATTTCCCCTTCAGGTGTCTCTTTTAATAATTACATGCAATTGTAGTTAACTTGTAGCAAACTAGTAGTTAGCGTGTCGTTACCATGTAAAAGAAATTATTTTTCTGGAAGTTGTAGTTGATCTTTTTTTTTTAAGCCTTATTCAATGAATAATTAAATGAAAATGAGAACATAAATCTAGCTAGTCTTGTGGGAAATTAATTAGTTTATCAGAAAAAAATATATTTTGAATGCTGAGAGTGCTAGCTAGCTAGTAAAAGTAGACAGAATATCAAAATCAAGGAATATCGTTTCCTCATCCAATAATTTCCTTTGATTCAGATGTCTAGCAAACGAAGTAAAGAAAGCAAGCACTCCACTCACTCGAAGTGACTTTTTTCACATTAAATTTAAATTTACGGTAGGCTAATTATATTACACGCCGCACATTGCAAAATTATAAATGAACCCAATTTAGGACGGAAACGCAAGCAAACAAAGCGCTGAAATAACCCGCGAATCATCCGCAGTAGAAACGCCAGCGAAGACGAGGACGCCAATCATAGCAGCCAACAAAAATATAGAAAAATGATTAAACTCTTTACGCTGAAGCAACAAAAGAAAGACGGCGAACAAAAAGGGAGCGGTGGCCAGCAGAAGAAAGCATCGGCTGCCCAACTGCGCATACAAAAAGGTACGGGTGCTGTTTGGTTTAATTGTTTTTCTGTCCACTTCCTCATACAGATTTTCTTGCTCTTGCTTCTTTTGGACACAGATATTAGCGAAATGAACCTGCCCAAGACTTGCGTGACTGAATTTCCCGATGCCGATGACTTGCTCAACTTCAAATTGATCATTTCGCCCGACGAAGGGTTCTACAGAGATGGGCGCTTTGTGTTCAACTTCCGCGTGGGATCCAACTACCCGCACGAGCCCCCAAAAGTGAAATGTGCAACGCAGGTCTACCATCCGAACATTGATCTCGAGGGCAATGTGTGTTTGAATATATTGCGCGAAGACTGGAACCCAGTGCTGACCATTAACTCGATAGTCTATGGCTTGCAGTTTCTTTTTTTGGTTTGTAATTTGAAACAATCCTCAACTCAAGAAATCCTATATGTATGTACTCGAATGCAATGCTCTTATTTTAGGAACCCAATCCTGAGGATCCACTTAACAAGGAGGCCGCCGATGTCCTGCAGAGCAATCGTCGCCAGTTCGAGTACAATGTGAAGAAGGCGATGCGCGGCGGTTGTGTGGGCGAGACCTACTTCGAGTGCTGTCTCCTCAAGTGATATAGGAAATCAAACAGTCTTTTTAATTTAAACCTGCCTCCGCATTAGGAAGGATGATGTTCATCATGAAGACGAACAGCAGAGCAGATGAATGGCAGCGGACAACAGAATCAACCAATTATTGTAATAAAAGAAAGAAAAACCACTGCGTACACGAAGAAGAAAACAACAGTCGATTCGAGTCATCGATTTCTACTTTTTTTTAATACAATTAATTATTCAATTTAACACTTTCGCCCCCCTTCAGTCTCCTTAATCCTTACTCCCTTCATAGGTGTATGCTGTGCCTGGCCATCTGCATGTTCCGCCACAAGCAGAGATCGGCAACCGCCGCCTGTCGCCCGCCTTGCACATGTAAATCGTAGAGCCTGCTTATAAGACCCACGCGTATGTCCTCGGTGGGCAGGACCTTGAGCAGTTGCTGCACTAGATTTGCTGGCAGCAGGCGGAGCACAGGCGCCACTCGCTCTCCCCCGCACTCCACCAGCAACGAAATGAACTGATAGACAAAGACGGCCTTGGGCGACAGCTCATCGCCGCTCACAAATTGTAAAAATACACTGAAAATATGCTGAATACTCGACTGTAGGGGCTCCTTCAGGGTCTGGGGCGTTGCCCGCAGCTCAGTGCTGGATGATGGAGAGGCCAAACGTGGTCCTGCCAAACCTCCAGCGTTATCTGTAAAGTCGTTGGAATTCTCACTGCCATCGCCAATGACTTTGCGCACCTTTGCTACATTGGTGGCCTGGTCCTCCTCATCATTGGAACGTGAACGTTTCTTCAGGCCACTGAAGGATGAGGAGGCCACACCGCTGCGAGTCTCCAGACAGGAGATGACACAGTAGACGCACAGACGCGCAAGAACCAATGACTGCGGCTCATTAATGTCCTCTCTGCAAAAAATTTCGAAGGAAAATTAAGCAATGGGCTCCACTCCATATTTGTTGAGCAATTCGCTTACCCCTGGCGACGAAGCATAAGAGGAGGCACCACATACTGTAGTAGCGCCTCGGTGCCCTTCTCAATGTCCAGATGCATGACGGCAAACACAATGTCCATGGTTTTGGACATGTCCCGAATGTATTTGCAGGTGAGCAGCTGCTCGACCAGCTGTGTGGTCAACCACGCAGCACCACCGGCCAGGAGCAGTGACTCCAGGGTCTGGACCGCACGCACGGGCAGATGACCCGCCTCGGCCACGGTTTTCCACACCTCACGGAACTGTTCGATGAGCGGCGAGTGGGAGATGAGGCGGGACTTGGTGCTGGGGGCGGGATGGACATCGTGTTGCATTTTCCTTATGATCGGATAGGACAAGGCCAGTCGCTCCTTGGCATATTCCTGACTGGACAACTCCTCGCTAGTGAGGGGGGCCAGGAACTGCTGGATCATGTTGAGGGGCTTCAGCAGCTCCGTCTCCCGCACCGAATACATGTAGGCGCAGAGAAAGCTGGTTGCGCAGACGGAGAAGCTGAAGAGACGTCGCTTTATGTTGTCCAAAATGTTCTTCACGTCCGCCGACGAGAGGGTCTCCTGCTCCCAGGCAATCAGCACATGATGCAGCACTCCTGGCAGATTCAGGCAGGTCTCTTGCCAGCTCAAAGAGCACGGCTTCAGTTGTGCCGCCTCCGGCTTGCTCAGGCTGAGTAGCAGCTCATCCACCATGCTGTCATCGCAGAGCGCCAATATCTGGCGCGGATTCTTAAGCTTGTTTCGCTCCACCATGCACTCCCTCACCCACTTCTCAAAGAAGGAGTCCCCGCGATCGGACAGTACCACCTGAAATAAAGGAAACTCAATAAATATATCCTAAATTTTCACCGAGTATTCATTACATCTGAGCCATAGGTCTGCACGATACTTGTTAGCATCAGAAAGGAGACATCAAACAGTGTGGAGCGCGTGACACAGAGCTTGCCGAGCTCCGCAGGAACCGGCTTGGAGTTCTCATTGCACTGAATCAGCCGAGAGACAAACGTCTTCAGGCGTCCGTCCACAGTGGCCACTGACAGGATCAACTCGAAGCTGTTCCCCACCGGCACCTGGCACAGAACATTCACCATGTCCTGCACTTTATTCGTGCACAGGGTCTTCAGCACACCCGAGAGGGGAACCTCTGCGCGTTTGATGAAGATTATGTTGGAAGGCGTCTGCTGGCCATTGTCGCACTTTTTAAGCAGCAGCGAGGCAGCTTCTCTGTAGACGATAATTCGTTATTAGAAAACATTCTTCGGGGGAAAAATGTTGCATCGAGAAATCTTACCGCTGACTGGCAAACTTTTTCACATGCACATCGTTTACAAGCTGCTGTTTGGTCCAGTCATTGAGCAAGAATTCAATCATATTGCACGAGCATTTGATGTCCATAAAGTCGAGCAGTAGATTATCCTGAATGAGCAGCTCCAAGGCCTCCACTAGCTCTGGTATATAATCAGAAGGGGGCGGCTGCTCTCCGGGCACACGCTGCAGGGCATGCAATTGTTTGATAATATGCGGCATCTTGAAGAACATAAATGCCCCCCACATGGTGTCCGGACTGGTGTCGGCCACATTGCTCAGGGTGAGGAAACCCGCTCTTATAATCTCGTAGAACAGACGTGTATTTGTGTAGCGCTTCAGACGCTGTAGCATTTGCAACTCAGCCACGTAGTAGCTGGTCTCCTTGCAAGGTATAAGCAGCACCTCCACGGCCAGCAGAGGTTGGATACAGTAGGAGATCTTCTCTGCCGGCAGCACATTCAGCTTTTGCAAATCCAAATGTGAGACATCAATGTAGGCGAACTGTTGCAGCTGCTGCTCCACTCCGGGAGAGCTGAGAGTGAAATTGGAGTTGGTGAGGGATCCCTTGATGGCCGCATACTTGTCCCGTATCTTTCCGTGGCACTCGAACTCCTCGCGAGAGCCCACATAGAGCATGGAAAGCATGAACTGATGCTGGCTAATCCGATCAATAACCACACAGGTCTGGTCTAGCATATACGACTGCTCGGCGCTTATCTCCCCGTACAGCTCATAGTGCTGGACCGTGCGTGCAAAGATCTGGAGCAGCCAGTAGATCAGCTGGACCACAGCGCCCGGCAGCACAGCCTCCTCCGATTTGATGCTTCAAAGCACAGTTGATTCGATTAGAGGGATTATTGATAACAGATTAGAGAGAGATACTCACCGACAGGTCACACCATCCACAATGCTAACTAGAAACTCCAGCAGCGATGTGATGCAGTAGACACGCTCCAGTTTATCATATCTGGCTATGCAGCGGAGCACTGCGGCATGCGAGACGAGGTGGGCACACAACGAGTGCTTCAGGTAGTTGAGTACCAGCTGAGAGGACAAAAATCATAATGGTTTAAGTTAAGGTCAAATATCAAGGAGGTAACACTCACTGGATTGGCTGTGGAGCCAATTAGCGCCTGCTGCATGAGGCAATCGGCCAAATTGTACACATCTCCACTGACGCCTCGGGGCAGCACCTGAAAATCGGAGGCACAATATTTATTAAATTATAAAACATCTATCTATGCCTTTCCTGTCAAGTCTTCATAGGGATTCCTGCCGAATCTCCAAACCAATCAGTGCTATCCTAACTATTGTAAAACTGACATGGTAAAAAGATCAAGTCTCCTTATTTCTGGTCTATTTATTCTGAATTTTGGTAAGAATATGTCCCGCTCTATGTCTCTATGTCTCTTGAGCAACCGCGCGCTTCTGCGAAGACGAATCACATTGGCCGGACTATACACAGGCCGCTGTCCCCTGAAAGCTGAGAGAGGGTACGCCGCGTACCAATTTAAACAACCCAAGACGTTTTACTATCCAGATCGTAAACAAGAAGCGGAACGTAAGAGTGGCGTTGCCACTGAACAAGCGCAACGTCAGCCCGAAGATGGCGGCAAGCCAAAAGACTTTTACTACAAGGTCCTAGGCGTCGGCAAGTACGCTACCAGCAAGGAAATACGCAACGCCTACTTAATGCTAGCCAAGCGCTATCATCCCGACAAAATGAGCTCGGGGAGGTCCCTGAAACACTTTCAGGAGATCTCCAATGCCTATCATATTCTGACAGATGAAAACAAAAGGCTGGAGTACGATCAACTGGGGGGTGTCAAGGACGAGAAGGCGTTCCTCGAGCAGGCAACTGTGAATCCGACGATCTTGGGGCAAAGGCTGGACGAGGCTAAGAAACTTCAGGCGGAGACAGACGCAAACGATGGTGAGCTGTCATGTCAATGTGTCCTTGGAATCCCTAGATTAAATAGTAGTCTCCCCTCCCGTATAGAAATCAATAATCTGAAGCAGCTGAAAGGCAAGAGCTTTGAATTGAGTCTTAGCTTCGAAGAAGCCGCCAATGGGTGCAAGAAGCGCGTGAACATACGCTACCTGCGGAAGTGTGGCAAGTGCGGCGGCAAGTCGCAGTTGATGACGCACCGTGAAGTCGGGAAGGAGCCATGCCGACGCTGCAATGGCGCAGGCAAGGTGACCAAGCGGACGGTGACCTTTACAGCCGAAAAGACATGTGAACACTGTAAAGGGAAGGGGTTCATCAACCGCCGCGACTGCGAGCCGTGTGGCAACCGCGGCTTCATAGCATCCGGTGTCGAGGTGCTGGTTAAGGTACCGCCTGGATCGAAGGACGGCGATGTTATCACCATCCAAAACCCGAATACCCAAGAACGTGTTAACTATCGCCTGGTGGTCGAACGCAGCGACTACTTTCGCCGAGATGGCCTTAATGTCCATAGTGACAAGCTGATAACTATATCGCAAGCCATTTTAGGCGGCAGTTTCACTGTTCGCGGCCTCCACGAGCCTGTGGAAATACGCGTTGACCCAGGAACGCAGACAAATAGTGAGATAATAATCAAGAGCAAGGGCATACGCTGCGAGAATGGAGTGGGCAACCACGTAGTAACTTTGAAAGTTTTCATACCTACAAAACTTTCAATGAAGCAGCGTCTTCTGATCCTGAGTTTAGCCCAGGCAGAAGACCCAATTTTCGAGCGGCAAAACCTCAAAGACAAATAGCATAGCGCTTCAAAACTAATCTTGTTAAATTTTCTGTTAAATGACTCTGTCAATTACTCTGTTAAATAATGTTTAAATTAAGTATGCATTTCAAACGACAAACTATTTGACTGTTGCTTGCCTTCTTTATGTTGATGCCCCATTGAGAGTCCGACCAGCGTTCTCGCCACGCCACATAGATGAGCTGAAGGATTTTATTGTTCTCCTTCATATCCCTCGCTCAAACTCCACTCTCCTTCCGTGATGCAGTTTCTTCTTTATTTTAAATTTTTAAGTAACTAAATTTTGTTACTTTTCAGTTGTTTTCTTTTTTTTAGAGCACCGCACCGTAGTGTGACCGCGGATTTATCGATTAAATATACCGTCCCACCCTCAGAAATATACCGAAACATACCGCCTCATTATCAAAATATACCGTAAATATACTGACGAATTCATGTAGCTATATAGAACATTTAGCCATGCCCACATAATTTTATACGATTGATGAATCAATTTTCTACTTGATTGGTTTAATTTAAGTACTTGCTTTTATTAGATTTCTATATGACGATGAAAATTAAATTTAATAGATTGATGAAATTGACCAAATATACCATTATATACTGAAATACCGTAAATATACCGTCGGTGTTGACGTCAAAATATACCGCACAGTGCTGGAAAATGGTTAGAGCTGAGTCGGGTTCTTTGGCGCCATAAAGTGAATTTAAATTCGGTAAGCATTAATTTAAATAATTTATTGAATACAATAAAGTTGCATATGAGTTTCCTTTGTAAACAGTTTTTAAATATTATTTTCTAAAATATTTGACTTTGTACAAAATACTATTTATATATGCCGAAAATTGTTCCTCCATTCCACACTCAAATTTGTTCACTCCTTTTTTGGTTTGTTTTGCAAATGTTTGATTTAAATTGAAAATGTATTACTGAATGTGTGTAGTGACGACGTGCGCTTAGTGTAAGATTTTTTTTTTGATTCGACTAAACAGTAGCTAGGCAATAAGTTTAAATTTATATGGATTTCGGTGGATTTTTTAGGGAATTAAAGCAGGGCAGCAAAATAAAACTAATTTGCAAAGGCCGTTTATTTGTAAAAAGCAGGGCAAATCAATTCAATTATGAAAGCAAATCTATAAATCGTTTTAAATTATTAATTAACAACTAACTTAAGAGTGTATGACAAAAAGCATTTTCCTATTCCAAAGGCAGCGCCACGAACGGGACGGGGGCTTAACAACTAAGCATTGCTTGTATTTATAATGGGTTTAAAGAAAAAAGGAGAAACGCGACACGCGAGTGGTGTCCCTTTTTGCTGGTAAAAAACAAGGAAGCGGTCGCCATTGATAACATTAAAAGCTAAATTAAGTCTATGACCTATTTATTTCTTTACTTAAATATGCTTGACGCCACACAGAGGCTACTACCGTCGCCCAATCTTCATCGTCGCCAGCTGCATGAGCTCCAAATTGCAATCACTTTAGCATCATCGTCCGTAGTACTTTGAGGAGTGAGTTTGTTGTTATGGTTTCTGATCTATTTCTCTGGTTGTTCGCGAATTGAATTTGCATCTAGGTGGATGAAGGTCCTCCACCCACTGGTTCGTCACCCTTTACGGCCGAGGCGTAGCTAGCCCCAGCGCTTCCACTTCCGCTGGCACCGCCACCGCCACTTGTGGAGCTGCTGCCACCTGGCTTGTCAGTGGCAGTCGATTTTCCATCAGCACTTCCACTAGCACCAGAACCACTGGGGGGAACGCCAGCAGCACCGCCGATGCTTACGCCACTGTTCAGGCCTAGAGTTTGAGGTGAATCAACTAGAGAATTTGTTTCGATTGTTTGTGTCGGTTAGGATGTGTGGGTTGTTGTGGATTTGTGTGCAAATTGCAAACTGTTTTAAGCACCTTTAATATCCATGGCATAATGATCTTCCAAACGTAGATCGTGTCGCTTGATCAACTGGCACTCGGCACCCTCGATAGATGGTATGGAATATACATACAGATAACCATCCTGCGAGGCAATCAAGAGTCTGCAAAAATCGTAAACAATTGATTTGATAATGCCAAACCATGATAGGCCATGCTTTTCTTTCACCTGAGCTGTTTTTGTATCGTGGTAATGGCGCACATGCGACGCACTCCTGCCTCGGGCAGTGAGACCGAAGCAAAAGCTCGTCCTTGGCTGAACACATCGGTCACCTGCGTTGGCAGGTAGCTGGTGACCGTTTTGCTTAAGAATCTAAAAAACGAGTAACTTGCATGAGAGAGTAGATTTTGGTGAGTTGAGTGGTTGGTTGGTTGGTGGTTTGGTTGTTGTTGTTGTGGTTGTGGTTGGTTTTTTTTTGGTGGTTTTCGAGAAAATGAAAGAAAAGAAAAATAGATAAATGTCAAGCGCCACACGACAGAGAACAAAAACAAGAACACAACTAAAAGCAAGAAAATAATATGTTTGGGGGCCCTACGCAACACACACACACACCCACACACACAAATAAATGAAAGATTCGATAGAAGTCGAGAGTGTAGAGTCTGGAGTGGAATGAAATGAATTAAGCGGAGGACATATGTTTATGGTAGATTGTGTACATAACACCAACCCTCCCCATGACCTATTTTGTTGCCCATAAAACGTACAAATACAAAACAGCTAGCTAGAACACAGGACCAACTGGTGAATCCAACACCGCTTACCCCATCCAGTCATCGGTCGATTGCTTCCCATGATCAGCTGTCTCGGCGGCGCTGCGATCCAAGCGAAAGATGTGCACAGTCTCCGTGTTGGAGCTGGATACCAAGTATTCCGAACAGTTGCTGAACGAGAGTGATACAATGGAGACGCAACGTTTGAGGCCACGTCGCAGCTCAAACAGTCGACTGCCATCCTGGGAGCTGAATACGCGTATGACCGTGCCGCGTTCGCTGGCTGTGGCTATTTCCGTGCCCGAGGGGCTGAACGCTATGGCCGCCAATGGAGTGTCGTGGGCGGGTATCATAGTTTTGGCGTGCAAATTGATGGCATCAAAGATCTGCACTTCGCCGGAGGTGACGCTGCCCGGATAGGCTAGATAGCAGTGCTCCGAGGATGACGATAGGGCGCAGAGACCCAACGGATTGCAGGGTGTGTCCCGGATGGTGTGCACCACTTTCATGTCCTGTATGTTGTGAATGTAGAGCGACTCCTCAAGGCAAACGATCAGGCGCTCTCGATTCAGCTTCACCGCCAGAATTGTGTTCGCATACGAGTAGTTGCAGATCTCGCTCTGCTTCTTGAAGTGGCACACCTTCAGCTTACGCGGCGCCCGCTGCGACACAATGGCCACCAAGGAGCTCTCGAACAGGCGCTCGATAAGGAACAGCTCATCGCTCTTCGTGTGATATATCTTGTCCAGTGTCGAGTCCACAGACCCCAGGCTGTACAGGCTGTAGCCCCCGCTGGTGGCGACTGCAAGTGATCTAGAGGGGCAGAAAAAGACACATAAGAATGACTAAGATCTGCGATAACAGTTCCTTTGTCAGAGGCTGCTGCCTTACGTTATGTTTTGATTGAAGTTCACAAACACTTCGCCCGCATCCACGTCGGGTCGGCCCAGCAGGCTCATCATCGTTGTGCTGTGTGCAACGGGACTAAGGAGCTGCAATAAAAGATTAAGCAACAAAACAAAAAACTTGAGTTGTGGAAGCCATTCCCCATTGCAGCATAGGTTTTAGCCACTGTTTTAGTGCGGTGGCTAATATCAAAGCAGGCAGCGCAATAAATATGTTAATAAATACATCAACATGCACGTACATACATGTACATATGTCCGAATGTACACGTTGGGGATAGGGGCTGCTGATAAAAGCAGCAACAACAAACAAAACACAAAATTTACGTGACTAGGGAGCGTTTTTTTACCTCTTTGTGTAGGAAACGTTTTCTGTTCGCTTAAATTAATATTTGCAGGACCACACTTACGAGTTGCAGGGTGAATATTTTACTGAAGCTACGTAATATTTAATGATATTTGGATTTTTTTGTCGCGCAATTGTTTTTGCTCTGTTTTGCACACACACACACAAGCATCCACACATATGCAGCTTGGACAGCAACAGAGAAACCAGGGCGGGCAAATTAAAGAGAACCCATGGTTGTATTTTACAACTAGTCACCGACAGTGCTGTAAAGTGCGGTGGCGACATCCATCTGCCCATCCCTAGGAGTGTTTCTTCTTCTCACTGCATAAAATTTTTTTTAATCTTTTTAATATGCATATTTTTGTCTGAAATAAAGCAAAAATGAGCAGAAGAAAAACCAGAATTTGGAAATAGTGTGACGTGTGGCTCTGCAAGAGAAGATATCGTGCCTTGTTCGAGAGTGTAATAGCCTAGCATAGAGTAAAATCGATGCCTGATGCTGTCTGCAGCGCACATCTTATTGGGAAGTGCATGTGCAATATTCATAGTTCTACATAAGCAATAACATAAAAATGTCTAGTAGTAAAGGCAGTAACACGAAATTTTAAACCGCGTATAATTAACGGAAAGCTACTTAACCATTTCGAATTGCCCAAGATGCAGACAGACAGATACCAAAAGCAATAACAAAGTGCTCGAACCAAAATAAATACATATACATATACATATGCATATGTACATACAAAGCGATATGTATTGCTGTTGATTTTTTTTTCGTTTATTAGCCATATTCGTGTGTACTTTAAAAACTCTACTTCTGCTGATTACACAAAAGAGATCCTCAACGAATACTTTATGTAAGTATGTAAACAGACACCGTGCGGGCTTTTAATTGTGACGTTTGCTAAGCGTGATAAGGAAATGGTTGGCTTATCTTTCATCTCCAACCTGGCTGCTTCTGGCCCCCATGTCGCCACCTCCTACCCCCCATTGTCTTTGCTTGCGCGCTTTTTTTTACTTTTTCTAATCAGCGTCGGGTCAGCGCTGTGCGTCGTGATTTGTAGTACCGTTAGCTTTAATTTTTGGTACTCCACGCACGGTACCGTTATCACAGTCTGCTGTGTGCGAGCGTGGGCCGTTTTTGTACTTTTCCAGCGTTCGTTGGATGTTCCGTTCTGTTCCGTTCAGTCAGCCCACAGTCCGCGGAAGAGAAACAGAGACCAAGTAGGTTCGCAACCCATTGCACTCTTAATTGCATTTTGCATATGTATGTTTGGATTCGCATGTGTGTGTGCACCTTCCCCTCATTCTGATTAGGCATTGGTGCTGCACAGTGGTTGCAAGTCACGCGAAACACCAATAAAAAGAACATAATCTCGGCATTTCGAGTATCAGTGTAACTGAACCACAGTGCGGCGCGTTTTGTTCATTTATTTTGTAGCGCGATAAATTAAACTATTACCCTCTTAATCCTCCAGCTCCAATTCTCGAATATGTCCGACGGAGTGAGCATCTTACACATCAAGCAGGAGGTAGACACATCCTCGGCCGGAGCAGCCTGCTACAGTCCCACCTCAAAGGCAACGACAGCGCAAAGCAACTCCTGCAACAGCAATAGCGGAATGAAGTCCTCCCCGTCCGTGTCACCAGAGCGTCAGCTGTGCAGCTCAACGACTTCCCTATCCTGCGATCTTCACAACGTTTCGCTGAGTAACGACGGCGACAGCATCAAGGGCGGCGGAGCGGGCAGTGGCAACGGCGGCGGAGGATCGGCTATCAATGCCAGTGCAAATGCTGGATCCGTTCGTGATGAGCTGCGTCGCCTGTGCCTGGTGTGCGGGGATGTGGCGTCTGGATTCCACTATGGTGTCGCCAGCTGCGAGGCCTGCAAGGCCTTCTTCAAGCGCACCATTCAGGGTAACATCGAGTACACGTGTCCAGCGAACAACGAGTGCGAGATAAACAAGCGGCGACGAAAGGCTTGCCAGGCCTGTCGCTTCCAGAAGTGCCTTCTCATGGGTATGCTCAAGGTAACCTTGACGATCCAATTTCTAATCATTCTTTGTTATTAATTATTCACCAATTTGTGCTATCGCAGGAGGGCGTGCGTTTGGATCGGGTGCGCGGAGGGCGGCAAAAGTATCGACGGAATCCCGTCTCGAACTCGTATCAGACCATGCAGCTGCTCTACCAGTCCAACACCACGTCGCTGTGTGATGTAAAGATACTTGAAGTGCTCAATTCCTACGAGCCGGATGCCCTGAGCGTGCAAACGCCATCACAACAGCCGCACACGACCAGTGGCTGCAATGATGAGGCCTCCTCCTCGTCGGGTAGCATTAAGCTAGAGAGCAGTGGCGGCGGTGGCGGCAGTAGCAGTGCGGGCGTCACGTCAAATGGAACATGCATTTTCCAAAACAACAACAACGATCCCAATGAGATACTCAGCGTGCTGAGCGATATCTACGACAAGGAGCTGGTCAGTGTGATTGGCTGGGCCAAACAGATTCCTGGCTTTATAGAGCTCCCCCTCAACGATCAGATGAAGCTGCTGCAGGTTTCATGGGCGGAGATTCTAACACTCCAACTGACGTTCCGATCGTTGCCTTTCAATGGAAAACTGTGCTTCGCTACCGACGTCTGGATGGACGAGCTGTTGGCCAAAGAGTGCGGCTATACGGAGTTCTACTATCACTGCGTTCAGATTGCCCAACGCATGGAGAGGATATCGCCCCGTCGGGAGGAGTACTATTTACTGAAGGCTCTTCTCCTGTCCAACTGTGACATCTTGCTCGACGATCAGAGTTCCCTGCGCGCCTTTCGCGACACCATACTAAATTCACTGAACGATGTTGTCTACCTGCTTCGCCACTCCTCCGCGGTGTCCCATCAACAGCAGCTGCTGCTCATCCTGCCCTCGCTGCGGCAAGCAGACGATATTTTGCGACGCTTTTGGCGCGGCGTGGCACGCGATGAGGTAATTACGATGAAGAAGCTGTTTCTGGAAATGCTCGAACCGCTAGCCAGGTGAAAGAAACAAAAATAGAAGTAGAAGTCTAGTTGATCTAGTTGATAAGTCTGGGTGCAAATATAGTCATAAGATTGGACGTACTCCTTGTATACTAGTGTGCCTAGTGTGTGTTTAAGCCCTAGAGTAAGCATTGTAATTGTACATACAATAGTTAGTAAAGTACTTGTCCGGGTATGATTAGATTGAAAAGAAAAACGATCTTTTTTTAATGGTTTACAACACCCTACTTAAACCTAAAATGGTGAATTTCTAGAACGATGCAAATACCTTCCAAAAAGGAATGCATACAGGGCAAAGGATAGGATTTAGAAAGCCAAGGATTACGCTGCTTCTGTTCCTGTAGCTTCTTAGATCTAATCCCTTTTGTTATGTATGGATTTTGGATCCCCATTCCCCCACCAATCTGATCCAATCCATGAGCTTATGGCTTAAGAGGCTTACAATTAGGGCTATATCGATGGTCATATTTACATTTTTTTGCAGACTAGAGACGTTGCGTTACCAACTCCAATGGTATTTTGGGTTTGGCATACAGGCACACACGAATTTACACTACATATAGGTCTATATTTAGGGGCGACTTCGCTGCAAGTCGGGCGAATCGAAGTACTTGTTGGAGCTCTCTTGGAACCGGTCGCTGCGCGCCAGTTCGTTGCGAAAGTAGGAGATTGTCTGCCGCAGACCCCTTTCGAGCGGAACCTTTGGCTCCCACTTCAGATAGTGTCTGGCCCGCGTAATGTCCGGTTTGCGTCGCTGGGGATCATCCTCCACGGCTTTGGTCTGCTTAATCGGACTCGGTCCGCCCACCAATTGCTTGATGATTTGGGCAAACTCCTCGATGCTCTGCTCCACGGGATTGCCCAGGTTCACCGGCTGAGTGTAGTTGGATGCCATTAGTGCTATCATCCCATCAACCAGATCCGAAACGTACTGGAAGGAGCGCGTCTGCCGGCCATTGCCATAGACAGTGATGGTCTCGTTGCGCAGAGCCTGTAGGATGAAATTGGACACCACACGGCCATCGTTCATGTGCATCCTCGGTCCGTACGTATTGAAGATACGGGCCACGCGAACTTGGACTTTTTCCTGCGGGTAAACAGAAACAACAGATTGGTGAGCGATGGTATAGAAATCTTATATCATGACGAACTGCCCCCATGCGGAACGTGAAACTTTGCACGCCAATTAGTGGCTGGCCGCTGGCTGATTCAGCATTCACAGCATTCCAATTGAAATCGTTTAATGCTTGAGTGCAGATCAAATCAGGAAAATACTGCTTAATTTCTGGATGCGAGCCAGAAATGCAAGTGACGTCGAATCGATTTACGAACATTCACGTACCTGTTTGGCATACGCATAGCTCAGGGTCTCGGAGACACGCTTTCCCTCGTCATAGCAGGCTCGTGGTCCAATTGGATTCACGTGGCCCCAATAAGTCTCCGGCTGCGGATGAACTGTCGGATCGCCGTACACTTCCGAGGTGCTGGCAATCAGAACCTTGGCCATCACTCGCTTCGCTAGGCCCAGTACGTTAATGGTGCCCATGGTGTTTGTCTTGATGGTTTTCACCGGATTATACATGTAGTGCGGTGGGGAGGCCGGCGAGGCCAGGTGATAGATCTCGTCAATTTCAATGAACAGCGGATTAACAATGTCATGGTGGATGAGCTCAAAGTTCTCGTGTCCCAGCCAGTGGGCCACATTGCGCTTGCGACCGGTGAAAAAATTGTCCACCACAATTACTTCGTGACCCTGGATCATCAGATCATCAACGAGATGGGAGCCCACAAAGCCTGCTCCTCCGGTGATGAGGATTCTTTTGCGATTCTTGTAATTAAGGTATTTGACTTTGGGATATTTGCGAGGCGTGCTGGTCTGGAGCGAACGGATTTGCTCCTCTAACTGGGCCAATTGCTCTTTGGTGCGCTGCAGCTCCGCACGCTGCTCTTTGATAAGGGAATTGTGGGCATCGTAGGCGTTCTGCAGGCTTCTTTGTATAGCATCTTCCGTGGGTGGCCACTGGCCCTGCTGCTCCTCCTCAATGGGTCCGGACAGCCGTCCCACCACCCCCACACCACCAGGCATTCCCACGGTGGAGGCACTGATCGCTCTGTACAAGTAGACCACCAGCAGCAAGGAGAACGATGCTGCGGCGACTATTTTTATGCGCTTCTTTGTTGCCGTCATCATCGTGACGATGACGTTTGGCTTGCTTTGTGAGAACTAGACTGCTTCCCAATGCTTATCAACGATTGAAATCGCCACATTGCATTCTTAAACTATAAAACTATATTAACAATTTAGACAATGTTATCAGGCACCGAAACGATATCGATAAATTTGTTACTGAAAGTATTTGCAGGGCTAGGAAATGACTTTCAGCCCCAAAATAAATACCAACTAAGTGTATAAAATACTATTAGTATTTTTGAGTCAGCTGGTTGTAGTTTTTGCGATTCATTGCAATTTTATATTTTGTTAAAATATTTTCACAATCAACAATTAAGAAGTGCAGAACATGCCGAACAACAAGCCAGCCTCATCCGATGTGGACGAAAATGCTGCACAGGACCTTACGCAGGCGGTCAAAGAAGTGACGGCAGCATCGGAGGAAATGTTGGAAAAAGTCATTGCCGGCTTAAAAATGCACGACTCTGAGAACGAGAATGAGGCTTTGGCGCAGGAGACCACAAATGGCGCTACCTCTGCGGCGGCTGCAAGTAAGCTTTACCACTCCCACTCCCACACCGAAAACACAGACCATCCTTAAAATTACAAAAATGAGGTTAGGTTTGGTCAGGAATCATTTTTCGCGGTGGGAGGAGCCTAGCATGCCTATGATATATTAGAATAAATACATCCGATTCCCTTTCAGGCAAGCAGCAGGCCTTACTCCAGGCTGTCTCTGATGTGGTGGCTAGCCGTCAGGCGAAAAAGTTTGCCTTTTGGTCCACACAGCCAGTGACAAAGCTGGATGAGCAAGTGACCACCAATGAGTGTATTGAGCCGAACAAGGAGGTCGCCACAATTCGAGCCGAACCGTACACTTTGCCCGGCGGTTTCAAGTGGGTCACATTGGATCTTAACGACACCAATGACCTGAAGGAACTGTATACTCTGTTGAACGAGAACTATGTTGAGGACGATGACGCCATGTTCCGATTCGACTATCAACCAGAGTTCCTCAAATGGTCGCTGCAGCCACCTGGCTGGAAAAGAGAATGGCATGTCGGTGTGCGCGTTGAGAAGTCCGGCAAGCTTGTGGGTTTCATCTCAGCCATTCCGAGCAAACTCAAGGCCTACGACAAAGTCTTAAAAGTCGTCGACATTAACTTCTTGTGCGTGCACAAGAAATTGCGAAGCAAACGTGTCGCCCCGGTCTTGATACGTGAGATAACGCGACGCGTCAACATTACGGGTATTTTCCAAGCTGCCTATACTGCCGGAGTTGTCTTGCCTACTCCGGTGGCCACCTGTCGGTACTGGCACCGTTCGCTGAATCCCAAGAAACTGGTGGATGTGCGCTTCTCGCACTTGGCTCGCAACATGACCATGCAGCGCACTGTGAAGCTCTACAAACTGCCAGATCAAACTAAGACCAAGGGATATCGTCGCATCACAGCCAAGGATATGGACAAGGCCCATAAGCTGCTCGAGGACTATCTGAAGAAATTCTCACTCTCCCCAGTATTCAGCAAAGAGGAGTTCCGTCACTGGTTCACACCCCGGGAGGGCATCATCGATTGCTTTGTGGTGGCGGATGAGAAGGGCAACATCACCGATCTGACCAGCTACTATTGTCTGCCATCCTCTGTGATGCACCATCCGGTGCACAAGGCTGTCCGGGCCGCATATTCCTTCTACAACGTTTCGACCAAAACCCCTTGGCTGGACCTGATGAACGATGCATTGATATCGGCCCGTAATGTTCAAATGGATGTCTACAACGCCCTAGATCTGATGGAAAACAAAAAGTACTTTACACCATTGAAGTTCGGGGCCGGCGACGGAAACCTGCAATACTATTTGTATAACTGGCGTTGCCCGGCCATGCAGCCGGAGGAAATTGCCCTGATTCTCATGTAAGAAGACTCTACCACTTGCACTTTCTCACACCAGACCAGTCTTTTCTACATTCTCGCCCCGTTCGAATCACGTTGACCAAATTCCCCACATCCCGCCAGCTGTGCTGAAAGTCTAACTTTTCTTTAATCACGTGCGGGCGGGCGCTTCTTTACTTAGCTTTTCTCTACACAGGCGATTTTCCAAGACGAAAAGTTCTTTACAAAAATTTGTTTATGAAAAATGCATTTGGCAATTGCCAGGCTTGAATATTTTGTACGAATAAAAACAACACAAGAATAATATGCGTATTAGTAATAATTTGAATTATGGAATGCATAGCGTACAATTTTTTTGTCAAATATGCTAATAAGTTTATTAATGAGTTTAAATTGTCCCGCTTAATTCTACAGTCTGGCAGCGCTTCACTACAGACCCACTAGAGTATAATAGCATTTAAGTTATATAGTATCAAATCGCACACTGTATTAACGAACAGCAACACAGATATAGCTATTTTGATTATTTTATATTATTTTAATAGACTTAAATTGTCGTTCTTTATACTACAGTCTGGCAGCACTGAAACAGCTGATCGGTCTTGCAGCCCGCGCTGTATTGTATACTGCATGGTCACACTGCTGCTCTCTTGTGCGACGAAAAAATGATTTGGCTTTTCGTCTCCAATTCCGGCAGGAACGGTCTTCCGGCCAAAAATTGAGCAGACGGTATTTTTACGGTATAGCGGTATATAAGATCAATTTTATCTATTTAATTTAATTTTAAAAGGTATATTTGAGAACAATGGTATATATATATATTTTTTTTGTTTTCCAACAATTTCGATTGGCGCTCTTGAGGGCCTAATTGAGAGTTTTTGGCCCTCTCGCCCTCTTCAAATCGGTTAAGGAATATCTAAAACGAGGAATATGCCTAATACAATTTGAATTCGTCAGTATACTTACGGTATATTTTTAAAATGAGACGGTATATTTTCGTATATTTCTGAGGATCGGACGGTATATTTTATCGGCCCCAAAATTTTCGCGCGCTCACCTTCGCTCCTCGCTCCTCGCTCTCCTTTATTGCCCACACTTCACACGTTTTCTTCGCAATTTGTAAGTACTGGCTTTAACCGTAAACCGTAAGCTGAGCGGGGCTTGCTGCTCTAGCTGGAGTGGCAGGCATCTCGCATCTCACTCGCTCTCATTGTATATATGCATTTTGTAGGTGTATTCGTTCTGGACGTGTGGCTGCCGCAGCATTTGTTGATGTTCTAATTTGTATTGTTAACCATGGACGATCCAATCTTTAAGCAAAAATATGAAAAGTACAAGCTGCGCGTCAAGTTATGGGAGAGGGACTTTAAGAAGAAGCATGGCCGTGTGCCCTCCAAGGTGAGATTGAAATTTGAGTGCAGCACGCATAGAATCTGCACTTTGTTTATTTGTTTGCGGACAGTACGACATACGCGAGGCCGGCCAGGACATCCGCGACTCCTACAAGATGTATTACAAGCTCAAGACTTCATTTCTGGAGGAGACCCTCAACGACGTGCTCAGCGAGGATGGGTTCGACGTACTGGAAATGTCGCAGGCAAGTGATCTGGGTGTCACCCTGCTGGACAGCGATATCAGCATGCAGAATGCACCCCAACTACCGATGGATATATCATCTATTGTGAATCAGCAAGCGCAGAGTGGAGGATTCTCCAATCTTGAGGAGTTGCCAAATCCGCAGGCCCTAACCAATCTCGTAAATCGTGATGAAAATCATGTGATAAGGAAATTCGAAGCCGTGGAAGAGCTGCAGCTCAATCAAAATGCCTGGGGCACAGATGTAAGCAAGAAGCAGCAGCCAGAGCCATTGGGCTCTTCAATACCACACGGTTCTGCTCAGCCAAAACAGCAGGCGGCCAGCTTAAAGCCTAGCCTTAGCGCCAAACTATTTCAATCCACACGCGGCTTTGCCAAGCGCAATCCCCGCAAGCCACTCTCACGCTGTTCCTCCAATGTGGGTGCCTCTGTCTCATCTGGTCGGCCAGGGCACGACGATCTCGCCGAAGAGCTGCCCGACTTTGAGACGATTCTCATACGCAAGGCGCAGGAATACAAAGAGAAAGAGTTGGCCATGATTGCCAATCCACATCTTGCCACGGATCAGCCCAAAGATGCCATCAAGACACAGGTGGACGAAGGCTGGCTGCAGAGGAACACTATGGAAAACACTCTTGACGCTGATATGCACAGCCCAGAGCTAGAGCCCAATAACAATGCCGATCATTTGCCCACGAAAGTCAACTACGGCCTGGCGAACATCGATCTGAGCATGCTGAGGCAAAGCAGGAGTTTGGAAGAGCACCAGCAGCAGCCTGAAGTGAAGGCAGAGCCAAAGCAAGTGGCAGACACGGACGTGGTGGCGTTACCATCTGTTGAGCAGGAAGCGGACAGCGATTCCGACTCTGTTGTGGCCGAAAGTGACGAGGAGCCGGAACAGCAGGAGTATCGACAATTAGCCAAGCGACGAAAGGTTGTTCCTGAGGTAGAGCCAGAGGTACACGAAGCAGAAGCAGAAGCAAGCTCGGAACCGATGGAAATGTCCTTACCGGACCCCGAAGAAGAGACCATGCTCAATGACTTCTCTGCGGATGATGAAGAACAAGATGCCACCTACGAGCCGGACGGAGTAAAGAAAGGCAACGTAAAGCGTAAGCAAGCAGCTGGCAAAAGACAAACCACCCAGAAGCCCAAAGCAGAAAAGAAGCCAAAGGCAGAGAAGCAGCTAAAAGCAGAGAAGAAGCCAAAAGCAGAGAAGAAGCCGAAGGCAGAGAAAAAGCCAATGGCTGAGAAGAAGACCAAGTCAAAGAAAGCTCCTCCAGCTGCAGAGTCAGTGCCCGAACAAGAGGAAGAAGAACAGAGCCAGCCCCTGAATCCAGAAGATCTCAAATATATGCTTGCCCTGGAGGCGGGCGATGTAACCTCCGTGCCACGCATCAATCCCCGGGAACTGGAACTGGTAGACGAAACAGCCCAGCGCTATATAAGTACCTTTGCCATGCCCACAATGGCCGGAGGCGGAGGCAACTTCCCAGTGAATGAGAAGCGAGCTGCAGCCAGAAAAAAGCTAGAGGAGCGTGTGGCCTCGGGCAAACTGAACGAGAACTTTGTGACCATCAACATACAGAAAAAGAAATTTGTGAGAGGTAAAAAATCGGTGAATTTTACCAAATACAAGAAGCAGCAATGGAGGCACAAGAAGCACATAGCAGCATTGACTGGCCCCGACATGGACATGGGTGGCTGTGATGGTGGAGTGCTCACCTGCTTCCAGTGCGGTGGCGTCGGACACTTTGCCCAGCAGTGCAAGATGAAGGGCGACAGTCTTCTACCGCTTTCCGCTCAGTTGGAAGAGGATCCCTCGCCGTTTCCCACGCTGGCCGAGGCCCAGGAAATGGCCTCGCAGGGCGCCCTGGTGGCCCACAGTCGCAACATTGAGCGACTGCCCCACGCGGCCAATGCGGCCATTCTACAAATAGACGAGATGGAGGACTCGGATCAGAGTGAGGAGAGCCACAGCGATGGGGAGAGGCAGCCTCGACCAGAGCCAGACTGGTCGAGCGATGATCCGGATATTGATTTTGAGGCCTTAGATGCTGCTGTGGAAGCTTCGCAGGCTGAGGCTCCGATCTCACCCATTAAGACCTACGTGGGGCACAAGATACCCGAAGAGTTCCTCAAACAGGCTGGCCTGGATGGCGCCTCCACTTCGACGACTGGGGGCTCCAGTCGAAGCAAGCATGGAGGAGTGCAGCCACTGTATGATCTTCTGCCCGACGGCAGTGTTCAGGCTGCAACACCAGAGGTACTGGAGGCCCTACACATGTTTGGTCACAGCAACTTTCGTAAAGGTAAGCTATGGTGGAGCAATCAATCATTTCATGCCTATTTCATTGATCATGATTCTTAGGTCAGGATCGTGCCGTTATGCGCACACTCTCTGGACTCTCCTCTTTGGTCACCCTAAGCACTGGCAGTGGCAAGTCGTTGTGCTACCAATTGCCCGCGTATTTGTACAATCGGCAGAGGGGTGCCATCACGCTGGTCATCTCGCCGCTGGTGTCGCTGATGGAGGATCAGGTGACGGGGGTGCCGCAGTTTCTTCGCGCGCACTGCCTGCACACCAACCAGACGCCCCAGCAGCGCATCAAGGTGCAGGAGATGATTGCCAACGGGGAGATTGATATTCTCCTGGTGTCGCCCGAGGCCGTTGTGTCGGGGGAGCGTGCCACAGGGTTTGGGGCCATTCTGCGTAAGCTGCCGCCCATTGCCTTTGCGTGCATCGACGAGGCACATTGCGTGTCCCAGTGGAGCCATAATTTTCGACCCAGCTACCTGATGATCTGCAAGGTCTTGAAGAAGAATCTTGGCGTGCAGACAGTGTTGGGTCTCACAGCGACGGCCACGCTGCCCACGAGGGTGAGCATCATCAATCACTTGGGCATCACGGATGGGGAGCGGGGCATCATTAGTGACACTCCCTTGCCAGATAATCTGGTCCTGTCCGTGTCCAAGGATGAAAATCGCGATGCGGCACTGCTGCAACTGCTCAACAGTGAGAGGTATTCAATCGATTATCCATCATCTAAACACTACGAGCCAACCCTTGGACTTCCTTTCAGATTCGAGTCCTGCCAGTCGATCATCATCTACTGCACGCGTCGTGATGAGTGTGAGCGGATTGCCGGTTTCATACGCACCTGTGTGCAGGATCGCAGGAAACCAGATGGAGCCCAGGAACAGGGGAAGAAGCGCAAGCGTGTGAACTGGCAGGCCGAGCCGTACCATGCGGGAATGCCCGCCTCGCGGCGCCGCACCATCCAGAAGGCCTTTATGGGGAATGAGCTGCGCATTGTGGTGGCCACCATTGCCTTTGGCATGGGCATCAATAAGCCGGACATTCGGGCTGTTATCCACTACAATATGCCGCGCAATTTCGAAAGTTATGTGCAGGAGATCGGACGCGCTGGTCGCGATGGCTTGCATGCCCACTGCCATCTCTTTCTGGACGCGAGGGGCGGCGACCAGGGCGAGCTGCGGCGTCATGTGTACGCCAATTCCATTGATCGCCATGTGATAAGGAAGCTGCTGCAAAAGATCTTTGTACCCTGCAGCTGTGAGAAGCAATTGCCGAAAGGAACAGAACCGCAAGCCGCAGCTATAGAAGCAGACGGAACACGGTACCACATCTGTCCTGGGCATGAGATTGGCTTCTCTGTGGAGAAGACCGTTGAAGCTCTGGACATTCCCGCCGAGAATATATCAACGCTGCTCTGCTACATGGAACTTGAGCCGCGCTGGTGCATAAATGTCCTCAGCTCAGCGTATATCATGGCCAAGGTGATCTCCTACGGCGGCCCAAAGTATTTAAAGTAAGTGTGTGTCAATCTTGAAGTGAAAGAAATCCTCTATATTCTCCCCTTTGGCAGGCATGCTGCCAAAGAGTGTCCGCCACTGGCCATGGCCATTGCCCTGCAGATTAAGGGCAAGACCTTCAAGGATGACTCGAATATCATCGAGTTTTCGGTGACGGATATTGCCGCCGGCATTGGGTGGAACAGCGGTGTGGTCAAGTACCAGCTGAAGGACCTGGAATGGATAAAAGGTAAGAATAACAGTGTGGATTAAATGTGAAAGCTTTCTATCATTCTCTCCCATCCCTTTTGGCAGTTGGTGGATATCCAAAGCGTTCGCCCATCACTGTCAGTTTCTATGATTTGGGCTTCCGCATTAAGGTGCCCGGTGACTTCACCGAAACGGAGATTGATAATGCACTGGATACGCTCTATACGCGCTCCGTCAAGCAGGAGAAGACACAGCTGATTCAGCTGCAGTACGTAGCCCATGGCCTGGCTGCCGTAGCCTACAGTTCGTGTCACCACTGCTGTAGTGCGGACTTTCCCCAGGACCGATGCACACAACTGAAGGCCATTGTGAGGAATTACTTCCTCAACGACTATCCGCAGGATCTTGAACTGGAAATCGAGGTAAGGAAAATGCATATCTTCCTAGGGCAAACTCCTGAATTATTACATACAATATTCATTACAGCCCAGCAATGTGCCGGATGAAAGCATCGTTGATGATGTTCATTCCCTGATCAACATGTACCCCGACAACACATTCACTGGACGAAACATTGCCCGCATATTCCATGGCATCACGAGTCCAAATTACCCGGCCGTCATGTGGGGACGTTGCAAGTTCTGGCGCGCCCACATGAAAGTCGACTTCAATCGTATTCTCCAGTTGGCCAATCAAGAGATTATCAAACGGCGGACTTGAGTCAAAATTTTCATTGTCGGCGCCGAAGCAGACCTTTGTTCCTTTTAAGAATAGTTTGATATGGTTGATCCTGTTCTGTAAGGCTAAGCGGAATTTTTAAGTCTGTTCAAATAAACTAAAATATGTAGAAATACTTGTTGCTTTTTGCCAATCATTATTTATATACCCTTATACATATATATTGATGCAAGCTGGGAATAGAAAACAGAAACGATCGGGAACATTGTGAGCCGCGGTTTTACATTTATACCCAGTTAAGAGAGAGAGAGAGAGAGAGAGTCAGCGCGTTGAAGACGGCTGGCTATATTGATCCGATGTACACCAAATTCTTAAATTTTTTTAAACTAGGCGTCAGAGAAAACGTACGGACTGGCAGACATGGGTCAATCGACTCGGCTATTGATGCTGACCAAGAATATATATACTTCATGGGGTCGGAAACGCTTTCTTCTGGGTGTTACACACATCCATTTACACCAAAAATCGAATATATCTAATGTACTCTTTTTTAGTATCGGGTATAAAAAAAATTTGGTTGGCAATAAGTTGTCTGTCCCTGCAGGACAGAAGCGCACCCCTTGGAGGATCCGAACATAACAAGCCATCGTCATCCTTCGACCTGGCCATCGAAGACAAGGACTTTGACTATGGAAACCATGGGAGGGGCTACGCGGGCTATGCAACTCTAGATAGATCTCGTTGTTGTTAGGTTTAAGAAACAAATCTATTCCACTTTTTTATTTATTTATAATTAGTTAAATTTTGATGAAGAAAACTATTGAAAAACCCCTGGTCCTTGTTACTCCTATCACAGAAACAACAACCACTTTCAATTTGGTGGTACTTTCTGTTTGCCTGGTATCCTAGGTCGGAAAATCCGTCGCGAGTTGAGAGTTTCTGTTGTATAACAATTTTTGTGTTTCAAGAAACGGGAACTCCGTCTTTTCTTGCCGATCCTGGCGTGCCACGGCTTCTTGTGACCACGGAATCAAATCCTTGATTTGATAGTCCTTCTCAAGGATCAAGGATAATTCAAGTTCATTGTTTTCTTTACGTTATATCTCGGCGACACAGAGAGTCCAGAGTCCGATGTTTGATATTGTTAAGATAATGATTTTTATTTTATTAATTTACAAAAAAAATACACAATAAAAAAATACACATATTTTATGCCACTGCATACACGACTCGCACATGTACGTATATACAAGGGGAAATCAAAAAAATATGATTACAACGAATAGAATTCACAACTGCAGAACACAGAAAGTGGCTTGCATGGATCTTTCACGACTACATATTGTATTTTTAGTGCTCCATTGGGTTGAAGAACACGCGGCTTTTCCTTACGTCAGGCAGTAAAAGAAACCATGTTTAGTGCACAGTAATAAATTGCATTGAAATAACAACAAAGTGTAGAACAGAACCAAAGTTGTAAATATTACGGGCTATATTAAGGGTTAGATGTGGTTTCGTTTTGAATTTTGAACATGTTTTGCCTGAACTCATTTGAACTGACCTAATTTCGTTTGCATTATCGTATATATTGGCAATTAATTGGCAGATAAACACGTTGACAACAGATGCCCGAAGGTATACATAGAAAGTCAAATAGTCGGATAGCGATATTAAAGTGTTAATATTAGGCCGATTATATATGGTATGGGTAGATAGTGCATAGATGTAGTTTCGCTAGTGGCTAAATACAATTAAAATTACATTATTCCTATTAGTATGTGTATGTGGATGTAAATGTTAAAAGCACTTTTGGCAAACAATGACATGGCGCCAGGCGAGAAAACATTTACTTAAGCAACTACTAGAACACTGCACGGAACACGGGCCCTGCCAACTCATTCCAATCGAAAACTGTGCTTCTCCGTCTTCGTCTCAGAGCGGGATTCCGTTGTTGTTGTGAACGATTTGCGCTCCATCACGCGCTGTGTCATCGAGGTGAGTCGCTCCGAGCCTTGGTCGACAATGCTGATCTTGCCGCCATCTGTGTTGAGCGTCATCTGGGAGAAGCTCGATTCTAGGGGCTTCACCAGCGCCTGCTGTTGTTGTTGTTCGCTGCTGCTGGTGGTGTTGTTGCTGTTGGCCGACTTATCAAAGTTGCGCGTCTCGTATCTAGCAGTACAGTAAACCAGGATTAGTATAGGTATTGAGGATATTATCCCGCTTAGGACCTACCTTGACGTGTAACCCTCGTAGCTCTGACCGGGATAGCCATTTCCGCCCGTTAGCTGTACCACGCCGCCCTGGCCAAAGGTTTTGTCATGCAGGTCCTGCACGCATGCCTCCAGATTGCGATTCACTTGCGGTTTCTGTGGCACAGCCGGAGGAGCCGGAGCCGCAGCCGGAGCAGGAGCAGCAGCGGAGGAGGATGAGTTTTGCGTTTTAGTGCTGGACGATTCAAAGCTATGCTGGTAGTTGGCATTAGTGGGTGTGAGGCCGACGCCAGTGGGTGCGGATGATAGGCCGTTGCTGCCGCCAGGACTGCCTGGGTAGGGGCGCGGCACTGCATTGGCTGTTAGCTTGGGATTAGGGCGGAAGCTGTGACCCGAAGTGGCGGTTTGCATGTTAGAAATGGTCGTCGACAGCGGCGGCGGTGGTGGTGGAAAGTCTCCAATGGTATCGTGATCGTCCATTCCCGGGTAGTTGGCGGGCGGCGGAGACACGGCTCCCGGATGGTGGAAGTGCTGCGGCTGCGGACTGGCATAGTTGTAATGATGCTTCTGCTGACTGCTGCTGCCGCCGCCGCCAGAGAAGTAGCTCGGCGAACTGGGAATCTCCCCAGACGCATAGTAGCCGCTGCGACCCAGAGTCTGTTAGGGTTACGGGTTAGAGGAGAGAGAGAAAGAGAGAAATACGGTTGGTTAAATAGGTTACGTGTTAGATTTTCGACCAATTAGAGCCCCACGCCACCGACTACTAATTAGAAATAAACATAAATTGTGCCTCAATTTCGTCATCAATCTCAATGCCAATCTTAATCACTGGTGCAGTCATCAATCAACTAAAAACAAAGTCTAACATGGTTGTAGGTAATGGAGCTTTTGTCATACATTGTTCTGGCTCTTGTTGAGCGTCCCGTAGGCGTACTCCGTGTCACTCTCGTCGGTGGTGAAGCCTTGGGGATTCTTGGCGTATCGTTGCGCCTGTCGGACATGCTTCAGCCGCTGGCGCGCCTCCTCCAGCTCCTTCTCCTTGCGCAGAACGGCGGAGCGGGCGTTGATCTCCTGCGCCATGCCATCCACCATCGATGTGTTGATCTTCAGCGAGTGCTCCTCCTCCGCCTCCAGGCCCTGTTGGGCGGCATGCACCAGGTTGTCGGTGGACTTGATGACCGCATTGCCAGCCGCCTGCAGACGGCGTCCGGCCTCCGAATTGGGATTGGACTTCACCTTGCAGGCAATCAGCAGTTGGGCCGTGGAGGCAGCCACCTGCTTTGCCGTGGATATGAGCATCTCCTCGGTGCCCACACCGCGCACCAGATTTTGGGCGGCCTCTACCAAACTGTGTGTGGCAGCAGCCACCAGACGAGCGGCCGAGATGAGACCCTCCGACCACTGGCCATCGTCGGAGCTGGTGAGTGGACGGCGCGCCACTTTGCCCTGGTCAATCAGCTCACGCTGGGCAGCATTCGCTGCCCGCACCAAGGCCGCGGAGGCAGCCATGATGCCCTTGGCAGCCTCCAGGATCATCTCATCGAACTTCATGTTCTCGTCCAGTTCGATCTGTCGGGGTAGAAGAGAAGCCAACGATGGGAAGATTAATGTTTGTGCTCTCATGACGAAGGGTAACAAAGGGTAAGGTCATAATATCAAACACCATTTTTTAGTTGGGGGTTTAGTTCAGGCCTCGGGGGCTTGGGAGCTTGGGGGTTTGGGGGTTTAGTAGATTTCCGGGTATCACAGTAATAATATGTTTGATTCCTGGGTGAACTCTTGAATGTAACAACCAAGAATATCAAACATATCTCACTGGAATCCCCAATTAGTTCGTTGGGTTGGTTTGTGGGCAGATGAGAGTTAGGGTTAACTAGTTAAGAGTTACGTTTCGGGATAAATCAAGCACCGCTTAAACACTAGAATGAGTTTCGATCGTTAGTTTTTCACATTCACCGTACATTAACATTAACATTAACATGAGCATTAACGTTATTACAAATAATATTATTATATTTCGAATTGGTATTCCATTAAGGGAGAACCACCCACCTTCACATCGGCCTGTCGACGTGGTCGCAGCGAGGCCAACTTCTTGGCCGCAGCATCGATGGAGGCGGCGGCACCCAACAGCTCGTTCTCGGCTATGACTGTGGGGTCTTCGGGATCGATCCAGTCGGAGCCCTTCAACAGCCTGGCCATGGCCACCAGATCTGTGACGCACTTAGCCACGCGTCGCGATAAGTGCATGCGATCGTCGGCACTGCAATTGTGGAGGATGCCGTTCAGCAGATCCCTGTACGACTCGCCCACAGATGTGCCCGCCTCGAGCGTGCGGACACGCAACTCCTCCGTCTCGGCACAGTTCCAGGCCACGGAGCGACATACAATCAGCATGTCGGAGATGGCCCGTCTGCCCAGATTGGCTGCGGACACAATGTCCGCCTGCAGATTGGAAGCTCCAGCAGCCACAGCCTTGGCAGTGGCGGCCGTCACGTTCATGGTCACACGAATTAGATCCTCGGGTCCCACCTGGGTGCTGCCCACTGGCGGGGGTGCTTGCATGGCCTGCAGACAGGACAGGAGACAGAAAAGTGAGAAGCTGTTTCATGGGCAAGTGGGAAATTCGCCGCTAAACTTACGCGTATCTCCTGGGAAATGGCCTCGACGGTGGCCTCCATGGCACGTGTGCCGCGCGTGTGCTCATCCTCCACAGCCTTGACGGTCTTCAGCAGCGAGGAAACGTTCAACACCATCACCTAATTGGATTTCGAGTGTAAGTTCGAGTAAAATGTTTGTGATTAATGTTTTTGGTTAATTAACAGATGGGGGAAGTGGTCAAGAGAGACAGAGATAGTTGTTCTACTTATGTATAAATATGGCAGGACTACGAGCTACTCTCTAACAATGATCTACTGCAGTACAATACTACAATAAACTACTACGATGGCTTTGGCACTATTACAAATCAAATAATCAATTAATCAATCAATCAATCAATAAATCAATAGAAATACAAATTAAAATATACGAGTAATACGCGTTATACGAGTAATAGTATGTTTAAATGATGTTCCAATAGTTGTTTTATTTGAATTCGAATAAGAAGTAAGAATTATTTGACATTTGATTGGGGTAAATGGGAACTTTTAGGCGCTAGATAGGGCCACTCCAGGGGCAGAACTTTTGCACTCTATTCTACTCCCCTATGTCCTGGAGGCAACTGTACCTCGTTCATCTAGAGCACTGTACCCTTTTGCAGTGTTGTACAATGTTAGAGTACAATACTCCTGCCTAGCACTTAAAAGTTCTCTTACAATTTGAAGTGTGTTGCTCGTGTGTGAAAATAATGTTTCATTTGTGCAATGGATTAAGAATTAATGTTATATTTCCCGCCTTTTCAGACCAAGCGACCCCCGTCCCGTGCGTCTCTAAATGACCTCCATTGCCGCCTGCTGATGTGGGGACTGCTGCTGCTGCGCCTGCTGCTGATGATGGGGGGGTCGCATGTCGCGTGTGGATGGGTTAGTGTCTGAATGACTCGTGGGGGCAGCGGCTGACTGGCAAACATCTTGAAGCGTCTGCTCGGAGTGCGTGATTGTACATATACAGATGCATATAACGAGTATATGGATATGGATGGACGATTTTTGTTGTGTTTGGTTTGGTTTGGTTTGGTTTTATATCGGATTTGATTTGATTTGTTTTTATTTCCACAGCGAGCGCAGCGCATGAAGAGAAGGAGGAGCGTGTGGAGCGGTTTTGAATTCGATTTTTGCAATTGCATTTTTGTACAGATCATGAGATTTTTTTGTTTTTGTTTTGTTTTTTTTTTGTTTATTGTTTTTTGTTTTTTGTGGGGAAAAAAGAAGAGCAGAGACGTCGAAGGCACAACGAATTAGCAAAATGAAACAAAATACAACAATTTATGGATGTTCGTTTTGTACAGAATGTGGGAAGTGTGTGAGAGGTGGAAGGTGTCCAGGAAATGGTGGGTGGCATTGAATTGGATCGGATTGTGGGGGGTGGTTGGGTTTGGGTTGCGGGTTGTGGGGTTGGTGGTGGGTGGTTGGAAGAGCGCAGCGTATCCATGCAGAAGAGCCGGTGGCAAAGAGCACAGCGTAGAGTAGAGTAGAGCAGAGCAGAGCAGACCAGGGTTGCAAGTGTTAGGGCCGACAGGAGTGAGGCACAAGGGTGAGACACAAGGATTCCGTGTCGCCCGCTGCTTTTGTTGCATCTGCCTCATGCTGTAGCTAGACAAGAGAGGCAATGCGTTTGTGTGCGTGTGTGTGTGTGTGTGTTAAACATTGATACAACATTAATAACATTCAAGAAACAGCGACAGAGAGCAGCAAAGGCTTTAGTCCTGGAAGGTGAGATATGGTAAGGACCAGAGCTGAGACCATCTAGCATCTAGCATCTGGCATCTAGCAGGGTTAAACGGGTAGGCACGGTAGCAGCAGCAGAACAGTAACAAAAGTAACAGTAAAAGTGGAAGTAGAAGGCAGTGGCAGTGGCAGTGGGAGAACAGCAAATCAGGAACAGGAATCAACTGCAGGCGACTGATCCACCCGTTTGTGTGCCGCTCTTTTCTGGTCAGTCACAGCAGCGGCAGGCAACAGCAACAGCGAAAGGAACACTTTTTACTGCTTACTATATGCAATATAATTTATACGATGTGTACACACTTATTTATGCTCAGGCGTGGGGGGAGGATTATACACGGGATTGATGGTGAGGCAGCAGGAAGCAGCAGAGCGGGATTTACTCAATTAAGAACAAGTACAAGTATATTGGTTTTTTCCATGGTATACAGAAAGATATATGTGTGCCAAAGCCATTTTGATGTTGGAGTTTCAATGTGCCACAAAACAACATTTATGTATGCTTTTGTTTAAATAAATTAAATTAAATATTTTGCATAGAAGAAATACATAGGAATATTTGTATAACAGTAAAAGATGGTCTATATTTTGTGTGAGGAATTCGGGGCCTCCCTTTTGATAGCGCAATCTTCTCCTAGCAGTGTGACCCCTATTCAGAAAAGATGTGGAAGCACCTTTAGCAGTGTGACCAGTGTGCGTGTGTGGCCACAGTATTAATTCTCATAAGCTGTTTCCACCTCCTAACTGTATTGAGTCTCTTTTTAAATAGATTATAAACACTCCTTACAGTGTGCGCCGAGGGCGTACCCGGGATCTCGCGAAGGGTACCCCCTTGGGTACGAGCTTGGTGTGGACCTCCAATAGTATAACTAGTCCTAACAGTATTTACAGTGTTACAGAAACAGGTGCGTACACTCCCAACAGTGTTCACAGCCCTGTAAAGGCACAATTAAAACTGCCTGAACACAAACGGTCTGACCCCTCCACCCAAAAGTAACAGAAACACAAACCATAACCTCATTTCGGGTCAGTTACAACTTGCTTGTCGGGTGGTGAGTGGGGGAGAGTATGAAACGAGTATCAAAAAACAATACATACTAAAATGTACTAAAAGCCACAACAACGAAAGCTTTTTAGCAAGAGATTAAAGTAAAGACTACGGTAATAAGAGTAAGAGAGAGTAAAAGAGTAAAAGAGAGAGAGAGAGAGACAGGGGATAGGATAGTACAAGCTGGATGGACTTACCCTAGCGCTCTCCTTGAGATCCTGCATGGAGGGATCACTGATGGACTTGCCCGATGCCAGTTTGGTGCAGTTGATCAAGTCCCCGAGGGCAGAGGCCACATCTTTGACGGCATTGATTACCATTACCTGGGAATCGGGCTGGGAAGAGCCCAAAGAGCAGGCGCCACGCTTCACGGCTTCCGCCAGTTGGGCTGCACAGGACAGAGAGAGATAGAGACAGAGACACAGACACAGAATGAAAGAGAGAGAGAAAGGAAGAGTTAGTGGAAATCGTATACAGTGGATGCTCCGTCAAAGGTCACACTCACTTATGGTGGACACAGCATTCTGGGCGGCACTGGCCAGCTGATCCTGACTGCCTGCGGCGCCGGTTACTAGAACCTTGGTGTCCTCGACAAGAGCCTTGGCCGTCTGAAGAATGTGCTCCCGATGATCGGCGAAGCTGCCATCGCCCTCGGAGTGCAGAGTGCCCGCTGTGGCGAACATAATCGTCGTGTCCAGATCCCCGATGATGCCCGAAACGGTGTGGGCCGCATTGATGCAGGCCTGAGTGCCGCGGGAGCCAGCCTGCAGGGCTGCCAGGACCTGGGCCACCTTCTCGGAGACCTCGCGGGCATTGCGCGCAATGTCCTTCTGGGCGCCCACATCGTTGGGACGTGCTCCGCCCGCGGACGACTGGATCATGGAGGTGACAGAGCGCCCCAGATCGATGACAGTGGTGCGGATGCGCATGCCCACGTCCTGGGAACTGGTGGTGGTGCTCGCTCCCACCGAGTCCTGGGTGAGCTGCTGATAGTGCTGGGTCATGTCGATGGCCAGCTGGGGCAGGGCCGCCGGCTCCACGCTGCTCTTGGCATTCATCTCGTTGGCCAGGCTGGCGATCTCCTTGGCCCGGGCCACCATGCGTGTCTGGTAGTCGACAAAGGTGTCCGAGTAGGAGGCATTCAGCAGCGACTGCCGCTTGTCGGTGAGCCGCGTGATCGATCGGTTGATCTGCTCCATGAGGCCCGTGACGATGCCTGTCTCCGCGTTGATCTTCTCCACGGTCTGCTGCAGTTCCTGAATGGCCTCCCGCGTCCCGTCGATGGCCTCGTCCAGCCGCGGATGGGCATGGGTGGCTCGGGGATTGCCGGCCGAGTCCTTGGCCGACTGCACGAGCGTAATGGCACTCTCCACGACGGAGCGCGTCTGGTTGATCAGCGACATCTGCTGCTGGCTGTGCACGATGTGGGTGCAGGCACCGATGGCCCCGTTCACCATGGGCACCACATACCGCGATATCTCGCCGACGGCATGGCCCAGCTGCTCGGCATTGTTCTTGCCCGCCACTCGAATGGGCTCCAGTTTGTCCACCAGCTCGGCGGCAGAGTTCAGGGTCTGGCCGCTGAAGCCGTGCAGATTGTTGTCCCGTCGCTGGCTCAGGCCCTGGGCATTGACGGCCAGCGCACAGCTGTCCAGCTCTCGGGTACAGGTCCCCAGGGTGTGGAGCACCTGCTCGCACTGGGCCTGGCCGGGCGCCTTGTCCCTGATGTTGTCCACCAGCCGCTTGACCGACTCGGACACGGGCGTCGAGTGCATGGAGAGCTGCTGCCAAACAGGTGGATTATCCGGGGAGAGGGCCAGCGACTTGGCTGCTTTGACCATCTCCACAACGCCATCGATCACCCCACGTCCCGCCTGGATGACGGGCTCTTGGGCCTTCCGGCCCTCTGCCGATATCTTGGCTGGGATCGATATGAACTCCGGACTGGAGGCGTACTGTCGGACGGCCTTCACGGCCTCCAGGAGGGGCTCCACCAAACGCTCGCGGCTTCCTCCCTGTGGCTGCTCCTCAATGGCCTTGATGGCCTGCACCAGATCTGAGGTGGCGGTGGCCACCTGTTTGGCCAACACAATGAACTCGTTCTTGGCCACCGGATTGGAGGTGTTCATCGACGCCTGGCGGCAGATGGAGCACAGGTAGCTGGTGTGCTTGGCAATGACCGTCAGAGCGGAGATCATCTGGGGCTTCGCCGACTGCTGGCTGCTCACGATGTCGCAGTGCTGGCGGATGCCCTGGTAAGCCCACGTCAGCTGCGCCTGGTCGATGATGCCCGGCCGTCCGGCCACGCTCGACGGATGCGACACTCCAATCAAATACGCGGCCTGGGAGGAGCTCTCGATGAGGCCCTGGATCGAGTCGTTGACGTTGTTCACCGACTGACTGAACTCCACGTGCTGCGACTGCTTGGCGTTGTTGATCATCTCGGAGATGGCGTAGCCGAGGTTCCGCGACTTGCCCGTTGCCTGCTCCACGCAGTCAAAGTACCCCTGCTCGTTGATCGGCTCGTGGGGGTAGTCCAGCATCCTCCGCAGGGCCTCTATATTCCGCATGGCATTGTCGCACTCCTTTTGACCCGGGGCGGACTGTATGCTGGCATCCACCAGCTGGTTGATGCTCTCGGTGACGCCGCGGGCAGCGGCATGCAGCAGATTCTTGGCATTCGGCTGGCCGGGGTCGGCGGCAATCGACTTGGCCGTCGACAGCAGCGAGCACGACTGAGTGGACACATGCCGCAGGCACTCGATGATTTGCGAGCGCACCGAATCCTCCTGCGTCTGGCCGGCCATTTCCATGCTGACCGACAGCAGATCCCGATAGTTGGCCGCAAAGTTCTGGCTGGTCTCGGCCAGCAGTGCTGGCGAGGCGTACGAGACCACAATCTGGCCCCCAGAGCTGCTCAGATGCTCGGCCACCTGCTTTAGCTCCGACTGGAGGGTGGCATAGGGCCTGCCCGAGGGCGGGAACTCGCTCATCGACAGGATCTCGCTGAGATCGCTCACATTCCTCAGGGCCACATCGACCTCCCGCTGTCCGGGGATACAGTCCACGGTGGCCGAAAGAGCTCCCGTCACATCTCGTCCCGCCTGAGTGAGGGCCTGCGGATCGGATATTCCCTGGAGTGTGCGCTGTGCCTGCTCAATGAGTCGCGTCGAGCTGGTGACCACATCGTCGGCGCAGTCAATGATGGCCGGGTTCTGGGTGGTGGCCGCCACTCCGTGCACGCTCTTGGTAAAGTCTCCCAGTGCCAGGGCCGTGTCTCTGCCTGCGGCTCCCGCATAGCTGCGCTGGTTCTGCAGCACCGAGGACAACAGTTGGCTCAGGGCGATGCCCACATTCTTGGCCGACTTCCGCAGCTCGTCGGCGGTATTCTCCACCGTCTCTCCGGGCAGGGGACGCAGCTGGCCGGCGAGGGCCGCCTGACGCGTATCGTCCAGCACGTCGTGCAGCTTTCGAACTGCCTCTAGGGCCGACTCCAGCTCCTGTCCGCCGCACGCATCCCGTGCACGCTGTGCCACCGAGTGCAGCTCGGACACACTCTGGCCCAAATGGAGGGCACTCTTCGAGAGCTGCGTGGCCGAGGGTATATCAGTGACGGTGGGCTGCAGGGCCCGCGAGGACTTGGACACCTGGAGGGCCGGCTCGATGAACTGCTCCGCTGCCTCGATGAGATTCAACTGGGCGTGCGGTTCGTCTGGCTGTGCTCGCGTTGTCTTCAGGGAAGTCACCAACCTGGGGATGGTGTCCGCCACCCGCTTGCAGTCTTGCAGCAGCGACTCCTTCGTCTGATGGTCCTGGCTGTGCTGTACCGCGTTCTGGGCCGCCGAGATGCATTGGGTGGCCGCTGTGGCCGCCTGCTTCGAGCAGTACTCCAGTCGCTGGATGAGGCTCCGCTTCATGGCTGGCGTATTGGCCGCTGTCGTGGTGATTTCTCGCAGCTCCTCGGCGGCACGACGCAAGGCGTTCTGGTTGTCCGTATCATGGGGATTGGAGGAGCACAGACGGGCCGCCTCCACCAGCTTGGCGGTGGCATCGGCCAACTGCTTGGCAGCGGATAGCAGGCGTCGCTGCATGTCCATGTCCTGCTGCTGTTCCGCCTCGCCCTTGATGCTCTGAATCAGCTGGGCCGTGGTCTTGCCCAGGGTGCGGGCATGACGCACCATCTCCTGGGGATCGTGGGTGGACACCAAGATGTCGGTGCCGATGATCACGTTCTCAACGGGACTCAGCTCGGTGCTGGTGCGGCTGGCGTTCTCCCGGGAGCTCAGCTTCACGTGCTCCAGCATGTCCGTTAGACTCTTGGAGACGTCTCTGGCTGCGGCCAGGAGGTCGGCCTTCAGCTTGGGGTCGTTGCTGGCCTCGTTGCACACCTCGCACAAGGAGTTCACAGCCCGAGCCACGTTCCTGGCCGCCGCCTCGAGTTGCTCGCGACAGGCGGCGTTGTGCAGGGTGGGGGCCACAACCTTGGCACAGGCCACCAGTTGGCTGGTGGCCAGGGCGCACTGGCTGGCCGCTCCGATGACGCGGTTGCGCGCCTGCTCATCCTCGCAGCTGGCGGCTATGTTCTTGGCCCGCAGGACGAGGGCGGCCGTGGTGTTGGCCACCGCCTTGGCCAGGGCCAGGAGCATGTCGTGCAGGTCCCGATTCTCGGGCACCTCTTCCTCGGCAATGGAGCTGAGGACATGCGTGGTAGCCTCGCCCACACGGCTGGCCGCATTGATCAGATTCTGTGGCGGCTCCTTGCTCTCCGGCTCGGCAGCCTTCAGCAGATCGCTGAAGGCGTTGCACAGATTGCGCGCTGCCTCCAGCAGCTGGTCCCCGTTTGTGTCGTTCTCCATGAGGGCGGCAATCAGACGCACCTCCCGCGTGACCTCCGGTATGGTTTGGGCTATCTGCGACACTGAAGCGGAGATGGCTTCGGTGTCCACCTCGTCCGGCTGGGAGGCGGTGATGATCTGAGCGGTGGCTGCACTCATTGTAGCCACATGGCTGCTGACGGCCTGCTTGGAGGTGTCCAACGTGTTCTCGCGCCACTCAATGGAGCGCAGATCGCTGCCCAGCTCCTGGATGGGTGCCTGCACGAGAAGGAATGGTAAGAAAGGGAACTCCTCTTGGCATCGATTGTTCGCTCACCTTTGTGCGCAGCTCTTCGTCGGCGCGTATCAAGACATCCTGGCCAGCGGATATGTAGCCCAGCAGCGCCCTCTGCGGCTCCGTTAGATTCACAGAACTAATCCGAACTTCCTTAGTCTAGAGGAGGAGATCGAAACCGGACAGGGATCGGAAAGCAAAGGATCGATTAGTACTCGGAGCTGAAAGAACTCTTTCACGAGATTCCATACTTTGTGAAACTTTGGATCGCCGCTTTCTTTGAGATTCAGATTTAGATTCAGAAATTTTGCAGCATGTCGGAGAAATGTTAATGTTTAATGTTAGTTCTTATTATGCTCTATGCACTATCCATGGGTGGGTCTTGGTTATTGAGACTTGGATTATATGGACTGTATGTCGTATGTCGTATGTCGTATGTGCAGTGGCAACTCAAGTGGAAAGCGCAGTGAAAACAGAAAGCAGTAACTGAGAGTGAATGGACACGGGCGACGGGGGATGGGGGAAGGGTGGGGGACAGGGCACATCCTACTTACCGTCGGGGGCTGGTGGGCATGGTTCACCTGGCCAACGAAGGCGCCATACTGTACGGTCTGCACCTCGTTCTGTGTAAACGAACGCTCGCCTACAAATCGAATCGTGCGGGGGATTCCGGGGGTAGTACAAAAAAATCACAAATTAAAATTTAGCATACACAAAGAAAACGCAAATAAAACGCAAAGGAATATTGATAATTACTATACCATACTATTGATTAATTATCGATCAGCTATCAAATGAAATCAATCACTGTTCTACGATCGATCACTGAATCTACAGATGGCCGAATTCTACCATCGTTGTTTCCTCATCAACTTGTGCGGGAAAAGTCGTCGTTTTTACGATTATATAGATGTCAAAAATTTGCATCTATTTAACATTCAGATCTGGCTGAATAATCGGACGTTTAACAAAAGAAATAGTATATTTTATACTGAACTGTACTGTTTCATTCATAGATCTTTAAGATCTGACGAATATATACGAATATTGTGATGCAAAATCCTATAATATTCTACGTTCTATATTCTATATTTTGGAAGTTTATTCTCAATACGTTTACCATCTAATTGTTCTATTATATTTGACCATCTGCTATGAAACCCTCAAAAAATCAAGCAAAAATTGTGGTCTGAATAGTCAGAGAATCAGATCGAATACAGATGCTACAGACATCAACAATATTTAAACGATAAAAAGCACAAGCTTGAGTGCAAAGTCAAGTAAAGGTCGAGAGCACTTACCGTCGTAGGGACGCATAATTCCCGGATGGGCCAAGCTCTCGACGTTGAGCTGCTCCACGCGGTTCGTTTCGTGTTGCAAGAAGGTGGCCCTGGAGAAAAAGTAGAGGCGCGCTTAGAGAGATGGAACTTTCAATCGTCGGATCAGAGCACATACTTTGATGGGGCTACGGACTCCTCGACCATGGTGGAGCCCTCGTCACCCTCGATGCCAAAGTGATCCTTGGTCTGCTTCTTCTTCAGGATAATGTCGATGTAGCCAGCAATCAGTTGGACAATCTGCTCGGCCTCCGTGGTCTGCACGGAGTAGTACTGGTTGGCGTAGTCGCCAAAGTCCAGCGTGAAGGTGTTCGGCGAGGCGCCCCAGCGACGGACTGTGGTGAGGGGCCACGAGATGAGAATCTCCTTGGTGCGCTCGTCCAGCCGCAGCACTGAGTCCTTGGTGACGCCCAGCAGGCGGGGCACCAGCTTGTTCTTGCCGTTCATCTTCTCCTTGACCAGAAAGAAGGTCGTGCCGTACGTGGGCAACTCCCGGGCGGTCTTCGTGTACAGGACTTTGGCATCGATTTCGGAGAGGTCCGAATGCTTTTTATGCTCCACAAACACTTTCTTTTCGATGCCCTTGACGCGCACATACGACTGAGGCAGGAAGTCCTTCAAGCTGTGGATCACAATACGGGTTAATGGATGGTCCATAGGGGTCGAACGATTGACGGGACTCACTCTAGGAATCCGGGCTTGTGCTTGGCCTCGTTATGCGGTCCGAATTGTATGTGCACTTGGATGCCAGCGAACTCGCAAGCTGAGGAGAGGGGATTGGGAGTTAGCAAGGGTTCTTTGGGTAGCCAGAGAGCTATAAACATACCCTTCTCCTGGGTGACTGGATGCGTGCCATCTAGAATGGCGTCTCTGGCCTGCACATACAGAAGATTCAGCTGCACGGGATCCCGCGAATCGATGTTCTGGTCGGAGAAGAAGAACCGACGACGCAGCAGAACTGTTTCGGCCTCATCAATGCCCTGCTCCCTCAAGGTACGGCTCACGTCCACCCAGTTCACTGAAAGAGAGAATCAATCGCATGAGTATCTCCTGTGGCAGAATCAGGGACTGTTTTTTGGGGGCGTGGGGGGTGAGAACTCACTCTCATCGTCCGTCTTGAGCTTCTTGCGGAGACTTTCCATTTTGGCATCGCGATCCTTCTCCATGATCTTGCGCTTGAGGGTCAGCGTTCCGAACTTGTTGTCCGGCAGATTCTCGTTCTGCGCCTCATTGTCCTCGCGCACCAGGCCGTACTCCTCGTGATTGGTGATGCCAATCTTCGTGCAGATCACGACCATCAGCTGCGACACCGGCTGGGAGTCGTCCACGAGAATTGTCTTTACGGCCCCATCCAGCATCCGGACGCGCAGGGTGCGCAGCTTGCGGCGGTACTCCAGAGTGTCCTGGTTGTGCAGGATGTAGTAGCCGAGGGTGCGACCCGCTTCCAGCCACACGCCCTGCTGGTTCTGCTCGTCCGATATGAACAGGCCATATTCGCTGGCTGCAAAGAGAGAGGATGGGATTAGGCGGAGATTCGGATTCGCAGAGGGGGCTAGCGCTTACGTTGTCCTTGCACTGCCTCGGCGAACTTATCACGGATGATCTTGCAGGCATCGAAGACTGTGGTATTTGGTTGGAATTGGATCGTCTTGGTCACACGACCCCCTTCCAGCTGTATGCGCAGCGATAGTGTGGACATTCTTCTGGCGACTTCTTCCTCGTCGTCGTCGTCGTCGTCGTCGTTGTCGTTCTTCCTCTTCTGTTCGTTCTCCTTCTCCTCGTCGTCGTCGTCGTCGTCTCTTTCTTAGGCTTAGTTTTTTGTGGGATGTGGAAAATGCAAAAGGCACTGCGGAAAGAGGAGAGAAGGGAAAGAGCATTAGAATTATGATAAGTGGCACAGCAACAAATAGGAGGAAAATCAGTGAAAGCCGAAAGTGTAAATCAGCTACCAGAGGAACCAGAAGGAAAGCCCAAAAACTAGAAACCGAAACCGAAACCGAAACCACCCCCAAAGGCAACAAAGAGACACCCAGGCAGAGCGGGGGGGCAGGGGCAGGGGCAGTTCCTGATGAGGCTCTGGCAGTGGCAGGGGCTGTGTTCTTGCCGGATGAGGGCACTGGCAGCCACCACCCGAAAACGGGTGGACGACCGATAAAATTGCTGATGAAAATCTTCTGCCCAAACACACACACACGCACGCACGCACACACACAAGCTCGCTCTTACAAAAAAAAGAGGAAGAGCGCGAGAGAGCGGGCCAGGGGCAGAGGCAGTGGCAGTGGCATCAAAAGGGAGGACACACAGGACACTTCTGTTTGCCAAATCAAAGCCCCGGGTCGCAGGCCTATTGTGAAATATAGTTCTGCGGCTCTGGCGGCGGTGAGGCTAGGCCTTGTAAACCCCACCCCACCGCACCGCACCCCAATCCGGCCCTGACTACGCCACTGCTTCCTCTCCTTCGCTCTCTTCTCTTTTGCTGCCTTCTTGTTCCCTTCATTATGCCGAAACGCCAACGCCGCTGCCGACGTTTGTCGCTTTTGGATTTTTTTTTTAGCTAAGTTTGTCTCATCCTCCATTCTCCTCCTTCTGCATCCCTCCTACGCCTATTGCCGTAATTGATTTTCTGCCGCCCGCTTTTCGATCCTGCTGCTTCTGCCGCCGCTGCCGCTGCTGCTGCTGCTGCTGCCGCTGCTGCTCTCAAACTGTGTCACTCTTTGGGATGGTGTTTTTTTTTGCTCTGCTTCTCTTTTTTTTCTTATGCGAATAATCAATAATTTACACAATATTTTGCTGATTGTTTTCTTTGCTTTGTTTTTTCGCCAACGGAGAAGGAAACCCGTTTTTCGGAAGCACTTGAAATATCCGGCAGACGACAGGAACACGCAGAGGGACACACGGAGAGGCACTGATAGACACACACACACTTGGAAGTTTACTTTTTATAACGGCAAAGGACGACGCCTGTTCCATATGGCTGCTGCTGCTGCTGCTGCTTGGCTTTCCGGTAGAGAAGTGGCTGTAACTGTAACTGTAGCTGTAGCTGTAGCTGTAGAGCTCCTCGGGAGCGATGCACGTCTGCTGGCCACAAAATGTGGCTCGTAACTGAATCATCATCCAGCCTTTTCCACGCTATGGACCAGCCGTGCCCGTGCCGTGCCGTGCCGTGCCGTGCCGTGCCGCCTGGGGGATGGGATGCTGTGTGTAATGGCAACGTCAGCATCCCGTTAAGCGTTAAGCGTTAACCGTATTTCTTGTCTGTCTGGTGGAGGGTGGCATGTCAGACGGAGAGAGCCAGCAAGGTAGAGAGCGGGAGAGCGGGAGAGAGCACGACGCCTGCGCAGTGCGCAGTGCTTTCGAGAGCGAAAGAGAGCAAGAGCGTAAGAGAGAGCTGCAGAGAAAAAGCTGAGCCAGCTCAGCCGTCACGGCAAAAGTCACCCTCTCTTCCGCCCCGAGTGGAGAGCCATCTCTTACGCTCTCTCCCGACGCGTGTCCGCCTGGCAAAGCGCCTGAGTGGCGCCACCCGGCAAAGTGTCCAGCGTTTTGCGCAGCCTAAGCGGATCCGGCGGAAGGAGGCACACGGGGAGGGGAGGCCACTGCGTAATCTGATCCGCCGGCGGCTCTGGAGCTGGACTGCGATGCGCGACAGGACGACAGGTTCCAGGGGAAGGTTTGTGCGCAGGACTTGCGAATATTCGATTGGGAAATGCCAAGGATGCCAAGGAAAACTCATTTAATGAAGGAAAATGTTAAGACGGAATCCATTTCCGATTGATTTTGTATAATTTTAGTATTTTGTGGTATTTTTCAGTATTATTGATTGGTATTTTCTAGTAATTAGGTATCTCCGACGAAAACAAATTAATCCACCACAAGAAGAGGCATCAATTGGAAATTTCATCTAAATGTATTTTTATCGAGGAAAACATGTCAAAACAAAACGGAGGATAGCGTAATCCGATACTTCGAGTCCATGAATTCAATTAACGGCATGTCCTGGCATGCACTAACAAAACATCATCCTCCCCAAGGAAAAAAAAGCTTCAGATAAAGTCGAGTGGAGGAGGCAGAGACGGAGGAGGAGGAGGAGGAGGAAAACTGTCAGTGTGCCATTCAGGAAAATGGATGCACGGGAATTGTGTGGACTTTGCATGGATGGATTTCACCAGAGCTCAAAGACAAACAATCGGTTGAAACACAATGGAAACCATCATTTAATGGCACAAAAGATCTCTTCAAGAAATACAGAGGGTATCGCGTTGCCCATGTACTCCTCCTGATGCCACCCCAAGGCCCAAGCCCAAGCCGAAGCTGAAGCCGAAGCCGAAATTATAGATGGCTAATAAAACATAATAAACAAGAAAGTATTCGTTAATTTTAGTGCAAACTCTGGCGAAAAGCACAGTGCGGAGAGTGTGGAGAGTGCGGAGGGGGTACGGACCAAGCGTATTTTCCCCGCGGCATACACGAATTTTCACAGTGGGCGCCACAGTGTGCCACAGACTCCGCCTTCATCTGATACTGCACTCCTCCTCTTGGGCCCCAGCGAGCCCCCCAGCCGACACCATCCGACACCCAAATGCAAATGGTACCCCCATGGCAGGAGTCAGAGGTGGAGTCGGAGGTGGAGTCGAAGCGGAGCCACTAATTGGCAGCCACTTTCCACCCAGAAGTCACACTGTGCTGCTAATGGATGTAATTTACTGCCAGCTACGTTTTTCCTCCGATATCCCCACTAATTAATTGGATCCGGGATGTGGGAGAGGGCAGAGGGCAGAGGCGGGGATCCAAAACGAAACTGTTGCCTTGCCTTCTGGTCTATCGAATTCGGGGAATATTACAGATTTCTCTTGGGGCTTTTGATCCGCTGTTCCACTAGGACATGTTCGGCGAAACTTTCAATTGATTTGCTGCACAAAGTTTCCCATAAACGAACAGACACATTCGTTACGAATGATCATCGGAACTGTGTGCGTACCCACCGCTTCACCCCTACTTATACCCCAAATGGAAGAGGCAGAAGGCAGACCTCTATATCTATCGGAGCTTAGACATGGATTCAATTGAGGAAACGTAAGAGATTAAAAAGTGAAACCAAGAATCTGAATGTCCCCAAATCATAACCAAATCATAATCATTTCTGATCTCTTATATTCTACATCTTCTGTGTGTGTTTTACTTACGTTTCGTACACCTTGTAAGCCTCATCGTGTTAACAAAGACGTTCTCTTCCGTTAAGGCACAGCAGGTCTTAAAGTTACGGTTACGGGCTTACGGGTTAGGGGCTTAGTTCTTATAAAGGCACGCACGGGCGTTAGGTGTATCTTTGTTTGTGTTGTATGTTCTTTATGTGTGTGTGTGTGTGTTTTGAGGTGTTTTTTTTTGTGTTAAAAGATCTTCTTTGATCTATTTTGATGTTCTCATCGAAAGGCGTAATGGTGTGTGGTGTTTTTTTTTTTGTTTTTCTTTTGGTTTTTTTTTTGTTTTTTAAAGGGGATCGGGGAGATTTTAAAAATCGTTGACTGCGACGGCAGTTCTGACGGCCGACGACAAGAGTCCTGCGACTCCTATGGGGGCACGAGCTGCTCGACGAGCTGAGGCACGTTTGTGGTGTTGGAAACGGAGCGGCGGCACGGAGGAGCGCGTCCTCTCCCGTTTTTGTACAAGAAATTGTACGGAACCGAAAACTGAATCATTTTAAAAATACTCAACAAAAAAATATGGCAAAAACTGCTAACAATTTTGGGGCGGGGCGGGGGATCTCTCAATCATTTCTTCTTCAACAAATAACGTTTAAAATGCACCTTTCTAAAGGTGCTCTTCCTTCGTGTATATCGTCTGTGTATATAACAATAGATTTGTGTCTGTTTGTGTCTGTTTTTTTGTGTGTGTGTGTGTGTTTTTTGTATATATCGTTAAAAACGTGTAAGATTTTATAACAAATTTCGTTTCATTCTTTGTATGTGTTTTGTGGTGTTTTATCTGTTCTCTAAGGCAAACTAGTGGCAGATTTCTCGTGTTGCTTTGTTGGGCCTATGGCCCACTTAGGGTATACTATGTACAAAAAAATGCACTTAGGGTCTACTAAAAAAATTATGTATCTCGTGGTTAGAAAGGCACTCGACGACAAACAACGACAACGTATAAGTACTATTATTACTATTATATTTAAGGCACAACATCGTCTACGATGACAAAAAAAGTACTGCAACAGTAAACAGTAAACAGTAAAAAAAAGGCACTTGTCCGCTGGAGGGAACAAACTTAACGAATTTAACAACTCAGATCAGATCCAGGCACTAAACGGTTTAAAAAACGCGGAACTTTAACTTTTTTTTGTTACAAAGTCACTGCAGTGACTGCGACAGTGACAGTGACTGTGACTGTGACTGTGTCGTGGCAGTGTGTATGGCAGCCCGATCAGGCGGCTAGGCCTAGAATGATGTGCTATGCCGACGACACATCGTGAGCTTCTGATTCTGATATCATTCATTCCACAAGTCGTAAGCATTGTGTGAATCCTCCGCCAGAGTGGCGTCGCAGCGTCGCAGCGACGGATGAGAGAAGCGCATGCTCCAGGAGTCCAGAAGGACCAGAAGCCTCTGCTGCTGCTGCTGCCACCGCTGCTGCCTCTGCCTCTGCCTCTGCCCCTGCCTCTGCCCCTGGTGCTGTTGGATGATGCTGTGTGAAATGGCATGTGTCCGCTGTGGGCGCTGGAAAAGGATGCCTCTGTATCCATGCCATGTGTGTGAGTGAGAGTGCGCACATCGATGAGATCGTAAAAGTGCCCTGAAAGGGAGGCAGGCAGCAGGAGGGCAGGAGGAGGCTAAAGGCAGGCGGGCAGATGGTTGGGTGGTGGCTCAGCGTTTTGGCTTTTTATTTTCACTTTAGTTTTTGGGTTTTTTGGACCAACCACCACCACCACCAACAGAGCATAGCAGAGCAGAGCAGAGCATCGTCCCTGTCCATCCCATATCTGCCGTTCGCCCAATGGGTGGCCCGGTGGACCACCAATGGCTGAACTTGGCTTTCTTCGCCTTATGTACATAATATACATACATTGCCCAAAAAAACACAAAAAAAAAAATCATTGCTTTACTGTTGTTTTCCATTTACTAACGTGTTTTTTGTGCCACCTCCCCCCTCCCCACGGGATCAATCCGGATGGGGAAATGAATAATGGTTAGGGGATATCGCCGGGGAGATATCTGGATCAAACTGGGGGAAATCTGACAGCAGCAGCAGCAGCAGCGGGAGATCCCTCGTTTTATTTCTGCATTTTCTATTGGTTTTTCTTTTAATTAGTTGATTTCTCTCCGTGATTAATTGTGTTGTCGTGTGCCACAGGCCCTGGAAAGTATGCAACAAATCGGCGGGTAAACATACAAATGCCGGAGACTGTACAGAGACGACTCCCACTCTGGGCCCCCCTCTTGGGAGCCCTCTTGGGACCCCTCTTGTGGCCCACTCACTTATCTGTGCAATCGCATACACTGCTGTATAAAATGAAGGAGAAACAACACCAAAAGTAAGCTCCACTGGCGCGACATTCTGGCGCCAAAGCCTCCATTTTGTCTGGGGGCCATATAACGGTGTTTGTGGCATGTCTGTGAGGCGCGTGTGGCTTGTGGCGCGTGCGGGGTCCTGCGTAGGAGTCCCGTTGCGCCAGCACCACCACCACCCAAGGAATCTGCACAGTTTTCACTTGTCTCGGGGCCTCGGTGCCTCCGGACACGTTTACTCCTTCGCAAAGGCTGCCACTGCCACACATTCGATGCGAGTCGAGTCGAGTCGAGACGAGACGAGACGAGACGAAACGACACGAGAGCCATGTTCTTCCCTCCCCTGATTGCTTTTCCCCCCGCCCCGCTCTGCCCCTCTATGCCCCTCTCTGGCAAGAATAACAGAATGCCAGGGTTCTGGCTCTGGCTCTGGCTCTGGTTCTGGTTCTGGCCGCCAATGTGGAGCCGCCTTTTTATGTAATTTGCACAGTTTTTATTTCTATTTGTTAAGTGGGGGAAAATATTAAGGGGAATTGCCCAGATACAAGGGACTCGCATCTCGTGGCAGCTCAGGGAAAGGCATACAACATTTTGAGACCAGCAGAAAATTTAATTAAATCAATTAAAACACACAAAAAATAACGAAAGGTGTTTAGAAAGCTGAAACCCCATTGGAAAATATTAGCCACTAAATCGCAAATCGATCGTGGCGAATGGTTTTGGTTTCTTGTAGGTGCTATTCGCTTATGGGAACATTTTCACAGCAACGTCTCTGATGGAATTACTAGTGGAAGTACATGGTATGAATATACTCGTGATAAATACTTCAGAGAATGATAACACTTTGATATCAGTGGGGGACAGCCAGCACTCACGATTGGTTCTTAAATAAGTACAAATAATCTCAACAAAGACAAAGGGATCCATTGCTAGAGATAAAGTTGATAGTTTCACGGAGTTCAATTCACTTTATCGCGATTGGGAAAACGGGGAATCAAACCAAGAAATATTATTCTTCTACTATAAGACTATAGTACTTTTCATTCTGTATATCATGTGTTGTATCCCTTTCAATTACATCGACTACGGGGGTAGTGGGAATATTGTTCTGAGTACACCGAATGCTCTGCGGCAATCTAGTCAATCAATTTCAGCTCGATGATGAATCAAACTCTCCCACTGCAAGCTGTCAACGGAATTTACTTCCTCATGGAATTCATGACCGCAGTGCAGAGAATGAAAGAAGTGCCCTACTGGACTCCCAAACAGACTGCACTCTACAGTATTTCTTAGATGGAACCGACTCAACCCCTAGATAGATGGTGATAGAATATGTAGACAATCCCCTGCTATAGCCCAGAGCTAGACTGTTCTGTTCTCATGGGAGGAGCGACGCTTGCAAGGCTGTGGAAACCCTCTCGCATCTGAAAACCAGTTGGAGCTCCGCAGCCCAGTGGAATGCAGCAAATATTTATGGGCGAGTATATGAAACACTTTTAACACGTTTTAGCACTCACCTTTCTTTCGTTATCGGTCTCGTTCCAGGCCGCTGCTGGGGATCCACGGATCTGATATGGTCTGCGATTCGATTGATCCGATTCCACTGAAGGGTTGACGTTGGAGGAGGAAGTAATATCTATATAGTGCAGTGCAGTACAGTGCAGAACAGTACAGTATGTATGTCTGTAGTGTGTGGAACGTGGTAGTATGTGCGTTTGCTAAGAGTTGCTCTTGTCGTTGTTTGTTTGTTTGTTACTTCGTTGCAGTTGTTGCGGCTGTTGCGGTTGTCGTTTGTTGGATTTGTGTGTAGAAAAATCTGTAAGTAAAAGATCAGAGAGAGAAAACGGTTAAAGCATCTCTGCTCAACAAATGCAGCAGCAAGAAGAGGCAGAAACATAGATTGTTGGAGAGATGGATGGAGGATACGATTACGATCCACGCAGAAAACTGAAAACGCACTAAGCATTTTTCCTGTTTTCATTTTCCATATTAGCCACGACTCGACCTCAAAGGAGGTGGCAAGAGGCAAGCGGCAAGCGGCAAGAGGCAACAGTGGAGACTGCTGAACATGCGGCATGCATTGCACATATATGGCTCTTGGATGCTGCATGTTGCTGGCATTGCGGTTAATGCCACCAAGGCAGCACTCGCAGCAGGCAGACGGGGCATCAACCCATAGAATACCATACTGCGATCCGATCGCAAAGAATGCTGCCTGCCACCAGACTTTTCCATTAGCAGACTGTTGTTTGAAGGAACAACAAAAAGATCAATCAACACCCAAAGTGCGGGCTGCCGACTGCCCCCAAAGAGTGCCCCCAGTGCGGCAGTGCGGCCGTGCAGCCGACCATCAATAGGGCGAGATTTCTGCCGGAGAGCGAAAGAGAAGCTGCAGTGGAGAGTAAAGTGCAATGAATGGAATGCGGCTCTCCAGTTCTCTCATTCTCCCACTCTCTCATGCAGGTGCCTTTGCCCTCAGTGGAGAAAAGCGTGGGTGTTCGATCCTCTGTTCTCTCCCTCTCCCTCTCTCTCTCTGTCTCTGTCTAGGTCTTCCAATGAAAGCGATAGTTGTAGGCGTGTTCCGTGGGGGACGTGGCGGACGTGGGGGCGTCGTCGTTGAACAAGTTTCTGCCTTAGTAGGTCGACGGCTGATTGGATCGTCGTGTAAATACTCCCATGCTCCATTGTGTGCGTTTGTTCTTTCGCGTAGCAATCAAAATTACAAAACGATAACGTCACGTAGTTATAGAGAACACAATCGGAGACCTTGGCACGATTCTGACATGTGGCCAGATGTCGCGGCTCTGACACACAGAGCCACTCGCCCAGAGGTGCTCGCCCGGTCCCCCGCCTCGCTCGCCCAGAGGCACGTTCCACTCGTTTCAGTCGCCCATAAATGGGAGCAGCCTGGACTGGATGGAGAAGGGTTACCGGAGTTCCCGCAGTTCCCGGAGCTCCCGCAGTTCCCTCAGTTCCCGGAGGTGTGGTTTATGGCCAAAACAGACGACAGGGAGGAGAGTTCATTGAACTGAAGAGCGAGAGATCACATCTCACGAGCGATTGTGTGGAATGTTGTATTTATTTGAAGGGTACATCCCGGTACTTTCCCGGCTTGCACACCCAACAGACAGAGGAGCGCTGCCGCATGACGCGCCGCACGTTTGGGTACAAAAATTACCTCATCAAATGACATAATTCCTTAGAATTGAATAGAAATATCATCAACAGAGATCATTGATCAGCCGCAAAATGAATTCCCATTACAAACACTGCCCCCGAAAACGCATACGAAATGCTGGTGCTCTGCTTTCGAATTCATACAACACCTCACAGGCCGTATATTCCACACAGAGATGTATTTAGAATAATACATCATACATACAACATATATTCGGATGACGATCACTATCCTACACATGCAAGTGCTTAAATCAGCTTTCACATGCCATAAATCGTCACAACCAAACAAAAACAACACAAATTTAAATAAACTGTTGAAAAAAATACAGCACAGCGTGAAAAAAGTCCCACAAAGCGTAAAATTAGTTCCCTCTACGATAAAAGCAAAGGCAGTTTTTAGATCTTAGGATTTTCACATTTTAATTAAACCAAAACAACATCTGAGACCTCCAAAAACACCTTCCCTACGCGTTTCATTCCCGCGTGGATCTGTGCCCCAGTCCCATCCCACCCCATCCCATCCCATACATACATACATACATATACGTATGGCAGTATCTTTATGAGATCTGTCCATTCTATATATACAGGGCGCTATAAATACACAACATCGGCGCGAGAATTATGTGCACACATACGAGTATGTATGATTTTTTCAAGGTAAACAAAGCATTAGCATTACTCGCATTTGAAGAGCATCCGAGATCTTTTGGATTTTCCTTTTTTCCCCCCAAACCAAAAAATCAATGAATAGAAAGCAAGAGTGTGTGCCACCCTCCTCCTTTCCTTTCCTTTCCTTTCGTTTCGATCTCTGACACGGTTTTCACGCTACACTGGAAATAGAACTTGGCAGAGCAGCAGATCGGAGCAGAACGGAGGAGCAGCACATTTGAGGTCCCCCGAAAAAGTCTGCCGAAAATCTTTTACAGCAGATTCTCCGCCAGAGGGACGGTGTGCCCCATCATTACTAGATGGCACGTCCTTGCTCTCCGCCGACGTTTCTTACTCGACAAGCGAGAAGCGCAGAAAAGAATGCGCCAACAACATACATGTCATGTGCGCAACGAGGCTCTCTAGGACCGCTACTCCCACAGCAAAGGATCTTCCACTTGTAGTTGTAGCTGGAGGCGATCTTCAGCAAGATTCTGTTCTTTAATGATCATTTCTTGCACCACAGAATCTTCCCTAGGCAGACACCCACTAAACTTCTTTGCTATTCATAACTGGTCCCTTCGCCTGGCTTTCACTGTATCTGCGATGATGACGACGATTCTCGCTCGAGGCTTCTCATTTATTCTATTTTTTTGGTGATGCCTATTTCTCTGTGAGTCATCGCTGAATTTATAGAAATTTCAATTTGTTCGAGTATTCTATGTACTGCATTTAGAGGTCCAACAGATGGCCAGACCAGCGACCAGACCCCAGCGAATGATTAGTAGTCCGTCCCGCCTGAGCGAATCATTTTACATCTGATGTCAGCGGAAAATGACGATCGGAATGGTCAACGGAAAGAGCAGAGAGAAGGCTGCTTGTCGTTGGGCAAATATGTCACGATCCAGTGCGAATATGTTCTCGAAAAATGGTTTAATTATTGCCATTATGTTTAATGATTTCCATCTAAAGAGAGCTTTCGGTTTTTTGGCAGGGTTTTCCCATGAATTCAGTTGCTGAAACAGGTTTTGGGGGAAGCAATTATGAGATTTTTAGCTTGAATCGTGCGACATATGAGGTGAAATCTCTTGGAAGATTTCGATCTTGGACAACCAAAGACCATAACATTACCTAGATGCTGGAGGACTCGCACAAATAAACATCTTTTGATTGACAGTCTTTGGCCCCATATAATTCTATCAAAAATATTTCTAGTCTGTCCGTCCCGAAGAGCACCTAGATTAGAGGCTATAAGAGCTAGAGAAACGAAATTTGGTATCCACTCTGCTGTGATATCTCACTGTTACAAGTGTATTTCAAAATTTTGCCCCATCCGCCCCCACAAAAGACGAAAATCCGTGGCATCCACAATTTCATAGATACGAGAAATCCAAAAACGCAGAAGCATGGAAAATGAATATATCTAACAGATTGCCGAATCTGGATCAGATTGGATTATTATAATGGCCAGAAGGTGGCTACGGAACGCCGTCCACGTGCTAACTCATTTTCTGTCTCTCTCTCACACACGCTCTTTGTCGTTCAGTGTGTGCGCCCTCTGGCGGAGGGGAGCCGTACTGACCGAGTATCGGGTGTAAATGTAGGCCGTAGCTGCGACTCAGAACGTTTCCCCCCACCCCCCGCCTTTTCTTTGCTTTCAACTGCAATTTCTTATTGGAGAAGTCTCGCACTCTTTTTTCAAAAGGCATAAAGATATACCCATACATATACATACATATATGTACAACGAACAAGAGGGACAACGAATAAACAAATAATGTTTATTTGGCGATTTTGCTTGTTTTCTTGTACATTAGCACCTCATATAGACAACAGTCACGTTCCTTGGGCTGTCTCTCCCGCCCCTCGCTTTGGAGGGCATTCAACTCCCGCTTTGAAACGATCGATCAATTTCCATAAACAACAATTCTTCTACGGAAAAACAAAGGACTTTGCAGACCGTTGGAGTAGATCCAAGGCACGCTCTAGCCCGCTCTCCCTCTCTCCCTCTCTCTATCTGCTTTTCCGGGGGTCAAGTGGTCACAGATTTGACTTGTGGGAAGTCCCTTTCTCTGGCTCTGTGCGAATATCCCACCTCGGAGATAATTCCCCGTCCATTGTCTGTGGCTGTACGGCTGTAATTTGAGTAAACAAGACATCCCGCTCGTCGCCAGGGAAACCTCTTCCATCTCGTCCCGTGTGGTCGGTGGCCAACAATGGGACACAAATTTGTGTATCGCTATCATCATCATCATCATCAGCATATCATCCTGCATCAGCAGCAGCAGCAGCATCAGCATCAGCTTCATCGAATCCACAAGAGCAACAATGGAAGAAAGGCAGCCCAGCCAATGATGTTCATGATGATGGCAAAATCCCAGATAAAAGATGCATTAAAAGTAACAAAATACACAATAAATAAACAAACGAACAAACGAAGAAGAAGGATGGGGTTCCATGGGTGCCATGGGTGCCATGGGTTGGAAAAAGGCAAACAAACAAATCAAATCGAATGAACATCGACATCGACATCGACAGCGACACAAGTGACGTCAAAAGAAAGGGGGAGGAAGGGAGGCGGCATCAAGTGCGCGCGTGGAAGAAACCCCTGAGAGAAGGGTTCTCTGTTCCCTGAATGGATGGATGGATGGAAGATGGATGGATGGGATAGATGGGATGGTCTGTAATTTTCAATTAGCCTCAAGGCCCTCAAGGCCCGCAAGGTGGTGGCACATCTCATAATGTGGCCAAATTATGTCAGCCGACTGATACGTATCAATGATCTAATTAAAGTCCTTTATCAAGGAGCGTGTGTGTGCGTGTCCTTGAATCGCGGGCTAATTAGCTAACGCTGCACCATCAGATGGAACAATACCTTGGCGACAGCAGAGAAAAGCGGACTAATGCCGGAGATAACGATGAGTAGGGGTATTCATGTCGTCCTTCACTCAGAAAGCCCCTCGTAGCCTACTCGTAGTTACTGACTTCCTCTGAGAGGATGCCTTCGACATATATCCGTACATCTATATAGGGATATGGATATGAGCCTATTTGCCTCATTTCTTTGCTTTATTCTTTTAAACATTTCCCTGTCAGCATATATTTATTGCAGACAGTGTATGTTCACCCTCTGGAAGTTTCACATCATTTCCTGCAAGCACAACACATCCATAGACTTTGCTTCCTTCCTTCCGTCCGTCCGTCCGTCCGTCCGTTCTTCCTTTCTTTGTTCGTCGTTTCGTTCCATCTACATACGAAAGACATTGCCAAGCAATTTTATGATTGGATGCCAAGACTCTTATTCCCATTCCCATTCCATTCCACTCCCCGTTTCCACAGCCCACTTAAGGACCCCCTCCACGCACAGTCCTCCTCCCTCCTCCCTCTGCTGCTGCTGCTGCTGCTGGTGCTGCTCCTCCTCGGACGGCGTCAATCGTAGACGGCAAAAAATTAGGCTCCCGCCAGTCGGGCTCCAATGGATTTTCGCACAAGTGAGTGCCAAAAGCAGCGACAGTGCCACAACAACAAATACGCACATGAATGTACATATGTATGTACATAGTTTATACATAGTTTATACAAATACATATATCGTATATATCGTATAGTCAGGGGCAACCCCGAGAGGCGGGATACTTGCAGTTGAGTTGACTTTGAGGTAGGGAGAGGGGAAAGCCTACTGCCACTGCTACTTGAATGCCAATGCATCCATAAACCAAATAGGAACAGAGCTCAGACACAGAACAGATACAGATACAGATACAAAGCAGTTCCATTGATTAAGAGAGGTCTCCCATCTATTCTTCCCTTCCCTATGGCAAATATAGATGGAAATAAATTGCAGGGCAGGGCAGGGCAAGGCCAAGCGCCCAGAGATAACTGCCAATGGACACGCCAATCTCCCTCCTCTGCTCCAGGGGAAAGGCATGCCAAGAAAACAACAACAACAAACAAACAGAGAAAGGGGAAAAGTCCACACACAGATAATCAAATTTTCAATGGAAATGCGAATGCATTAAATGTGGGGGTCACCAGAGTATCGCAATGATGTAAATAATTTCGTAACAGATCTCCAGGTTTTTTCTCTAAATAATAATCTACCCCGGAAACATATCTGGGGCACTACATATGTATCTACATATATCTGGCAGTAATCCTGCGAACTTTTAACCAAATTCAATGATAGATTTCCTGTGATTTGTACCCATTAACCCCTTTTGCACTTTTCAGGGGTTCCACTCCCACCCACTGTGCGGGGGAGGCAAACCGCAAGTCCAAAAGCGTTGGAAATCGGTTAACAAATGTCGACTGACCGCACCGAATCGACTGGCTGACTCCCGGACTGACTCCCGGACTGACTGACTGACACACAGATTGATGAAGTGCCTATCTGCGTGTTCGCGCTGCCCTCAAGCCCCCCCCCCCCCCCCCCAAACAATACAAAAAGAATACACAAATAAAACCAAGAAAACCAATGAATTACTGACGTAATCAAGCAGGGATTTACGACACCCACGGAGAGAGGGGGAGAGACGTGACAACCCGATCGGGGGGACCCAATCCCAACCCAAACCCAACCCCAAAACCCCACCCAACTCCACTGGAGATAAACTAAATAAACAGCAAGGAGAGGGGTTCGAAACACGGCACACCCTGGCAGATCGATCGTTTCCATAGAAGAAGTAGCACATCTTCGAGAAACTGAAACCTCTTCCTCATAACTGCAAAATGGAGAAAATAGATGACTTATTGATGCCATTGATATCAGGGCAATTTAGCTTGTGCTTTCCTTATAGCGACATGTTTTTGAATCCAACCTAGAGCTTGGCTTGGAAATGGTTGATCCAATGCAGCAACACTTTGCCCAATTGGCTTATCCCCAATGCCTTTGGGCCTTTAGCAGGACACGAGGAAATGTGACAAACATTTTGCTGAGCATTTATAGGCTTCAATTTCGATGTTGATCATGATTTTCGTAGTAGACACAGATATTCAACTTCAGTACCGTCGATTGCCTCTGGGGAAGCGATGCTATCCCTAGCAGTGTGTGATCCCAGCAGCAATAAGGAGGAATGCAATCAAGTGTCCCCATACATATGTATATATGTATGTATGTATGTACAGATACAACACACGGTTCATATTCACCAAAAGTGTGTTTATATCTTAAAGGGTTGCCAAAGTTATAAATATCCTTTCGGAAGAGTACAAGAAAACACACATCCTCTGTCTCATCCATTCACTCCCTCCCTCTCTCTGTCTGTCCCACTCGCACTGCTTTCGGTAGTCGATACTGGAAATTAATTTTTGTATAAATCTTGTGTGCACATTCGCATTCAAATATGGAGATATGGTGACGATGACGATGACGATGACAATACTCGCCTCGTACTGCCGGAGGCTATTTTTAGAACTGAATGTGCAGGCAGCAGGCAGCAGAAAGCAGAAAGCAGGCATGCATATTCTTTATCAGCATTAATAGTAAACAAGAAGGGTCCTCGCACTATCCTCCCCACCCCTCCCACTCACTCTTAATGGGTGTTGGTTGTGTGCGTGTGTGTGTGTGGATGAGTCAACGCGATGAGTGTGCGTGCGAAAACGGGTAATGGGAATGCGAATCGAAAAGGAAATGCTCAAACATTCCGATCGTCCAACCGCCACCGCACAGATGTGTGTCGGGTTCTGCCACTGGCACTGCTTCTGCTTCTGCTTCAGATATTACTTCCAGTCAGCTTCCAGCTTCCAGCCTCCACCTCCAGCAAGCACTACCTCCTCTGCCGCCACTTGAGTTCCGCGTAATTAAGAAACATTCCAAAACAATAAACTATTCCATAATATACGATAGAACGGATCGAAGCGGACCCCCGAACGGAATCCAATCGAACTCAATATGGAATAGTGCTCTGCCGCCGAGCCGATCTGCTCTGCTTCCTACTCCTCCCTCCCACTATCGGGCTTCGGCTCCGCTCATGTGCTGTCTCGCTTTGTTTATTTAGCATTTCTGTTGTTTCTTCGCCACTTCTTCGCTACGAGAGACGAGAGATGAGAGATGAGAGATGATGAAACATGTGTGCGGCAGCAGAAGTTTGAAAGCGGCATTAAAAACCTACATACCTCGGCATACGAGGCATACGTTTGGGTGTACAGATGTGCATAGGTACAGTGGTCACCCAACAATTGGAACTTTCCAAGACTAAATACGTAGATAGGAAAAGGGAAATCGAGATGGAGATGGAAAGCACAAGCAGAGCAGTCTAGAGTGTCTGCTCCAAAACGATTCTCTGGCCAAAACTATTCTCTTGTCCACAACCGAGAGACTACTGTACACATCTATGTATCTGTGCATGGAGCCCCGGTTCGGTCCAAAATGCAATACAAAACCATTGAAAAATGCTGAGGCGTTGGAAAAATAGAGCGGCACCAGTTGTTATTTTTACTTTTTTAATTGTTATTACACTGTTCGCGTCTGCTCGACATTATATTGTTATTATCATTCCGAGTATTGTTATTCGTTTTTAGTTGCCGCCGCACACAAAATTTGTGGCTGTACTTGTTGTTGGGGCTATCGTTCTGCATGCAATTCGAATATTGTTGTTTAATTTGCTTTAATTGAGCTGGAAATACGAGCATAGTGGTGGGGGGGATTGAAAAATTGATGATGGAGAATCAAAGATAAATTTATGTGTTTAATGGGATTCAGTCACAGAACATCAGATGCAAGAACTTTTTTGATTACCTCGAGAACTACATATATATTGATCTTTGCAATACAAAATGAAATGAATTGACCTGAATTCCAAAACACACCTACTGTAGACCAGCATAAAAACGAATTAACTGACATTTCTCATTAAAACCAGATCAAAATCAATCAAAAACCAAAGAAGAAAAAATGAAGTTTCGAAGTTTCGAAGTTATGGAATTCGTGGAATCCACGAAAACATATCCCTGGGACATCCATCCCGTGCTCTTTCGAAAGTTGTCTGGCCAGCACTCATTGGGAGACCTTTCCGCCACTACCTCCTCCAACCAGAGAGCACAAAACCAATTAACGAATACAGCTCAATTAATAAAAAAGCAACCACAAATATGCAAAAACCAAAAAGATACAAACAAACAAAAAAAAAAAAGCGGAGGCTACAAAATACTCGAACAAGTGGAAAATGCAGTCACTTGTCTGGCGGCTGGATTGCCCACAAATGGGCAATGGATCGGGGGACTACTGGGGACTGGGCACAGGGGACTGGGGACTGGGGACTGCCCACAAACGTTTCCAAGTGACCGAGTTACGGATAGATTGGCGCTTGCTCAATGGGGGGATTGTTGCTTATACATATATCGACAACCGAATGTACATATGTATGTATGTACGTACACGCAGAGATCAGAGCCAGAGCCAGTGCCAGTGCCAGTGCCAGTGCCGGATCAGGGGCAGCAGGCACCACTTTGGGGCATGGCGGATGCAAAACCATCCACACGTCCACCAATCCGCATCCCCATCCACATCCACATTCAATATTACATATATTCGTGGGACAGTGATGCACTGCCCACACAGACAGCAGAGGCAGAGACAGCATGGAGTGAAAATGAGCTTGGATTTCGATTTCTTTATGTTTCCGAAGCGTGTTTATGTGGCGGACATTCCAAAAACGAAACCGCTAATAAGGTCAAAAGCTTTGCCGGAGACCAAAACCAACGAGCGAATGAAAGAAAGATAGAAATACAGATACAGATACAGATAGAGAGGGGGATATGGACGGACAGCAATAACAATTTTGTAAACGAGCATTGACATTTTTAGATAATGGATAAACAATAAAGAATACGCCCCCAAAATATGGAGCGACAGGCGAAATTTGCCAAACAAACGGTATAGAAAACGGTGAGGAAAACCACACAAAAGCAAAGGCAAAGGCAAAATCAAAAGCAAAAGCACAATCAATGAGGGAGTTAAGAAGAGAAACCTCACGATCGCGCTGGCAATGACTTATGACAACAAAACAACAGCAGCAAAACACCGAAGGCAAGCGCGAGAAATTGAAAAGGTAATCAAACATACGAAGAAGAGAGAACACAGCAGAGGAGGAAGAAATAAGTAAGAATGCCCCGTATGAGGGGTACCGACTGCGGGATACCTGATAATTCGATTTTCTAATGGAATAATGACATGGAACAAACCACACTTCTTCAATTGAATGCCAAGACATATCCCTTGTAGGCTCTCTTTTCTTTTTATGCACTATATATCGATATCTCTTTCAATATTCTCCTTCAGCTGTCGCATCTCTCTCGCCACAAACACACGACATACCCTTACCATCCTCCTACATTTCCAGGGTATGAAAACAATAAATCTACTTACAAATGCAAAACAAATCTGAGAGTATGTATCTTGAAGATAGTATTTATTTAAGCATACTGGACCCATAGTGGCGGGGTACTGCGGGGGAGGAGGCAGCCAGCTGCTGCTGCTGCTGCTAGGCAAACAAGAAATATAGAATCAAATATACATATGTATATGTACATATGTGTACGTATACGTATACGTATACGACTATAAGCATAAAGTCAGGGGCAGACAGCGTCAGACGTCGTCGTCGCGTCGTCGTCGTCGACGTCGACGTTTTGGGCAGAGCGATGAGGTAATTTTCTGGTTGTTTTTAAAACTTTTGGAAGCACACACACACATGCGAGTATTCAGAGATATGTATTATGTCCAGATGATGCTTTCAATGAGAAGAAGGGTTCTTCTAGGCGCTGCGCAGGCGTAGGACAGGTGTACCCAGATGGATTGGAAAGGTCGTTGGCTAATTTCACAATTTGTTTGCTTATTTATGGCATATATGTATATACAAGGGTATATACAAATATATGTATATTTATATTCCTGTGGCTAGCGTAAAAATAACACCATATGTCACACCGCCGCACTAGCACACAAACACAGACACACACACGCTCATATATGTGCACTTATCGAACATTTTGGCGATTCTTTTTATACCTTTTTTATTTGCTTTTATTATCCGCTATTTTTCACAATTAAGCTTTAAACTTTGTATAAAAAAAAAGAAACGTAAATGGGAGATACGCAATGCGATATATGCATATATGTATGTATTTTTGATTGGATATATATGTATTTGTACATTTAGCGATATCGGCCACGGCACTTGTCGACAACGATCCGGCAGCGACGACGGGTAAAACTCAACTCAACTGAGGCTCCCACCGTGCGCCGAACGCAGGCGGCTCAAGAGAGAAGCAACAGATGGAGGGACCAAAAACCACAAAGAAGTGGGAGCAACAGTTGGAGAGCGCCACAGAAAAGCGAAAGAGAGCCTACGGTGCCTACACAGCAACGGCCTGAGAGCGCCCAAGCAGTGGGGGAGGCAGAGAGAGCGTAACTACAGAGGGCCGTGGCAGCGTGCTTCTAATCAGAGAGAGCCCACTAGCACAAGCTGAGAGCGCACCTGCAGTGGCTCTCTCTCTCTCACTCTCACTCCGCCTGTTGCTCTTCGGTGATCGTCGCTAGAAGAGAGCGGGAGAGAGACACAGGGCAGACAAATGTAAACAAAACAAACCAAGAAAAGGAAGGTGGAAGAAGTCGATGACTGGGGCGGCGAGAAAGAGAGGAGGAACAAGGTGATGGACCCGTGCCAGTGGGTTGCCTGCCTCCTCCCTGCCACTCGATGACTAATCTTCTTTCAATGGCTGTTTCTTTCCTCTTCCGTCTCTCTCTCTCTCACTTTTGTTTTACACAACCTCCGGCCAAGAGCCAGCGGAAGCGGGAAAGTGGAAGTGGAAGCTTACTCATTGGAAGTTTCCCAGAAAAAGTATTAGTTAAGCAATTTGGCGCCAATGATGGCAGCCATGAAAACAGAATGAATGACTCGAGTGAAAAGTGCGTAAACAAATGAAGCGGAACAAACGGGGTATTCGCTTCTCCATCTCCCTCACTCTCAATTAAGCCCAATTATAGGACAGAATTGATCTCCCAGCCAGCCGGCGGTTGAAACAATTGTGTTAAAAAGTGAAATCTTTTTGAACAGCAGGAGGCTCGCACGAGCCGGGGGTTGGACCGACAGACATCAGACAGAGAGTTTACCATAGAGTGAGGGTTAAATTTCATAATTAACTTGAAAACAATTTGCAAACACTGTCTGGTGGGTAGGGTAGGGCCTGCAGCTGTGTCAATCAGCGAATTCTTCGAGTCAAGAAGTTCCCTGTCGCATTGTCGCACTAATCTTATCGTCTGGAATGCTCTCCCTCTCATGCTATCTCTCTCTGGCCAACTGGCTTTTCAATCAAAAGCGATAAAGAAGTTGGATTGATAAGTGCGCCCCTCCAGGCGCGTCGACTGGGAATAGTGTTTCAAGGGGAGAACTTTAGCTTTAATTGAATTATATTTCTTTTTTTCTTCTTCCAGGACTGGAAGTTGCATTTAATTAGCATAAACGTTTACGCACACACACACACACACACAGGCCCACATTCCAGCTGCGGGCGTAGGCGTCCCAAGCGTTGGAAGGGTGACCAAATCTTTGTTGTATTTCAAAGTTCGCGTGACCATCATAAACAGGCGGCATTTGGGAGCAGCCTCTGGGGGTGGCTCCACCCAAGACCCAACCCCCACCCTACCAGCCAGGCAACAACAGAAACAGCAACAACAACAAGCGTCACAAAGATACGATTCTGGTAGGGTCCGACGCCGCAGCTGAATTTACACACGCTTTTTTGACCGTCCCCCGCACTAGCACTGGGCCGTCCACAATTGCATATCACAGTAGCACCACTTAATTGTTGATAACTTACAGAAAAACAGGAAAAAGCAAGTTGAAAGAGTGCTAAAATTGTAAATAAAACCAACACTTGGAAAAAAAATTCGTCGCGGATTTATCGATATAATGACATTGGTCAGCGAAAAAAACGAAAATAAAGAACAACAGCTGTGCTGTGGATGAAAAGGAGGGTATGGTCAACAGCAAAACGGTCCAGAAAATGAAACGATTTCAAGGCAAAATCCACCCCCTTTGCCTAATATACCTTGAAAAGCGTCAGACCCTCATAAATATACCAAAATATACTGTCTCATTTTGAAAATATACCGCGAATATACCGATGTAAGGAATGAACATGGTCCACTTAGCCCCCCCCTCTATTTAAACAGGTGAACAACTTGATTTATATTTCTCTCTTTTGATATTCGACTTAATATTACCAGCTAGCAAGAACCCTCAGCGCTGAACACATAAATTTATCCGATTGGTGAATCAATTTCCTACATAACTGGCTAATTTTAAGTACTCTCTTTTATTTCATTGTGTTTAAAATAAGGTTTAAACAAACGAGATCAACACAAATGTCCGTTTTCTATATAGCAACTACACGGTAACTCTGGGGATCCAGTCGATTGGATTATCGCTAGAGCTGCGCGCCAAAGTGGAATTGCTTTTAAAGTGAATGAACGACATAGACATGAATGAAATTCAGTGGAATGAATGATGCAGGACGGCACGATTTGTGAGAGCATGGAATTTTCTGTGTCGTATGTTCTTTAATGTACCTTTAAACTGAAATTTAATTCAATAGATTGATAAATTATCCCATTATACAGAAAACTATATGGTATACCGTAAATGGTCACCCTGCCATATCATGTTATCGATGAGACGACATCCCACTGTTAAGCGCAACAGGGCGCTGTTATGTTAAGTGCGCACTCATGCTCTGGCAACCCTAGTCGTGGGCGGAGAGAGAGCGAGCGCCATATTCAAAAATCTACTGCAAGCCACCGAACAATTTGAAACAACTTAAAGAGGCAGCGATTTGTATTTTTAAGCGGCAAATCAAAAGACTAAGCGTGATTAATGATGGCCCGGGCTTAAGGGCGCCCCGCCCTCATGCGAACATTTTGATAAATTTGTCTGCCTTTCCGTACGATCATCATTTCCGGCATGATTCTGGGCGATTGAAGAGACCGGACGACCATAAGTTACAACCCCCCGGCGGCAAAAGATGGCAAAAACAAAAACCTACCGACTGCAAAAACAACTTGGTAATGGTAATACATAAAATCATAAAAATAACCAAGAAAAATTCATGACTTTGGAGAAACCAACGGACCGCATATAGCGCTCGTATGTGGGGGCCGTCTTGGCCTTTCGTTTGGGGTTGTTTTTGGGCGAAATAAAAATAAATTTAATGTTTCTGTAAGAAACATCCTTCCCTTCTCTTCCCTTTCCCCCAGCATTCCTTTCTTGTCAAGCATATCATAGATATCCAGATACAGATACAGATACAGATACAGATCCAGATATGTGTATGCGCGTAATTTATGCTGGAAAACATCTCGAGCATAAACAGGAAACAAGCGTCCACGCTACGCTCCTCCTTCCTTCCTTCGTTCAAGTCAAGACGAGTGAGTCCTGGGCTTGGGCTGGGCTGGGGCTTGGGCTTCGGCTTGGGCTGGGCGCAAATTCAATTAATTTCAATCGAACGCCTGTCGTTTTGCCCATCCGGCATTCGATACCCCGCGATCTATAGGACAACAAAAAGAGACTACAACAGAGAGTGATACCACCCCTTGGCTCGATAAATCTCGGAATGGGATGGCGATGGGTATGGAGATGGGAATGGGAATGGGGATGGGGATGGGACACACACGACACACGCCGCCGATGTTATGACTGGCTGTTGGCCAGAAAAGCCATCGACATGTGTGTGTCCCTGTGTCGCAGCTCCTGCTGCGTCATTGCTTTAGTTCCGGTGCCAAGCCAAGATTTATGTCGTCACAATGGACACACAAAACCCGCGAGAGAGAGTCCTTTTCGAATCCTTTCGAGTGACCCACTTGGGACTGACCAGCAGAAGGAGATGCGGCAGAAGTGGCATTGGCCCGGGGGACACTAATTGAACGATCTTCCGGTTGGCTAATGGGTTAACTCTGTGAGTGCCTGCCTTTCGGGTCGTCATGTCATATATCTTCCGCCCCGGGGCTGTGATAATTTCGGAATTTTACCAACCAAAATGTAGATGCTCGACTCTTTTCTACGATTTATTGCCCTCTAATTTGGTTGATAATTTTCCTATTTCTCTGGGAATTCTTTCTCTCGTTTTCTGGTCTATGATTGCGGATGCAAAGCTCGGCTGCAAACCCATAAAAATCAGGGATTTATAATTAATAATTTACACATTATACATTTATGTGCAGTGGAAAACGGGTAAAACTAGAACTTCAGAAATTTGATAAGGAAAAGGGGGATATTTATGGGATGCGTGGAGATCGTATTCAAGTGGTTTTTGTTGGGTTTTTTAATGAGGAAACATGAACGAAAGCTTGATTTAAAATGTGTGAAATGAAAGAACAAAATTGGGGAAGACTCTGTCCATCTACCTACGGAAAATATAGATATCCTGGCTCTATTCAAGTTTTAAATATACACACTTTACTTTAAAGTCAACAAAAAAACAAAAAAAAAGAGATAGTTCTTCAGCGAAAAAACACTCCTTGGAATGCCTCCCCCAAAAAAAAATCCCCGACAAATTCGAAGGCACTACAAAAAGGCATTTGCATGCCACACACACACACACACACACACACGCACGCACACAAAAAAAGGGAGAATAAAACTTATATTGAGAACAATAAAAATTTATGAAAACCCATTAAGAGGCGGCTGGAAAAACAAGCAAACGACTACAAATTGCCGGCAGCCGCCAGAGTCGCAGAATCCCAGTCCATTCCCAGTACCATTCCCTGGCACGCTCTTACCCCTTGAACATTGAACAGAGGGGCGGGGAGGGGTGCGGAGGGGAGGGGGCTGAGCATTTTTGGCCACAAATTATTTTTATAGCTGCGACCGATCCCAGGCACGAGCCACGCCACGACCAAGTCATAACCGATCCACGGTTGCAGAGCTCTAAGCCCAAAGAAGTGTCCGGATGGACGTTTCGCTCGTAAAAAAGGAGCAGAATTTTCAGGGGGCCAGACGACTGGGTGTGTGTGTGTCATTGTCATTGTCGTCTGGGGCATGGTCATGGAAGAGAGCAAATTTTAATTGATGACAATTTCATTAAAATTTTGAGCAGGCAGCAGCGGCAATCCTGAAAATCTACATCCTGCAGTCTCAGCAGGGGGAGGTGTCCTTGCTCCAGATGGAGATGATAATCATGATGAGACTGCGAGTGGGAGTGGGGAGTGGGGAGTGGGAGTGGCTCTGAGGCAGGAGTTAGCGAAGCATGAAGGATGCAAAAAGTTAATCGCTCAGGCGGATGGGTCCATCCACGAGGCACTTTGTATCTGGACAGATGTGTTAATGCTTCTCTCTCTAGTTTCTCGTCTATCGTCTCTCGTCTCTCGCCTCGATTCTCCGTTCTCTGCCCCGTGCGGGGGTATTTTTTATTGCCCCCCCGGTCGACAGGGGTATCCTGCATCCTGTGTGTTTGCTCGCTAAGTAAATTGCGTAAATTTATGGCTGTGTAAATTGTTTAATGACTCAACAGTCCATGGAGTATTTATCCCGGCCAGGGCATGCACCGACATGGACATGGACATGGGCATGGGCATGGGCATGGGCACGGACATGGCCGTGTGTCCTAATGGCCATGTTTGAGGTTGAGGTTGATTCACTTTAGAGTCCTGGAGGCCGTCAAGTGGTGTCAAGGCGGTGCCCAGGGTTGATGGTTGGGTTTCCGACTGCCAGTTGTGGCCATAAACAAGTTAAAACTTCTCATTTACGTTGCTCATTTATTGATAGATTTTATTGCTATAGATTCTATATCGAACTGCAGCATTAACTTATTTATGTCGTTAATGGCATAGAATTTGTCTAATTGTTGGACTGTATTTATCCCTCTGAGCATTCCCCAGCAGGATACATTATGCTGCCTCGCGGCCCTGTCAAGCAGCAGCTCACTTGGATACACTACCAATGGCATTTGCCCAACGAGGCCACTGAGGAGCTCCGCAGCTATCTGAACTTGCCCCCAGAGATGGTGCCTTGGACCCTGAAGAGCCCTGGAGAGGTGGCGTTCCGTGGCGGATTCTCTCTCTATTTCCTCAAGAAAATATAACATTCTTCATAATTCATTATAATTATAATGGTGGAAAGCTTTACCAATCATTGCTGGAAATCTAATCGAGGAGATATTATAATGTTTCTAATTATATTTATTAACTCTTTAAGTTTATTATAGAAGAGCTGGCAGGTCTGGCCTGACCCGGGGTCCGCCTCGTATTGTAGCCGCATGGTTTGAGTGGATTTACACGGATTTATGAAAATGCCCACAAATCGTTCCACACGCAAAGCCTGTAAAGCGTGGAAATGATATGCACTTCCAAGGAAAACACACATCACATCGCATCCCAGCCTTAATGAAACAGGGAACAGGAAAAGGAGGACCGACACTCTAATAGATACAAGGACTGCTGGGGAAACTACATATTTCGAATTTTCTTATTTTATTATTTCCTAATTCTAAAAGAACAACTTATTTTTCATGCAATACTCACTCACGAGTTACAAAATTATAGAATATTCTGTTCAACTCAAATCGAAGCAAAACAGTGACATTTGTTAATCTAATCAACACATATACATATATATTTTATATATCACTTATTAGTTTTCATATTTATGCCTTGTAATATTACGAGTTGACTGAAAACGATGCGGTTTTCTTGGACTTGGCTTTGCCGGTCTGGGCCAGATTGCCAAAGGATAACAGACTAAAATTTTACAAACATTTTTGAGCTAAGATTGAAGTCAAGTTTCGTAGCAGCTACTATGTGGGAAAATACGTTTTCCTTTCTATAATCCTATCTATCCTGGCCTACTATACACCGGAGAGCTCCACGGCCACGACCTCATCAATGACAAACAGGCCACATCAGGCGTAAGGGCCTGGAGTGCCGCTCTATACCGCTGTATATATTAGTTCTCGAAAGTGTGTATTTCGGTGGTTTGTACAATTTTTTTTTAGTCCCAGATAGTCCCAAATCCCATACATAGTACGAGAAATCAATCCATCAATTTCCGATTAATAAAACAGGAAATAAATATTCGGCATATCGATTATACAACCCAACGCTGCGAACTATAGTTTCATATATCTCTTCATAAACCATCGGATAATATTTCCAAGTCACAGGACTATACATATGATGTGGTTTCCATACGAATCATGAGGCAAGGGTATTTAATGCATCGAAATCCGAAGCGAGTCCTATATTCTTCATTTATTTATTCAGTTCAAATAAGTCTAGACTTCTGCCACTGCAGTGCACTGCCCAAATATACCATCATTTTATCCTTGAATGTCCCGATCGTTAAAATAAAGACCTCCCTCTCCATCGCACCCTTGCAAAATGTGTTAACTTGTTGTTGTTTGAAAATTTTTAACAATTTTCAGAGACAATAAATAAAGTTTCGTTTTTTCAAAGCAGTTTTGGGTTGCTGAACTGAATTCGTCCATTTAGGGAACCTATGGTATATTGTGGTTGATACTCCCCCGGTGGCTGGAAAGTGCATTAGCTAGAAAATTCGAACTACATATGTACATATGTAAACATAAAGTGTTTCCAAATTCACCTAAGAAAACAGTCAATGAAAGTCATTTCTGGTGGTCCCCCCACTTCTCGTTTTAGTTATTTTTTTCTATATAAAATATATTCAATTAACAGAAACGGTAAATAAACTATAAGCAAAAGACTTGGAGAAGACTTGGGCCTTATCCCAGACTCCTACTCCCACTCCTACTTCTACTTCTCCTTCCTTTTTTCCATTCTTCAGACGATTTTAACAATTAGTACCTTATTTTGTTGAGAATTAATGCCACGAAAGAACTGACCTCTAAAAAAGGAGCAAATCATTAAAAATATTTGAAAAAGTATTAAAAATGTTATAAAACTTGAATTTTGGGTCGCTATATCTTCAGGCATATCCACTTTATCGACATGAATCAAAAATCCAATGAAAGGTCGCTCGATTCTCTTTTTAATGCATTAGTTTTGGTGGATATCCGCGGATATTCACTCACGTCATTGAGCAATGTCACAAAATCGAGGTGTATATTACCAAATTTAGGTACAACGCTGCAACCTAATTGGTTTTGTGTTCTTTTGTTCCTTAGAGATCGCTACAATCTCCAAATGTACAATATATTGAAGGAAAATCCTGAAAATCCACCCATTTCTAGAATATATATGCAAAAATATATGGGAAAAAATAAAAATCTTTTGATCTACAGAAGTTCCATGATATTTCTGAGATCTTAAGGGCGGATCTTTTTAAATTTGTAGGAAATTGTAAACGTTCTATAAACATCTCTATCGATGTATGTATCCCTCTACAAGATATGCTATAACAAATGGTTTTACTCAACCTCAAATTGACTTCTCTGAGACTTGTCTATCGAAACAAGTAGTACTGCTTCCCCCAAGCATTGCCGCCGTCTAAAACAATGTTGCATGAATGTTTTTTGGAAGCACTCACATGCCAAGATTTAGGAGACGATTTTCCCTTATCCGAGCTCTGTCATCTACCCCGGCCCACTGTTTCAGAGGGCCAGGGCCAGGGCCAGGGCCACGGCCAGCAATTAAGCAAACATTAAACATGTAAACAGCTCGCAACGCCCCAGAGATGAGGCCTGGAGATGGGTCCACCACAGAGGACTGAAGGAGAGTGTAGAGTCTAGAGTTGAAGGATGGAGGACGGAGGATGGTGGAAAAAAGTCCATTCCTCGTCCGTTTTCCAATTCGCTGACTTGTCGCACCCAGTCAGAGAGTGCTCGACGATAAACGGCACTGATAGCGCGCAGCATTTATCAAGAGGGACGGGACGGGATGGGGAAGGGAAGAGCAGCCCTGAGACAGAGCCAGAGCCAGAGCCAGAGCCAGAGCTCGAGCTCAATTGAGTTTCAAATTGATGTCACCATTATCGGGAGCTGTCATCTCAGCAGCGTGATGGGGTGACGCCACAATGAGGGATGGGATATGGGATGGGACAACAGAGCCAGAGCCAGAGTGAGAGTGAGAGTGAGAGCATCCCGTTCGTCCCAGAGATGTTTCCTAGTATTTATATATAATTTTTAGTCATCATTTATCAGCGGGAAACATTTTCACATGCCCGCAATTGCATATTTATGTAGATGCAATGTGCAATTTTAGTTTGCGCTTCGATTTAAGTGCTCATAAATAAAAATCCAAGCAAAAATCCACCCCTTAAAGGGATCGAACATGGTGAGGGAGGGGCAGGGGGAGGGGAAAATGGATGGAATGGGAGTGGATGGGGTGGGCATGTCCACCCCAAAAAAGCAGAAACTGTCAAAAAGGCAACGGGCAAAGTTTGTAAACAAAACTAATGCCGACATGGGTGTTGATAAAGTTCTCCAAGTTCTCCCCCTATCAATACCATTCCCATCCATCCTCTTCTCCTTATTGAATTGCCCTACACGCTTGATTGCCCGCTAAACGGATGTGCGCGGGGAAGGGGGAGGGCGGAGAGGGGAGAGGGAGGTTACATGGCCATTCGATTCGTGTATGACATGTGGATTCGTCATACCAAAAAGCGCAAACTATTATCCCAGTCGCGACTTTTGTTCTGGTTTCCTCGCGCACAAAAACATCCACATCCACATCCAAAGGGGTGCACTGGAGGATGCAGTATGCACACAGGACTACTACTGCCAGCCGGGGCCCGTGCTCATGGTTCAATGGAATTGTGACTTGTGTCTAATGGACTATCCATTGTCATCCTCTCGCCGGCGACCTAATGGGCATCGCCGCAGAAACTAAAGCAGTTGCACAAACACGCACACATTCGAATGCAGATGGAGATGGAAATGGAAATGGAAATGGAGATGGATGGAGACTTTCCTATGGAAATGTTCGGGAATCTGTTTGGCAGCTGTAACGATTCCGGTTTTGATTACCTCTAAAAGGGGGTAACATTCGGGAATTCAGTTTTAATTATGTCCCCAAGTGGTAATCTGCTTAGCTAGAGAAATCGAAGCCTAATGGCAGGAAAGGACTCTTTGGATTTCCTATTAGTTTGTAATTTGTTGCAGGCCCCATCTAGAGTGCGGGTAAACCATCTTTAAAGTTAATATAGCTAGTGCAATCCATTCGGTCGAATCTCTAAGAATCAGTCCCACTTATCAGCCAGCTAACATGAATTCTCAATCATTACTTTGGTATTTATCTAGCTTGATTTATTCCATTTGCGAATTACTACAACCCATAGGCGTATAATCGGGAGCATTGCCTCCTTGCTGGGGGCCGATATACCCAAATTCCTATATCCTAGATATATACATAAGTATATAATAAGGAATATTCTAGTCAGTTTTATCATCATTAAACGCTTCTACACTTAAATATTCCTAAAGAGTTTTGAAAGTCTTTGGAAAGGTGGTCTACGTGCTACAAAATCATATAATCTCTTTTTTGCAAACGTAGGCACATCTTTGATACTCGACACTCAAAGAGTATGGGGGTATGTTAGATTTGAGGTGTAACACCCAGAAGGAAGCGTTTCCGAGCCCATAAAGTACAGACATTCTTGGCCAGCATCAGTAGCCCAGTCGATATAGGCATGTCTGTCAGTCCGTCCCTCCCGATAAGCGCCTAGATCTCTGAGACTATCAGAGTTAGAGCAATCGCATTTTGCGTACAGACTCCTGTAATAGCACACTGGATCAAGTTCTTTTCAAATTTAGCCACGCCTCCTTTCGCCCCCACAAAGGACGAACGATCGTTTGCTTTTTAAATTAAATACTCGTATATATATTATGTACGACATATAAAGCCACAGTTCGTGGCAGCACACGATTGCCCCAGAACTCAGGCTTGGAGGCGGCAGACAGGCAGACTGGACTATAACCAAGGAAACGACAAGGAACTCTGGGGCAGGAAGCATCCTGGTGCGCTTGCGGCAGTTATGCTTATTCGACTCCTTTTCTTTCAATGAATTGAATCATCTCTAAGAGGTAATGCCCCGCCGTTGATTAAAAAACTCTACCCTACCTCGAAATAGCTCCTTAATCTGTACTGATTATAAAACTCCACCACGAAGGACCTCCACTCCGTAAGCTCTGTTCGGGTCATTAGCAAATTACGAGGCAGAATTCAATTTTGGGATTCGCAACAAAAGCTGGGTCGTACTGTGTCGTTCTGAGCTGAGTAATCCCTTGATGGCTAATTTGCCTTCTTATTGAGGAGCAGAAATACAGAAGAAATCTGCCCAGATCGGATGACAGTTATGGAAATTTATGATTCATTGTCTGGCGACAGCCCGGGATGGGATGGGATGCGGATTGCCCATTGCAATGTAATCCATTTGTTTGCGCAACATTTGTCACGCTGCCAGTGGAGTAGTGCCCTGCTCCTCCTCTTTGAATAGTAGGAAGGGATGTGGCAGGACATGGGCAAGGGATATGTCAACAGCTACAGCTACAACGCACATATAGTATGTACTCGTACGATCCACAGTACGAGCCACCCCGTTATACATATCGTAACATAACCACTTTGACTTTGATTTCAATTCCCCTTTTTTTTTTGGTTTTCGCAAATGTTTGGCAAATGTTGCAAACTGTCGTCGGTTTTGTTGGTTTATGGATTCGAGGGGAAGGAGGGCAGAGCGTGGTAACGATTCCGGTAGCGATTTATGAATTTCATTTACTAATGGATTGGATTGTGGCGAACTCTGATACTCCACAGATGTGTAAATATGCAATATGGATTATTTTAAAAATATTTTCGATCTGTTTCGGGGGGTAGGCACTCGTAATTGATCTGACTGATGCTTAAATGGATTGGAAATGTATTTAGAGACTTATCGGTTCACGTATTTCAATAGATAAATGACTGACTGACTAAAGTTTTCAGGGCCTGATTTAATGAGCTGGAATAGAATTAAACAAGTTTTTGATGGCAGAAAAAGCCTCTCGGACGCAGAAAATGTTTAAAAACATTCATGAATAAAAGAAATGCTAAAAAACTTTCAGATATAAGCTCCATTTTCGAGAACATGCCTTTTAAAGAATAATCATTAAACTTACAAATTATTATTAATCATTAATCAAGAGTAAGAAATGGTTCAAGAGTTTACCTACCTTCAGACACACTCGAATATTTTTACATACATTTGTGTGTAGAGTCGAGATTTACCATCCACCATTCGAAATTATTATGTTGGTGACCCCGATGCATCGATTGTGCGGGTGAGTTCTGTTCTCAGTATTTCCACTTCTCTTGGTGAAAAAAATGGTAAAAAATGGATTTTTCCCGACATAGGCACTTCCATTCTGGCGTTAAGTTTTATTCCCACGACAGACGGTTACAAAAATAATGAAAAGGACCAATTTCGAATACAAAAAGCATACCAATTGAGTATTAATTGGGTAGCCTTATATTGACCAACGAACTGACAACAATCGAATGTACGGTTTTAAAGATTTAAACCTAAATATGACCTGACCAAAAACAGAAGCGCTTTTTGCGGTGGAAAACTTCTGCGGATTGGGTGGGACTATCTGTATAACATTTCTTCATACTAATAAATGAAATATTTTGTGTTAATTTCCAAGTATAGGGACTTTGAGGAGAATCTTTTCTCAAGTATCATGTTTCTCATGGGAGATAATAGCAAAGGAAAACAGGACTGAATACAGGAATGTTAAGCTCTGGCTTATTTTAATAGGTTAATAGGTTTAATAGGACTTTTAAATTTATTTTGTATTTTTGAATCACTTTATAAACATAATTTCTTTTTTGTAGGTCTTTTCCACAATCAACAGTATTTAATGCTTGTTTTATTTTTTGTATTTATTATTTACTTGGCAAACTTTATCTCTGCATCTATCTATCTTTGAACTGAATCTATCTCCTCATCACACATCTAGTGTGTAAGAATATTCTCTCAGTGTATCCCTACGCATTCATTCCCCAAAGCAGAACGAAGCCATTTTCTATCCCTGTGAGCCTCGCTCCGATTGGCTGTTGTCAAATGTTAGTAGCCGTGCAACTGCCCCCAGTTCCGTGAGCGCCTCCCACCCTGGCACCAGCCATGATGTGCGACTGGTGTGCGATGTGTAGACTGGTCCTGATCCTGCGCACTATCGGCTCTGGCCAGTACATAAGAAGCCTTTGGTTTACATAAATGGTTGGGCCGTGGACCGTGGGCCGTGGGCCATGTGCCATCCATCCAACCACACAATCGACTACATCTCACTCTTCAGCTGCGGAGGCCAACCCCGGACCCAAACCCCACTCCCGGACGGAATTTATAGCATGGCCCATGACTGCCGTTGGCTTCTGTCCATTTATCTTTGGCTGGATGTATTCCTGGCTGTTTGTTGTTTTTTTTTTTAACCAGAAGGAGCAGGAGAAGGAGAAGGAGAATGGCACCCAAACCACATTGGACTATGCCCACAATGCCACCAATGGCAGTTACATTTTATGGCCAAAGTTCACCAGAAGCCTCAAACCCCCCCGCGTGCCCCACTCAGAGCCCCACGCATTTGGCGACCAAGTGGCGCCATTTTTGCCGCATTCTCATCGAGGCTGGGTGGAGAGGGGGGCTTCAGACAGGACGGCAATTCCAGTTTATGCTAGCGCAGAGTTTTTGCAAAAATAAAACATTCGCAGGAATATAAAAACAAAGCAGAAAAACTATAAGAAATGACGTTAATGTTATGGAGGAAATGTTCTTCAGATGATTTTTTTCTATAAAAGGATTTTTTTATTTTTTTCAGTTTAAACATTTCTATCGAGAGTGGAATGGACAACAGACTATACTCGTACTCGTACTCGTACTCATACGCGTACTCTAATTCGTTTATAAAAAACACACTTGACTTCCATTTGTAATCATAATTTATCAGTATTGTATATATATTAATATTATTCAGTATAAAACTTTCATGAAAAAACAAAAAAAAACTTAGCGAGAGAGAAGTTTCATCATCAATCATCATCCATCGTCCATCGTCCATCAACCGTCATCCGTCATAATAATTCTTACATAAATTCACTTTCAAGCTAAATAACAACAAAAAGCTGGCTATCCTTTTGAAAATGGAAAGATTTCTGTTGCCCATTCATCAGTTCAACGCACATTCAATTAAATAAACGATATTATGGAAAATTTGCTACATTTACGGAATCATCTCATACATATATTTATATAGATTTTTTTCAATTTTTATGTTTTTTTTTTGTTGGTTTTTTGTTGTTGTGTTTTTGTAAGAAATGCCTGCACGCGCGTGATATGCAGCGTTGAGAATAGTGACTTTCGACTTGCCCTGCTGGAAAACATCTTCATCAGACTATGTTCTAGTTGGAGAGGGGGAGCCGGGGGAAAGGGGTATAGGGGTATAGGTTTGTCTTGTGGCTTCTTCGATCGATCGATTGTTTGTATTGCTTGGCATTGTCATGAGGCGACTGCATTGTTCAGATTTCTTGTTCATTCTTCAGTTTAAGTAGTTAATGGCTTCAATTTCGATCCGGCACCTGACTAATCAATCAATCAATATTCGTCAAATACAATACAAACGGAACAATTACATATGCATAATTGTAGAGCACTCTACGCTGTAGTCTTAAGTAAATCATTTTCACTAAATTTAGTTGCGCCTAGTCAGGTGTGTGTGTGTGTGTGTGTGTGTGGTTGTTAATTGTGTTTGTATTCCATGTGTTCCTTCTGTTCCTGGTGTTCTGTGTGTTCCGTGTGTTTGTTGTTGTTTGTTAGCATTTTGGCCTAGTAGAACTTTTTCGCCTGCGCCTCACTGCGGTTCCTGCAAATGAAAAGAAACGAAAAGAAAGTAAGTAAATAAAGAAGATGCTAGATTCTATGTTAGAGATCTGTTACTCACTTGAATATATTATAGATAAATACTAGCAGCAATTGCACAACGGTTACACTTAGAAACAGTGTGACGCCCACGCAACTGCCGGTGGGGCAGTTGGCCACCTGCGCTGCGCCCTGTGGCGCAGATGCCAATCTGTAAAGTAACGGAAGTAAACGGAAGTTGAGAATCACAGCACATTCTCTATGCGTAGCTGAACAACTCACTTTTGTCCCACATGGGAGATGCCCTGCTTGACCTGATTCATGCCATCACGCATCTCGGCTATGAGCGTTTGCACATCGTAGCCGGTGGACTGGATCTGGGCTGTGGGAGCGTGCTTCTGATTTGTCTGAATGTTATCAGTGCGCACATTGATATCGCCCACCAGTTGCCGTATCTCCCGTATGGAGCTGAGCAGAACATTTTGATTGGTTAGAAGCAAGTCCACATCGGTTCTGCTGACCACACCGCCGCCACCCAATTGCTGCTGCTGGGGCACACTGCCTGCGGCTGCTGGTGGCAGGGCCTGTCCGGCGTTGGCGGCCAGGCCGCGAGAGACCAGCGTTAACGTGTTCTCCTGGCGTCCAATGATCTCGTCCACTTTGCGGGACAGCTCGCGCAGGTGTTCGGCGATTTGGCTCTGTCCCTGCCAGATTTGACGCAGCTCGCGCTGGTCTTCCGACTCGTAAAACTCGTCAAAATCCTCCTCGTCTTTGTGCTAGAAGAGAGGCATACGAAAGCGATTAAATCACAAACAGATTATGGCGTATCAATGGAACAGATAAGCCGCTAGGCGCCAACCGTCGGCCGCCAGCGGATGGCTTTATCTGTTGTCGTCGTGGCACCCACCTCGTTCGGATGCTCCTTTTTGTATTCCAGCTTTTGCTTCTCCAGCTTATCCTGATACTCGTTGTATTCCGCAGTCAGCTTCTGGTTGTCCACCTTCTGGTTCTCCTGGACCTGCCCAGCAGCGTGCAGGGATGTGGTGAGGAAGTGGAACACATCGTGATCATCGGCCAGGCCGCCGGTGGCAGCCGAGACACCAAAGTAGCCATTCTTGGGCAGATTCACGCCATCGGAACGCATACACAGCTCGTAGTCGTCGTTGTTGTTGGTCATGCCGTTGTGAATGAGAACGGTGAGCACGTTGTTGTAGTACTCGATGCGCGCACGGGTGGGGAAGGGCTTGTTACGGAAATCCCTGAGGCAACCGCTCAGCAACTGCGTCGTTCCATCATTGGTATGATCGTACTGCTTGGTACCGTCGTTGACCACCGCACTGATGTAGGGATTGTTATGCTTGTTGTCGTTGTCGAAGGAATCAAAGATAATGCCCAGACCATTCCAGCGGTCCGAGGAGCCGAACACCGGCCCATTGTAGTCTCCCTTCTCGGTGGTGTACCAGAAGGCCAGACCATCGGCTCCGATACGGCCACGTCCCGTCACGCGGAACACAATCTCCACATCCCACCAGTCGAAGTTGGTCTGCGTTTTGGTCCAGATGGCACCCTTCTGCGAACGCAGCGACGGTGCCACACGCACACTCTCGGAGCTGGCAATGGCATCTGAAAATTAAAGCAACAAGTTGTAATCGTGGTGTCGCGAATCGGGGCTAAATTTAAATTAAAACAAAGTGCCTGCGTGTCCACTTTGCCGCTTGGCAGCAGCCAGTTCGGGCCATCGCCGTCTCGCTCGCACTCGCTGGAGGCGGCGAATGGGCCAAAACAACTGACGTGGAGCTCTTCTACTTACTTCCCCCGTACTCCCAGAAGGGTACGGTGCCGTCTTTTTGGGCCAAATACGGCGGCTTAAACGAGTACTTGTACTCGAATCGACGGTGCACGCCAACGGCCCCTGGACTCAGGTTGGTCGTCGCATATGTTTGTTTAGCAAATATGCAGAAAATGGCCAGGAATTTGCAAAATGTTGGCAGCATTGCTTACAATTTTATTTTGACAACAAAACTGACAAACGAAAGCCAGTGGGGCCGGAGATTTATTAATAAAGTATACGGTCTGACTCTCAGAAATATGCCGTCTTATTTTACAAATATACCGAAAGTATACCGATGAATTATTTGTATTTCATATACCATCATATTTGTCGATTTTCATATTCGGTTGAAAATTGCCAGCTAACTAGGACCCTCAGAACTGAAAATAAAATTGTATCCAACAATCTTATTAATTGTATACAAGTATGGTTTATTGTAAGAAGTTATCTTTATTGAATTACTTATAAAATAAAGTTTAAACAAAAAGGTAAATTTTCACATTTTGTACATGCGGTGTAGTTAACACGCTACACATTTGCTACATATTTATGGAATTATCAACAGCGCCTCTAGAGGGGAAATGAGTAAATATACTGAAAGTACTAGAAAATATTAAACATGCTCAAAAATACTACAAAAAGTATAACATTATCCATTTAAAGCATTTAAAAGTACTGGAAAATAAAAAAAATATTAGAAAATACTCAAAAATACTATACAAAAATATATAAAAAATATTCTGAGATACATAATAGAGTATAGTCTTTCAATCATAGATTACTTAAATTGTCAAATCGAATCACTGCAACATTTATTCCACTTGATTGCATTCATAACCTTGGCACTCATTGAATGCACTTTTAAACAATTTAACTTTGACCTATAAACCTATTTTAATTTTGCTAGCGGTCTAGTGTGACCAGGCTTGCATGCGCTACGGTTACACTGTTATGTTTGTTTACAATTAAAATCAGTTAACAATTCAAACTTTGCATTAAGAATGAAATTATGAAAGCAAGCAAGAATGTATTATTTGTGGGAGCTGTGGATAAATCCGTTATTGAGGAACAGAAGTGCAATCAACAAGTTTTTTGTGGCCTAAATTATATAAAAATCCCCCCTGCTTGACTTCCTTTATTAATTGCAATATTGTTGCACTAATCGCTTGTTTGCTTTCTTTCTGTTTGTTTCTGTCCACTTTATCTTTATATATAAATGTATGCAGATACGAATCAAATCCACTGAATTTGTTCTGAAGTTTTTTATTTTCATCAATTTGATTGGTTTCTTTAAGTACAGCTTAATTATTCATTTTATCAGCAAAAAAAATGTAAAAGACGTCAGCATGGTGAATAAATAACGTGGTCTGATCGTTAAAAAAAGGGTACACAATAATGTCGCCACCAAAAAACAGAAGAGTGAATCTGTGTACAAACATCAACACTGATTTTGTTGGCATACCCTTTTTTCGGATCTATAAACTAGGCTTACAGCATATTTGATCAACAACTTAATAAAGAATCCTTAAAATTAGCCAATCTATGAGAAAATGTATTCATTAATCGGGTAAAATTATGTGTTCAGTGCTAAGGGTCCTATCTTGTTAGTAATAATTAATGGAATAACAAAATAAAGGAATATGACTTCCTATCATGGACAGCAAACGATTAACCTACAGTGGGTTAATCGTTTTCTGTCCATGATAGGTATCTAAAACACAGACAAATATTATGAAACTTGAAGAATCTTATTCCAGCTCAGTTGAAAGACATCTTATTAGTGAAGGGAGAGGATAGGGTGAATCTACAATAATAATTTACAAGGTGGTTCACCTGTTTAAATAGAGGGGGGTTACGTTGGTTAAGTTCGTTCAATCATCATGAACGAAACGTTAGCAGTGCTCGTTACTAACGAGTACTCGCTCGAAATTACTCGCACACATGCATAGGGATGGATGTTTTTGTTATACCTTTTTTAGGGGGGGTACTATGATTACGCCCAGTTGTTTGCAACAGCAGCATACATGCCCCATTGGCATTTTTCAAGGGTATTTTATGCTTCGTTTCGATATAGTATTGATAAAGACGATCGATCTGCAACGAAGATGTTTTGCTTTCACATACACACATGCAGAGAGGGTATGATGGGCGTATTAGACCGTGCGACTGTACGTGTGCCAATCCACTGAAACACGAACCCCACACCAGATGGATGTGTATGTATCCCACTGTACAGTGTATGTATGGTGCATGAAATATGTAAGGGGAGCAGAGCATAGGCATGTTTGTATGTAATGTAGGTAATATTTAATCCATTTACTCTAAGTAAGCACAGGAGATTGTTGTTGTTGTTTATGTAGTACATGATAAAAAAAAAAACAGAAATACACAACTGCATGTATGTAAAAAAATCGCGTAATTTTTTATAAATGTACTCGAATAAATGAAGTTTTCTATTCCGTTTCAACTAGAGAGAGCAATTCGAGGCAGAAGACAAATGTTCCGGGACAATTTGCGCTGTAAAAGTTAATACAATATAAATCTTACGATATATTACGAATCCATCCGACACTCTACACATGATCGATCTTTAGGGAATCCAGACTGGTGCCATCGGCCTCGGCCTTCTGCTGATAGTAGCCGTCGTAGGATGTGGTGGCCTTCATAATCTCCTGCTGCTTCTGCAGCTTCGTAAGCTGCTCGCAGGCAGCCGCAGCGATCTTCTGGCGCTCGATGTCCGCCTTCCGCTTGGCCTCGTTCTCCTCCATCTGGTGGGCGAGCAGCTCAGCGGTTGCCGCCGCCCTCTCGGCAGCTGGATCCTGATACAGATCGTAGTTCCTCGGCTCGGCCTCAGGATCCAGTTTCATGAAGGTGGGTACAGTCGGAGCACTCCTCTCCGGCACATGTCGGCGGCCGGGCTTCTCGTGCGTCTTGATGTGCTTCTTGAGGGCCGTCTCCTGGCGGAAATGCTTGTTGCAGATCTTGCACTCGAAGGGCTTCTCTCCCGTGTGGATCCACTCGTGGTGCCGCAGGATCTGTGCCTTGGAGAAGCGCTTGGGGCAGAAGCGACAGGCAAAGTCCTTCACCTTCTCGTGGATGATCTTGTAGTGGAGCTTCATGTTGCCAATGTTGTTGAAGCCTCGTCCACAGCCGGGACAGATATGCTGGCCCTCCTTCTTGGTGAAGTTCACCTGGGGCGACCACGAGGGCACCGACACAGAAGGTATGGGATTGACGGCAGTGCCCGCCAGCTGCGAAATGTCCACCCGTTGGACGCGTCTGGAGTTCTTCTGTTTGGCCAACGGTGCAGCGGGCCCGCCACTGCTAGCGCAAGCCTTGAGCATGTCGTCGTTTGGATTGGGGTTGATGTTGGTATTGGTGTTGGGATTCCCCAGGCCATCGCCTTGCATTTGGCCTGGTATCGGAATGGGAATGTTAAGCTGTTGTTGCCGTTGCGGCTCTGACGGTGGCAGATCCCGCTTCTCGTGCGTCTTCAGATGCTTCGTGAGGCTCTTCTCGCAGAGGAAGATCTTGCCGCAGATCTTGCACTCGCAGCACTTTTCTCCAGTGTGGCTCCGCTCATGCACCTTGCAGGCATGCGACTTGCCGAACGTCTTGCCACAGTACTGGCAGGCGAAATCCTTCCGCTTCTCGTGCACCACCTTGATGTGGTTCGAAAGGGCCTGCTTGTTGTGCGAGGCGTGGTCGCACTGCCGGCACTTGAACTTCTTCTCCTTGGTGTGGGTGAGAATGTGGGCGTTCCACTCCTGGCGCGTGGTCTTGCCCACGCCGCAGTAGGGACAGACGTGGTTCTTGATGCCCGCATGTCGCATCAAGTGATCCCTGAGGGCGCTGTTGATCACGAACCGCTTGCCGCAGATGTTGCAAGGGTAGGGCAACTCTTCGCCCGTGTGCTTGTACATGTGCTTCTTGAGGGCCGTGGGGCAGCGGAAGACGGTATCGCACTCCGGGCAGGGGAAGTCGCGCAGCGGTGCGGCTGCCTTGGTTATGTTGTGCACCTTCTTCATGTGGAACGTGAGCAGCCTGATACGGGGGAACGTCTTCTCGCATCCCTCCGCGGGACAGTGGTGCACCTCGGACAGTTCGGTGTGGGCATGGTCCACATGGATGCGCAGGCCATTCGCTGTGGTGAATCCTTTCCGGCAGGTCTCCACTTTGCACTGGAAGGGGAGCAGATCGTTGTGGTACTTCATGTGCTCCTCGTAGCGGATGGCCTTCTTGAACTTCTGATGACAAATGTGGCAGTCGATGATACGATGGAGGTGCCGCTCATCGGCTGGAATCCTCTTGCGTTTGGGCTTCTCCCTGTTCGAGCCATCGTTGTCATCGTCGTCGTCCGAGTCGGAGGTGGAGCTGCTGAAGTCGTCGTAGTCCTCCACCTTCTTCTTCTTGGGCTTGGGCTTCGACTTGGCTGGTGTACGGGTGGACTGGGACTGGGTGGATCCCCTCATGCGTTGGGCCAAAGGAATGTCGTCGTCGCTGCTGTTGGGCTCAAAGTCCAGATCTCTGTCGTTGTCATTGCCGCTCTCAATAGAAGAGTCGTCGTCGAACATTTTCAGTACGTTGCTGGGCGAAGCCTTCACCTTATCCTGCTTGACGCTCTCGTTCTCACACTCCTCGGCCTCCTTGTCCACATGCTCCAGCATCTTGAACACATCCTCCTCGTTCTCAATCAGCTCCATTTTGTGGTTTAACAGGGGATCAAAGTTGATGTGATCCTCATCCTCTCCGGGCAGATCGTGGGCCGTCGAACTGGGATCCAAGACATCGAAGTTCGTCTGGCAGGTGAAAACGTTGCTGGCGACAAGGTCCTGGAACTTCTGCACCGAGTCGACGCACAGTTTCTGGAACTCGTGCAGGTCGTTCAGCCTGGTGTAGCAATTGCTGCACAGATTCTTGGGAAAACCATCGTTCTGCTCGACGGAGAGGGACGTACACAGACACAGTTTTTTCGACAGGCCTGGCACTAGATACAAATCGTATGCGGCATCGTTTTGCAAGTGGTTCAGGCAAATGCGACACAAGGTGTGTATCGAATATGTCCTGGCCATATCCATGTTGCGGTTTGTGTTTTGCGGCAGCGTTTTCAACAATTGAGATTTGCTTTTGCGTTTTTCCAGCCAGCCAGCAATAAAAATAATATTGACACAGAAAAAAAACGTATACTCGTCGTCAGCGAAAAATGGGCGAGTGGCAATAAGAGAAATGTACTCGTACTCGGTTAGGTATCAGTGATGCCACATGGCTAGAAAAAAGCTAGATGATATAATTCTAATTTGAAGTAGTCATGGATACAAAAAATGTAATAATCTGTTTCCTGAGCATCATGGCTCGTATTGAAGCACATACATGTAACATTCACACATTCCACACTTACAGTTATAGCTAAACATCAGACAGCATCGGATGCACTAGCTCCTAGCTCTAGCTAGCTAACCAGCTCTCGCTGGTACAGACTAAACCGCCGAGCTGCCACAACTGCTTCAAGCTATACATCTCTAAAAACGCGTACATTTTTGTTGCAATCAGCAACTTCAGTCGCAGCTCGGGTTTCCCTCCATGGATATGGTTGCAAGCGAACCATATCCCGCCAACTCAATATGCCGCCTTTGTCTGATGTACCTGGACCAGAGCCCCGCCCACGATCTCTATCTGGAGCCAGATCTGGCCAAAAAGCTAACCCTCTGCACCACCCTCGATGTGGATCAGCAGGATGGCTTTCCCCGGAGAATCTGCCATGGATGCTTTGGGAAATTGAACGAGTTGCAAGAGTTTCAAAAACTATGCCTGGACTCTGTGCAGCGATTCAAGGAAATGGTGGCCGCCAACAGAATCATCACCATCGAATTGTTGGAGCCGGTGGCGGAACAGGCAGCGGAAGTGATTGTAGGGCCGGAGGAGCAGGCTAGCTATGATCCACTGCTAAATCATAAGCTGGAGATTATTGAGAACGAGGAGGAGGTTTTCAAGATGCTGGTGACTGTGGACAAGAACGTTTTCTCCGACTACACATCCGATGAGGAGCCGGAAGATGGCGAAGAGAAGAGCTCCACTGATGACGAACTTCCATTGGCCCGTCGTTTGCTGGGAGAGGGAGAGGAGACGGCCAATGAACGGGCAAAGCGAAAAAAGATTCCACCTGCCGAGCGTCGCCTCCGTCGTATCATCCCCTGCACCATTTGCCCGCAAAAGTTCAAAAAGCAATCGAAATTCGACGAGCACATGAAGTATCACAACGACCTCCTGCCCTTCCAGTGCACAGAGGAGACCTGCCGAAAAGGATTCACCACAGCCGGCGCACTGCGTCTCCATGTGGACTATGCGCACACTAGGAAAGCGGATGAGATACCCTGCACCGTGGAAGGGTGCAAGTTTCTGTTTCCCCGGCTGCGGCTGCTCACCATTCACTTGAAGAAGGTCCACAACCAGACTCGGGTGAGTGCTCCGCGAGCGGAGCAGCCGTGCGGCGAGTGTGGCATGGTCTTCCGCTGTCAGGTGGCCCTCAAGAAGCACATGTACAAGCACACCGGCGAGAAGTTGCCCTACCCTTGCAACATCTGCGGCAAGGGATTCCACATCAACAGCGCTCTCAAGAACCATCTACTGCGGCATGCGGGCATCAAGAACTACGTCTGTCCGTACTGCGGCGTGGGCAAGACGACACGACAGGAGTGGAGCAAGCACATGCTGACACACACCCAGGAAAAGCAGTTCAAGTGTGCCACCTGCGACCATGCCACGCACACAAAGCGTGCGCTCGACAATCATGTGAAGATCGTCCACGAGAAGGTCCGAAACTTTGCCTGCCAGTACTGCGGGAAGACGTTCGGCAAGTCGCACGCCTGCAAAATCCATGAGATGACACACACGGGGGAGAAGCGGTGTGAGTGCAAGGTAATAGAGAGAGAGATGAGATCCTCGAAATGAAAGGAGTCTCCTTCAAAGAACAGCTTTCTTTATTTCAGGTCTGCGGAAAGAAGTTCCTGTACACCGAGAGCCTCACAAAGCACCTGAAGATACACGAGAAGAGCGTGGAGCGAGCCCTGGAGACGTATCGTCAGCGGCAGGGAGAGACCTCTGCCGACCAGGACCAGGCCCAAGTGGATGCCAATCACCTGATGAAAGTCTGCGCGGAATCGGTGGCCACAATCCCTCGGGATCCGCGACGCGTTGAACGTGTTGATATGGCCCAATTAGCGGGCACAGTGGTTAATCCCATCCCCAGCGTATCGCTGCCCTCCAGTGCGCCGCCCCAGGCAAAGTTTGTCCAGAAGGAGGGCATGCATCTGTGCCCGGGGTGTAATCAGGGATTCAATAATCTGGGGAACATGAAGCGACACTACAAGAGCATCCACGAGAAGGTCAAGGACTTCGAGTGCCGCTTCTGTTCGCGACGCTTCGCCAACTCGCAGTCGCTCAAGCAGCACGAGTGGATACACACGGGGGAGAAGCCCTACGCCTGCAAAACCTGTGGCACCCACTTCCGCCAGGAGGCGGCTCTCATCCGCCACCAAAAGGTGCACGACGAAAAGCCACCCAGGCCGGCGAAACCCCCTAAGGAAATCACAGACAAGGCACGCCAGAAGCTGCTCCAGAGGTGCGAGCGCAAGCGCAAGGTGGAGGCACTGCGTCAGGAGATAGCCCAGGCCGCCAAGGAGGAGCTGAAGGACTTGGAAAAGCAGCGAGCCCTCGAGAAGGAGCAGAATACCTACGAAAAGTATCAGGCAGCTGCCGAGGCGGTGGCCACCACCCCAACTGGCAGTTGAGGTTGCCCTCCCAGAGGAGTATAGTTAAGGCTTTTTGGTTCCAGACTGAGAAGAAAGTATTGCTGGTTAATATTTAACCCATTGTTAAGACTTGAAGCAACTTTAAGTTCAGTTTAAAAGGTGTCGGGCCGAGGGTTTAGTTTAAGCAAACACAGGATTAAAGTTTTTCCGATTTTTTTGTATTTTTTACTTTCACTTGCTTGTTATTTTATGAGAGAGTGGTTGAATGTCGTCAAATGATTGCAAACCGTGAGGACACCGTCGAAAAAACCATCCGAGGTGTCCGCCAGTTCATATGATAGATGGAGTGATGGATGGATGGATGGATGATAATGAGATTAGATTAAAATGATACAAAATTGTGATCAAACAAATCTACAAGTAGATAGCAAAAATTTTGTATACATTGAGTAAAGCAAGAAGTGTTCTAAACTGTGGAAAATGTGAACCAATTTCGGACGCCATGGGCCACGCCTGTGTCTGTCTTCTAGGGAGCCTCTGGTGTCTTCAAATTGTACTTGGCCTTGATGTTGTTCAGCTCCTCCTGCTTCTTGTCCATGTCGACACGCTTGAAGGCCTTGTTCGACTGGTAATAGAGGACCACCAGATAGCGATTGCACACATTGAAGCCGGATAAATGGTCGCAGGCGTTTTTCGCATCAAATATGTCCTCATACACAACAAAGGCTGTGCCGCGCGTCTCTGGTGTGTTGCCCCTGTGGAGAGAGCAGATAAAGAACCATTAATAAATGATGCTGCAGACGAGACACAATGGGCCAACTTACACGCGTATCTGACGTATAGCACCGAATTTGCCGAAAATATCATACATTTCATCCGATGTTATTTTGTACGGCAGGTTTCGCACATAGAGCAGCCGATTCACCTCTGGCGGCAGGCGGATCTGCAAGAAAAATGCACCAAATATTTCATTTACTTTCTGTCTGGAGTTTTCCTTTCACTGGCAGCACTCACATGGTTGCGCTTATTCATGGCGCGTCTGGTCGCGACGGATGTTGAAACGCGACAAGTTAAGAAACTTTCACTCGGCTGTCTGGTAAGCTAGGCGGCTTTGTTTGACCCCGGGATGAATGTCCTGAAGAGCGTGGTCTCGTCCTTTGTTTAAAATTAATGTCTGTCTGGCCCCAAACCTAAACAATGTTGGTATTAGGGTTGAAACCGGCCGACTCTCAGAGATATACCGAAACATACCGTCTCATTTTAAAAATATACCGTAAATATACTGACGAATTCAAGTTCTAATTTACATATTCCTCGTTTTTGATATTCCCTGGGTTATTACTAACTATATAGAACATTTAGCCATGCCCACTTAATTTTATAAGATTAATGAACCTATTTACTAATTGACTGGCTTATTTTAAACACTTGCTTTTATTGCATTTTACGTAAAAAGTGGTTTTAGCGAAAATGGTCAAACAAACAAAAACGAAAGAGGATAGTCGTTCCTATTGTTCAATTTTGATATTACGTGGAATATTATTAGCTAAATAGAACCCTCAGCCCTGCCCACTAATTGTATACGATTTTTGAATCAATTTTGTAATTAAATGATTTATTCTAAATACTTGCTTATATTGGAACTTGTCTAAAAAAAGGTCTTAGCAAACATGATCAAACAAAAAAAGGTTTTAGCGGAATAGGTGACACAAACAAACGAAAGAGTATTGTCGTTCATATTTCTCAATTTAGAGATTCCGTTGACTTACTCTGGGTAACTAAAAACCTTAGTTATGCCCACATAAATGAATATTATTGATGAATACATTTTCTTCAAGATTGGGTAGATTTTAGTCCTTGCTTTTATTGTATTTTGTCTTAAACAAGGTTTAAACAAACAAGTTCAACAAGAAAAACAGTCGCAGTGTTGCTGGTTTTTGAAGACATGTTGCGTGTATAGGCCTTTGTACACCCTATTTCGATAATTTTATATGAAGATATAACGTAATTTATAAAGACATTTTCTCAAATTGATATTCTTTAGACATATTCAAGTACATTATTAGTATCTTGTATATATTTATTTCGATCCTGATACCTACGGAGCCTGGGATGACAAACATTTTCTCAATTCTATAATATCCTTTTCCCTAGGTTAAGCAGAATGTTGCCCATGTTGCGGGACATGAATACTCGTTTTCTGGGCACATGAATCGGGCCATCAAATTAATATTTGCTGCAAATTTTTGCAATACGTTTTTGACGATTTTTATTGGTCGAAAGCAAAAATAGCGTCGTTTCGGATTCAAAACCGTTTTAGTTACAAACCGTTTCCATTAATGTTGGATATATTATATGTGGTGTATATCAAATACATATTAAAGTAACTTTTCAATACCAAGTAAACAATGTTGGCTTTTAAAGTGGTTCAGCCTTGAATACCTAGATCTATTTTTGCCGACAACCTTTGCACTGGTTGGGAAATGCAGTTCCAATCTATGTCCGATCGAAGAGAGCCTGAACCGATTTGAAGAGAGCGCCAAATAGAAATTTGAAAGTGAAGGTTTGAAAGTGAATAAACAACAAGGATTTAAATGAAGTCCGTTGGAATAAATGATGCACGGAAGCACGTTTTGAGATAGCAAAAATTCAAAAACCTGCGTATGGAAGTTTCTGTATCCCTTGTTCTTAAGTATACCTTTAAAAATTAAATTTAAAATTAATGTCTTTTGTCTGGCCTCAAACCAAAACAAAATTGGTGCTAGGGTTGAAGCTGCGATTATTCGATAACCTCTCTATGGAGACCGTTGCCACCCCTAAGTGTGACCATATTAGGAGCAACAATTTATACAATATATAAAATCCTTTTGACATTCGACAGGACAAGTATTCCATGATAAACCATACATTAAAATAGTTAGTTCTCAACACATTCCCAAAAATATAAATATTCGCGCCACGAATATTCAGTGGCAATAGCAAAACCAATCGATATCCCACACAACCCTGATAATTGTGCAAAGAAAAGGCGAAAAAAGAGAAATTTATAGAAAAAGTTCAAGTACTTTTCGAGTGAATTGGTTTTAACGCATACCGCTATTATAAACAGTAAGTGGAAGGTGGTTAATTAAACCACATCTAATGTCCTATATAGTGTTTTCCGTTGTGAAATACCGTGCTAGAACATGGCGGTGATAGGCGGGTGCTCCTGAAGGAAATTTTTGTGTGGCTTGTGCTTGTGCGCCCACCAAAAGTATTTCTTTCGCTCGCACGCATGTAAAAAACCACCGCAGGGAGGCAACAATCGGGCGAGATACTTAAAATAAATGCGATTAGGGCAATTTGCAGATGATGTAAATATTATATGCACATATGTACTGCAAAATACATGTGCATCTGCGCGAGTTTGCACACAGTGTCTGTGAGCGCGAGGGTGTGTGTGTTTGTGAATGTGCGAATGTGTAGGGGAGTGTGGCCTCGAACAAAGTGTCTCTCTGTCCATCCATCCGTCCGTGCGTCCGTCCATCCGTCCGTCCTACCCTTTCGAGAGGGCATTCAACTTGCCGCCGAATTAGAATTAAAATTCGAAAATTCAAGTTTGTGTGCATTTTTAGAAGAGCTGCACAATGACGTGGGAACCACAAGGAGACGGTCTGCAGCAGATCATTGCGATCTTGAAAGAATCTCAATCCCCGGACACAGCGACCCAAATGGCCGTACAAATGGTGAGAGCTCTCCGCAAATTCAACAGGGGAAAGGAGGAACCTTTTGATTATTAATTTCTATGCGTTGTATTTCGTGCTGTAGAAACTGGAGGAATTCAATCGGTATCCAGACTTCAACAATTATCTCATCTACGTGCTGACAAAACTAAAAACAGAAGACGAGCCGACACGGTCGCTGAGCGGCCTAATCCTAAAGAACAACATCCGCATGCACGGCAGCACTCTGCAGCCGGAGATCGTCGAGTATATCAAACACGAATGCCTGCAGGCTGTGGGCGATACCTCGCCCCTGATTCGGGCCACAGTTGGCATACTGATCACGACGATTGCCAGCAATGGAGGCTTGCACAACTGGCCCCAGTTGCTGCCGTCGCTCTGTGAGATGCTCGATAATCCAGACTTCAATGTGTGCGAGGGTGCATTCAGTGCTCTGCAGAAGATATGCGAAGATTCCGCCGAGATCCTGGACTCGGCTGCCCTGAACAGACCCCTGAACGTGATGATTCCCAAGTTCTTGCAGTACTTCAAGCACACCAGCCCCAAGATCCGTTCCCATGCCATCGCTTGCATCAATCAATTCATCATTAATCGCTCTCAGGCGCTGATGATCAACATCGACTCCTTCATTGAGAATCTGTTTCACTTGTCGTCCGATGAGGATCACGAGGTGCGCAAGAACGTTTGCCACGGACTCGTCATGCTGCTCGAGGTGCGCATGGATCGATTGATGCCGCACATGTCGCAGATAATCGAGGTAAGTTCCCCAACAATGTAGGCAATCGTTTGGCCACCTTTAACCACCATCTCCGTTTTAGTACATGCTGCTGCGCACCCAAGACTCCGATGAAGGTGTGGCCCTGGAGGCATCTGAGTTTTGGTTGTCGCTCGCCGAACAGAGTATCTGCAAAGATGTTTTGGCCCCCTATCTGGCGCAGCTGGCGCCCATACTGGTGCGCGGCATGAGGTACTCGGAGATTGATATTATCCTGCTCAAGGGAAATGTGGAGGAGGATGACATGGTGCCGGATCGCGAGGAGGATATACGCCCACGATTCCACAAGTCCCGCACACACACAATCAAGAGCGGCCAGGAGGCGGGCGGCGGCCAGGCCGGTGCCGCCGGCGAGGATGACGACGAGGATTACGATGATGGCCTGGACGATGACAGCTCTCTATCGGAGTGGAATCTGCGTAAGTGCAGTGCGGCCGCTCTGGACGTCCTGGCGAATGTGTTCCGCGAGGATTGTCTGCCCATTGTGCTGCCCATCCTGAAGGAGACGCTCTTCCACCAGGAGTGGGTGATCAAGGAGAGTGGCGTCCTGGCCCTGGGCGCCATTGCCGAGGGCTGCATGCAGGGAATGATTCAACATTTGCCGGAGCTGATTCCGTACCTCATCAGCTGTCTGTCCGACAAGAAGGCCCTGGTGCGCTCCATCACCTGCTGGACGCTCTCGCGGTACGCCAATTGGGTGGTCAACCAGCCGCACGATCAATACTTGAAGCCCCTGATGGAGGAGCTGCTCAAGCGCATCCTCGACTCGAACAAGCGCGTGCAGGAGGCCGCCTGTTCGGCCTTTGCTACCCTCGAGGAGGAGGCCTGCACGGAGCTGGTCCCCTATCTGGAGTACATCCTCAAGACGCTCGTCTTTGCCTTCTCCAAGTACCAGCACAAGAATCTGCTGATCCTGTACGATGCCGTAGGCACCCTGGCCGACTCGGTGGGCCATCATCTCAATAAGTCGCAGTACATTGACATTCTGATGCCGCCTCTGATCGACAAGTGGAATCTGCTGAAGGACGATGACAAGGACCTGTTCCCACTCCTAGAATGCCTCTCGAGCATTGCCACAGCCCTGCAATCCGGCTTTCTGCCCTACTGCGATCCGGTGTACAGACGCTGCATATCCCTGATTGAGCAGACTATTAACCAGGAAATGGTGCGTGTGTTTTCATTGCCAAAATCTCTGATTTTACTTTAGCCTGTACTTGTAGCTGTGCAAACAGAGCCAGACATTCGATCATCCGGACAAGGAGCGCATGATTGTGGCATTGGATCTGCTGTCGGGCCTCGCCGAGGGCCTGGATCGTCACATTGAGACACTGGTGGCGAACAGCAACATCATGCATCTGCTCTATCAGTGCATGCAAGATGTGCTCCCAGAGGTGGGTCACTTTTTGGGCCTTTTCTTGGATTGTATCTCATTAGCAAATCGTTCTTTAAGGTGCGCCAATCGTCGTTTGCACTGCTGGGGGATCTAACCAAGGCCTGTTTCCCCCACGTGCATCCCTTTATGGCCGAGTTCTTTCCCATTTTGGGCCAAAATCTGAATCCCGACTTCATTTCGGTGTGCAATAATGCCACATGGGCCATAGGAGAGATATGCATGAAATTGGGTGAGTTTTGGGGGCTTTTTACTTGCATAATTAAATGGTTGGTTTGGTTTCGATGGCCCAATCTCGGGTCGAGTAGAGCGCGGAACAAACGAAGATTAATTTTTGATCGATTTGCAGGCGAGGAAACAAAGCAGTACATACATCTTGTACTCAGCGATCTGTTCGTTATAATCAATCGCCCGAATACGCCCAAGACACTGCTGGAGAACACAGGTGAGTGGTTCGAGGAGGCTCGTCATTGATTTCAAAAGAGAAGCTGCTGTTTAAATATATATATATGTGTATATATATGCTCATATATGTGTGTATGTATATGAACACATGTATATGTGTATCAATGATATTTATTTAACATATATCTCTGTATGTATGTGTGTATGTGGAATATTTGAACATTTGTTTCTGTCTTATTTTCTGTCTCAAAACGAACAATCAAAACGAACCGAAATCCATTCACATACCCGTACCACATGCATAGATATAGATATTCTAAGAAATACGATAATTTATATATCAATTTGAGTGTGTACTATCAATCGAATCGAATCTAAATATCTGTGTTAATTATTGATTTATTTCTAGTTAATATATGATTTTCTGATTTCCACTTTTGTTTTCTGTTCATTTTAGCAATAACAATCGGTCGTCTAGGTTATGTGTGCCCGGTTGAAGTGGCTCCTTATTTGCCCGAATTTGTGCGACAGTGGTGTGTAACACGTTTTATTCAATTCAACTAGATTATGCTTTCTTTTCCTCTACCTATCGCCTTACCGTAAATTGAGCTTAACACTGAAACAACCAATCAATCAATCAAAATCAAACAATCCCACCAGTAACACACACTTCATCTATCATTTGTACTCCCCCACTCGCCTCTCGCCTCTCGCCTGTCGCCTCACAAATTGACTGGAATTTCAAACGTTTACATTTGAACTTTCGCCTGCGGGTCGCTGCCCCAATAAGAATACCAATACCAATGCCAGTGCCCGTTCTAAAATTACTAAATCTCTTGATTTTACATTGATCTTTCCACCCGAAACCATTCGGTATACAGGTGCACATCGTTGCGACACATCCGGGACAATGATGAGAAGGACTCGGCCTTTCGTGGCATGTGTAATATGATCACGGTGAATCCAGCTGGCGTGGTGCCCGACTTCATATTCTTCTGCGATGCCATTGCCTCGTGGGTGAATCCACCACAAGATCTGCACCAGATGATCCAGAAGGTAAGGGGCGGGCGCTCCCTTGAAATGAAAAAAAAAACCTTAGAAATGATGCTAATTGAGTAAACGCCTCCCATAGATTCTCCATGGCTTCAAGACACAGGTGGGTGAGGAAAATTGGCGTAGATTTGTGGAACAATTCCCGACAACACTGGCCGAGCGCCTGGTCACCATGTACAACATCTAAGCAGCCCACATCAGCCAGCGGAATGCAGAGCAGAGCAGAGCAGAGCGGAGCAGACAGGAGACAGAGTTCTAAAACTAGACAATTATGTACAAGCATGCGTCGTAGCAACGTTCATGGCTTCGTCTTAATCTTTAACACAGCCCTAAGTTATCCGATTCGATGCTGTTCGAATGTTACGTTAATTAATTGAAATTGAAAACAGCAAAAGAAAAGAAAAAAACACACATAAAACCACATAACCATATGCATAACCACATATACTATATCGATATATCTTATAGAGATTGAGCTAGATATCCAGCATGCATGCATATATCCAAAAAAAAAAAACAAAAACAAAAAAAGAAAAAGGAAAAAAAGATTAGCAGATCCTAGATCTGGCCAAGAGCTTCTTTAGGCAGTCTGTCCTGTCCTGTCCTGTCCTGTCCTCTCCTGTCCGTCTGTTTAGATCAAGTATCAATAGAAAACAACAAAAGTATATCCATAGATGAAATTATGTGTTCCGGACGTACTTAACCGGATCCAAGTGCTATAGAACATATTCAACCCAACAACCCAACCGCCCAACCGCCCAACAGCCCAACAATCCAACAATACACTCAGAATCAGCCCCAAGCGAAATAGGGAAATTAATAATGGGTAGACACACGGGTGTTTTCCCCATTCGGTAATTCATGAATATAATAATAATACAAACAAAAATCAAATCGATCGTCGTATCTCGTGTCGCGTTAAACTATAAACGTTAACTGAAAGCGTTGGGCTAATTGTGAAATCAAAGTGAATAGAAATTGCAAATGAATATACATACGTGGAAAAGATTCAGCTAAACCAAAACTCTTACAAATCAAAATAAAGACTGATGTTCAAACAAAACAAAAAAGATTAAGAAAAACAAATCCGTTCAAAGACAAACAGCATACATCAACAAACGATTTATATTTCACAATTGAAACCCAACACTTTCATGGATAATAATGATAATAAAAACCAAAAAATCGTCGCGTTTCGGGTTCTTCGCGTTCGCGTATTCTCGTCGCTCTCGTCCGTTCGTTCGTAAAATCGTAATCGGTAATCGGTAATCGGTCAATCGTCAGTCGTCACGTGCGTGGTATCGTATCTCGTCGGGTAAACCAAAAAGGAAAAACAAAAATCAAATAATACAAGGATTACAATAATACAATACAAAATGCAACTGTTACAGATACAAAAATTTACTTATACACTACACACACACACACACACACAGACACACAAACACACACACAAACATTACTACGGATGATATTTATTTACAAAATTATAGATTTTTGTTTATTTTAAAGAGAGAAAAAAAAGGAAGAAAATTGAGATTAGGATTTCGTTGAGTATAATAATTTGTTGTTTTTGTGCGATCTGAATAACTGAATACAAAACAATTGACTGATCACTTTTTAAAGTATTATTATATAATTTGTTTGCGTTGTATAGGGACAAGTGTAATTAAAATTATCATTATACGAGTACTACATATAATTTTTATCGAAAACTTTTGCTTTCATTTTGTATTGTATAGGCTTTCGTCTTTTGCGTAAGATCCTCTTTCCCAAATAATCATTTATATTGTACAGAAATTTGTATTTTTTTTACAATTATTCGATGATTAGGGTGTAAAAACAATGTACTACTAAATGGAAACAAAAGTCTTTGAAATTGTCGCGGAACAAATGAAAACAAAAAAAAAAAACAAAAAAAAGAGGAGAATAGAGAAACTAAAACCAAAACTCAGTCAGAATAAAACAAAAAGATTAAGGAGATAGATGATGAGTAAACCAAGTAAATCTAAGTAATAGTATTATGTAATTAAATGCAAACTTCGTTTAAGTTTGTGTTAATTTTTTATTTCGTTTCGAGAAAAAAAAAAAAAAAACAAAAACCAGGGGGAACGTGTGATAATAATGTAACTTCGGGTCGTTCGTTCGCGTCGCGTTAAACTCAAACTAAAACTAAACAGCAAAAAAGTCTAAAAAATAAGGGACTTTCGCCCCCGAGTCCCAAATAATAATGAAAAAAATACTTGAAAACTATTAATAATAATACAAAATAAACCAATTGCAAAACTAAATGAAACTAAAAATCGTGATTTCGTTGTACCTTAAACCGGATTCATCGCGGAATCCGGTCGCGTTCGCGTGCGTTTGTATCTCTCTCGGGTGATCTTAGTGATTAGCGTTTAAGCAGTAACTAAAATAAAACAAAACAAAAACAAAAACAAAATAGGAATCAACACACACACACACACATTGAATACACACACACACACACACATTCATAAACATATACATATATACATATGAATATAATATATTTATAAAGAAAAATATGCAGCATAGGATTTTGTTCTATGATTTTTCACCACGAAATGTGTTAGGTCAAAAATTAGGACAAGAAAATTCAACAACTACAAATAAGAACAAAAGAACAGAACAGAGAATGGAGTTCAGAATCAAAGAAAGGATAATTTTTTGCAGATCCTAAAAAGGATCGTAAATCGCATGTTTGTTTTCTCAATTACAAAATGTACGTGTATTACAAAATTCAGCTGCGGTTAAGAAAAAAAATTTGAATTTCCGACTTAAATAGATTTTGTTTTTACTCTATTTCCCCCACCTCTCTAATAATAGATCTGATCTGCAACATTTCTAAGTAAATTAAAGTACACATAAATATACATATATACTGGATATATGATCCGATCCGATGCCCTCTATACACATGTTGCAAATATTCGGAAAAACTGGAAAGAAGTCCTCTTTCTGGTTTTTCAAAATATTTGCTATACTGTAAACTCCATTTAATGATTCGTCGATAATTGAGAAACTATATATACTATATCTGAATAAATATGTATGTATAACATTACCATCAACAAAAAGATACAATGTTTTACTCCGCCTTCGAGGGCGTGTCCTGCTTCCAATTGCTCCCCTTGCTCGGAGATTTTTGATTGCTCGTGAATGAAACAATGAAATGCATGCCAAGCATTGACACAAAGAACGAAAATCAATGCTACTCATAATTTTAAAGATACAAGAAAACCGAAAATGCAGAATCATAGAGAAAAGTCTGCCGAATCGATGCATCAGATCGGATGAATTTTATAGCCACAAGCCAGGAACAAATGCAATTTTGGTGGCTACGCTACGCCATCCACCCGCTTACCCGCTTACTACTATATCTTTTTCCCTCTCTCTCTCTCTCTCACATACACTATTCCTCGTGCAGTGTGCACGGTCTGCCGTAGGGAAGCGAGACAAGCTGGTGTTGGTGTGAGAAATGAAAGAGAGAGAGACAGAGATAGATAAATTTGTCAAACACCATTTATATTTAACTGAATGCAGTCTGAATTGAAGGAATAACCGATTACTCTACTGCCCAGCTTCCGTCTTTACTAAAAGAAACCAAATACCGTTTTCAGTGGGTTTAAAAATGATTAAAATAGGAAATAGGTGCCGCTGTGGACGCACCACATGCAGCAGATAATCGATACTCATACTCATACTGTCCTGATGTCGTAGCTGGGATTGCTGTCCTTCTATCTGCAAGCACGCCGAAAGATATCCACTTCGGGGGCACAGAAGAAGTCACCTTGTACTTCGTTTTCATTAGCTTTGTTCTTCTCCAGGGTATACTTATAGCTTGCATAGCCCTATAGCCTTTTGATTTCGGGCACAAGTGTGGGCTCACAAGGCTCGTTCCCGCTCTTTTTCAGCTTTTTCTGATCCGAAATTCAAAAAGCATGCCGCGTTGCTGTTTTAATTGGATATTTAATGATTCTAATATTTATTTAGTTGATTTCAAAGGCAAAATACAAGTGCAAAAGAGAGAGAGAGAGAGAGCTATGGCGAAGATTGTAGATTACCAGGGGGAAGGCTAACGAAGAGAATGAGAGCGTAAGCTGTTCATTCGGCTCTGTATGCGTTCCACAATCTTTGGTGGTGCTCTCTCAAAGAATTGAAAAATACAAAGCAATTAACATATATGTATAAGTTCTGATAAAAATTGGCACAAAGAAAGAGCTTAGAATCTACATTGCTTATACGACTGGCAGATGTGCTGAGGTTCCAAGTAACTGCAGGAGCCCCAGGCCCTACGTTTGCCTGTCGATTGTGTTTGTTCGTTTTGGTAATTTGTTCGTTTCGTTGTCCATCGATTGCGTGTTTCGTCAACTTTCACTCCATTGTCCATTGGGCATAGTTTCTTATTTTATAGAATCCAAAATCGTTTGTCCTTTTAGAATTTTGCGAGGGTCCTTCACCCTCGAGGGTCTCTTCCACTGCTCACTCTCTTTGTTCCTCTAGTTGAGAGGACAGTAGCCCTGCCAAATGTCGCCAGCGATCATGTTCGGCGTAATTCGAATCGCTTTCTTGTTGATTTCCACGTTGCTGATGCATCCCTTGAAGGTCTTCTTCGTCTTGATGCCCGGCGCCTTCTGGAAGGCATGGTGTCCGCCCATGAACAAGGGACGATTCGTCTTGGTCAGGGCAGAGGACTCGTTGCCCACTGCCGGATTGGAGCTGACAAAGTCCACGGCTATGTTGATGACAAACTTCGATTTGATGGCCTGCACGTGGCGTGTCTTGCCATCGCAGAAGCTCTCGTTGGCGGGCAGCGTGAAATTGGTCACGAGAGTGCTCTTTGCATCCGATTTGACGGTGAAGAAGAGTTCGTTGTCCACCAGCTCAAGAATGGCGTAGGAGTTCTTGCCGTGCACCGAAAAGACCAGACCGTTCGGCTCTCGGGGACGGAAATCAAAGCTGATGGCCATCTCGGCGCCAACGGTGAAGCGCTCGAAGAGCTTCACGTACGGCGGCGTTGTTTGGTTGGAGCTGCTGTGGAAGAACACTCCCCGCTCCACCTGCTCGGAGCATGGCACCACCGAGTACTTTGTGGGCTCCGTCTCCAGGGCCACGCCATCGAACTTGATGTCCGTCAGGCAGCCATTGAAGTACGAAGTGTTGCCCCCAAAGTACGTGTGTCGCCTCAGCTCCGACTCCACAAACTTCGTTATGCCGCCCACAAAGATGGGCATCTCGACGGAGAACACAGGGGGGCTGCGCTCCTGGCTAACCTCCACCGAGCCCGGCTGCATCGTCTGATCGATGATCAGGCTCACCCGTGGAGCAGTGCGCACAATCTCCACCGTGTGCCACTTGCCGTCGTTCAGCTCCGCCTCACTGGTAATGTTCGCCGTCAAGCCAGCGCCCACTCTCAGCTGATAGGTCACCCGCCCATCCAGCAGATACACTGCTACAAAGTCATCCTTCTGCTTGCTGCTCGCATAGAACAGGAGTCCATTCGGATGCTCTGTGCGGAAGGAGATGCTCACATCGTGATGGCTCTTCAGTTTCACCGGCAGGGAGTTGATCTCCAGCCGCTGTTCCCTTAGCGAGTAGAAGCGGTAGCCAGCCGTCTCGAAATCCACATCATAGTTGGGTTCCACTGGGAGTTTGCAGCGCTTGTCGCTCGGTTGATTCATCTTCGGTGTGGGTCGAGTGGTCAGTGTTTTCTGTGGCACTATTTCTGCTGCTTCTGCTGGTGTCGGCCGGACCGTTGTGCTAGTGATTGTGGCAGGAGTAGCAGTTGTGGTGGTGGTCGTGGTCGTGGTAGTGCTCGTCGTGGTTGGAGCCGATGTGGCCAGGGGCTTGTGTGTCGTTATCCTGCCCGGCGATGGCGGTTCCAGCTCATTGGCGCCACTTGGATAGTAGTTGGGCAGCAGATCCGGCTCGTAGGCTGCCAGGAAGGACACAAAACAACACACATGAATATCGTCAGGGATCAGCTTCAATCAGCGTCAATTAGCGTCAATCAGCTCAAGCACTTACCTAGTATATCGGGTGGACAGCCATTGATGTTGCCATTCTTCTTCTCCGCACTGTTGGCAAAATTAATGATCTCGTCGTTGACGGTGACATCGCTGATGCAGCCCACAAAGTACGCCAGTGTCGAGAGGGCACCCCTCGGTGTTTGGTAGTTGTCTGGGAGACCCCCGAAGAATATATCACCCGCCTCGATCTGCAGGGGCTCTGGGGAGCCCAGTCTGAAGGAAAAAAGCACAGATTAGATTTCAACGAAGCAGAGATTCCCACCAGAGATAACCTACCGTTCCTCCTCTTCATCATCCACTGAGAGACGCAGCTCCCCGGCATTATGCTGCACTGTGACCACGTGATCTTCGCCGTCGTTGAAGGGCCGCTGATCGATGACCAGTTCGCTGCCTTGGCTCCTCAGCTTCAGATAGCCATCGTCCAGTGTGAGGCCAATGGCAGAGCTCTGGTCATTGTTTGTGGCGTAGAAGAGGATGCCCTTCGGCTGGAGGGTCTTGAAGCGCAGATTCAAATGCAGATTATTGTCGGACGAGATGTTGTGGGAGCGCAGGAACCCATACTCGTTCGGGGCAAAGGACAGGACAGTGGAGAACCGCTCGGGACAGCCCTCCTCCACGCCCGTGCCATTCACGTACTCCGTGAGATCCACCACAATGCCGGAGATGATCACATCATCGATGCAGCCATCAAAGTTTTGCCGGACAATCTCCGAGTTGTTGAATCGTCGCGGATATCCACCGAAGTACATGCGCCGCAGCTTCGGCAGCTCCTCGTCGGCCTCCGCGGGCGCTGTCTCATGGAAGAGCAGGATATCGTCGACTTTGAGCAGGCCCGTGCGCCCGTCCCGCCCAGCCTCCACCGTGTGCCACTTGTTGTCGTTGTAGCGATTGCTGCTGCCCGAGGAGACGCCGCCGTTGCCGAGCTTAATGTTGAAGAAAACGGCCCCGTCCACCAGCTCAATGGACATGTAGTGCTTGTCGCGGCCGTAGAAGAAGAGCAGCCCGTTGCTGCTGTCCTTGTCGGCCTTGAAGTTGAATTTGATGGTCGATCGGCTCTTGAAGTTGTACGTGGCATTCAGTTGGACGAATCCCTTGCCCTTGAAGCGCAGCCCCGTCACCGGTTTCTTCTTCTCGAGCAGGACATCCCGCTCGCGAACTCCCTCGGCATTATCCTCGCCGTAGACAAAGTTCCAGAGGCCCACGTTCTCGTCACCGATGCGCAGATCCTCGATGTCGCCATTGAAGTAGTTGGCGGTGATGTCCTCGGGCGCCGCAAAGTCTGGGGCAGCCGGATAGCCGCCCACGAACAGGCGACTATTGCGGTCCACATGCAGTATGTTCTGGGATCCCTCCAGCTGCTTGGGATCGCTCTGGTGCTCCACAACCTCTCCGTTCGGCAGCTGTTCGCGAATCGTTAGCTTCGCCACGGAGCCCACGCGATCAACCACGGCCTGGTACCACTTCCCATCCGACACGTACTTGTCGTTGGTGATGCGCTGCGGTCCGTTGCCCAGATCGATGGTTAGTATCGGGTAGCCATTGACAATCTCCACGGCCACAAAGTCCTTGTTCTTCTGCGCCGTGGCGTTGTCGTTGCCCAGGAAGAACAGGAAGCCCGACTTTTCGTTGGTGCGGAAGAAGGTCGACAGATTCGTGCGAGTGGCCAGGAGCTTGGCCTTCTCGGGGGTCTTCAGCTCTAGGACGGTGCTCGGGCGGAACTTGACGCCCACCTTGATGTTGTTGGCCATCTGGCGGGCCGTCTCCACCTGCCGCTTGAGGTTCTCAATGTCCTGGCCGAGCTGCAGCGTTTGGGTGGCCACGCGCTGCTGCTGATCCTCCACGTCCTCCGCCAGCTCCACGAGCTTCGAGACGGACCCTTCGACATTATCCAGCTGATTGTTGGCCTGCGAGATGTCCTTGTTGGTCAAGTCCAGATCCCGATTGATGTTGTGCGCCTTCTCCAGCTCCTTGGGCGTCTGTGCGCTCACAGGCTCAAGGATTTCGAGGACATTCTTGAGGATCTCCAGGGCATCGCTGGCATTCGCATTCGAGCTCTTCCACATGTCCCGCTGCGCCGCCGCCGGCAGCTGGGCAATCAATATGTTGATGTCCTTCAGCTGCTGCTCCGTCGCATTGTTCCGCTGCGAGATCTGCTGCACCTTGCCCCCGGAGCTGTTCAGTCGCGGCTCCAGATCGTCCTGCACCTTCTGCAGGGATTGGCGTGCCTTCTGCAGGAGATCCGCCGACTCGGAGTACGCCTGGCCCGCCCGCTCTTCGATGCCGTCGGTGATCTGTGTGGCATTGCCCGCAGCGGTGATGGCATCCTGGCTGAACTGCTGGCCCGCATCCACGGCCTCCACAATGCCCGAGTAGGCGGTGGCTGCCTTGATGGCGGGCTCAGCGTGGGCCGTCATGTCCGTGTACTGTTCAGCCAGATCCTGGGCCTTGATGGCCAGCTCTGCGGCCCTCATCTCCGCCTGGGCCGTCAGCTGCTCCGCCTCCTGGTGCTGTTCGTCGCGCAAGGGCAGATCCTCGTCCACATTCTTGTTGACGGACTTCAGCTCCTCGAGGGCATCGCGCAGGTTGTCCAGCTTCTGGCCAATCTGGTTGAGTGTGAGGTCCCCGTTGATGAGGTAGTTCCCGGCGTCCTGGATGTTCGTTTCCGCCTCCTGCTGCTGCTCCGAGACGGTGGCGAATTTGGAGTTGTCGAACGACTGCTTATTGACGACGTTCAGGCGCTCCACTTCCGCGGACTGGGTCTCCGATTGGTCGCTCCAGTTGAACAGATCCTCGAGCTTGTCGCTAAACTCCCCAATGTCGTTCTTCAGGGCATTCAAGCTCCTGTTCTGCTCCTTGATCGGTTGCACCAGGGCGTCCACCTCATCGTACAGCAGACGCGACTTCTCCAGCACCTGCTCGTTGGCCACCAACTGGATCTGGGTGTCGTTAATCTGTCCCAGGATATGCTGTGCCTGCTCCAGGGCCGCATCGATCTTCGTGCTGGCCGCTGTCTCGAGATTCTTGGACAGCGCCTCCACGGCAGCAATGGCCTCTCTGGCCTGGTCCGCACTCTTCAGTGCCTCGTCGTAGGCGCTGGTTATATTCCCCAAAGTGCTGCTCGACCTATCGCGTATGTCCAAGGCGTTCGCCAGCGTTTGATTCACTTGCTTTGCGTAGGACTTCGCGTCTGCCTCCAGATCGCTGTTCGACTTCTTCGATGGATTCAGGTCCACGCTGGTGGGATCCAAGGCCTTGATTTTCGGTGCCAGCTCATCCGCCAGACTGTCGTAGTAGTTGAGCTTTTGGCTGGTGAAGAAGGCGAGCGTCACGCTGCCAAAGTCCGCCAGGACACTGTCGATCTGGTAGCGCATTTTGTCGGTGACATCGAGGAGCGCGTGATGGCAATTGTTGCACTCCTGGCAGCCCTCGTCCTTGATGAGCACCCACCGATTGGGGCACGCATCGCACCGATCGCCAATCACTCCTGGGAGGCACTGGCACTTGCCCGTGTTCGGATTGCAGCCGAAGCCCCGCGAATATCCCTGATTGCAGTTGCATGGGGTGCAGCCCTCCTTCTGGTACTTCCAGTGATCCACTGCACACCGATCGCACTGGCGGCCCGTCACGCCCGGCTTGCAGGCACAGTGTCCCGTGTGGGCGTCGCACTGCGTGGAGTTCGAGGCGGCGCCGCAGTCGCAGGCGCGGCACCCCAGGCCCGACTCGAAGCCGTAGTGATCGGCCTTGCAGCGATCGCAGCGCTCGCCGATGACGTTCTCGTGGCAGGTGCACTTGCCCACGAAGGGATCGCATTCGAGGGTGCCCAGATCGTCGCAGTCGCAGCTCTGGCAGTTCTTCAGCTTCACGGCGTCCCCGTAGAAGCCGGGCGCACACAGGTTGCAAGCGGCCCCAAACGTGTTGTTCAGGCAGCGCAGGCACTCGCCCGTGCGCGTGTCACAGGAGCCCTGATCCTCGGGATTGATGTTGCCAGAGCAATCGCAGGGCTTGCACACATCGCCCACGTTCTCGGGATTCCCGTAGAAGCCATTCGCACAGGACTCGCAGCGGGGTCCCGTATAGCCGGGACGGCACTCGCAATGGATCTCATTGCCCGACTCGGAGATCTCGCAGCTGGTGGCAAAGTTGTTCGAATCGAAGGGCAGGGGACAGGCGCAGATCATGCAGTCGATGGGCGTGCCATTGGTGGCGTTCCCATAGTATCCCGACACGCAATCCTCGCAGTGCTCGCCCTGGGTGCCGTGCTGGCAGCCCGTGCAGATGCCCGTGGCACAGTCGCAGGTCTCCGAGTGGCCGTTGCACTCGCAGGGGATGCAGTAGCCGCCGTAGGGTCCGTTCGGGTCACGATAGTAGCCGGGCGCGCAGTCCTCGCACGAATGGCCCACATATCCCGGCGGGCAGGAGCATCGCTCGACGGCCAGGAACTGATATTCCGCTGTGCCATCGGCATCCTCGTCCGCCAGCGACAGGTACACATCCGAGATGTGCGTGACGAGCGTCTGTTCCCAGTAGTTGGCCCGGATGTAGATGGCCTTCAGGTCGCGCAGAACCATCATAAAGTCCGCCCGGGAGACGGTCTTTCCGGCGTGCGTCTGGAAGTTCGACTCGACCATCTGCAGGCGATTGGTGAAGGGCATATTCCTGCTCGGCTGCTCGTAGCTTTGGTGCACCAAGACCTTATCCTTTCCCATCAGGATCACATCGGGTGCGACTATCGATTTGCCATCGAAGCCGGAGGTGAAGTGCAGCGTGTACGCCAGATCCCCGCCATAAGAGGAGATGTGACTGTTCTGGTTGAGGAGGTAGTCGAGGACCCCGAAGTACGCGGGACGCTCGTCGCTCACCTCGCGGGAGGTGAAGTCCGCCTGGAGCGTCGTCTCGTTCAGCTGCAGCTCCTCGGGGGTCACGGCCCAGAGCTCGAATTCGATTGTCTTGTTGTTGTGGTTGAACTCCGCCGTACTGATGGACACCTGACGCAGCAGACTGACATTGTAGACCCTCAGATAGGCGCTGTCGCAGCGCGAGGTCTTGCCGAAGCAGAAGCACGTGGTGCAGCCATCGGGATTGCTGTCCTGCAGATTGTACGTCCCGTCCACACACTGATCGCAGTCGCGTCCCACGACATTCTTCTTGCAGAAGCAGCTGCCGTCGATCTTGTCGCAGACCTCCAGCTCTGTGCCCGGCGTGTGGCACGAGCACTGGTCGCAGCGCGGGAACTGGTAGTAGCCATGGGCGCACACGTCGCAGGCCCGCCCCTCGATGTTGTCGCGGCACTCGCAGGTGCCGTTGAACATGTCGCACTGTGTGTTGCCATTGGCAATGCCTAGATAGTTGCAATTGCACTCCTCGCAGCCGATCACCTGATGGAAGCCGTACGTGTTCGGGGCGCACTTCTCGCACAGATCCCCGATCACATTCGGGGGGCACATGCACTCTCCTGTGGTCGGCTCGCACATGGCACTGGTGGGGCACTCGCAGGGCTTGCAGTCGGGGAAACCGTAGTAGCGGCTGCGGCAGGTGCCGCACTGCCTCTCAATCACATTCGGCTTGCACTGGCACTGCCCCCCAAACGGACGACACTCGAAGCTCGTGGATCCCGCATAATCGCAGTTGCAGGCCAATGCCCCGCTGTTGTAGTCCGCCGTCACCGAGAACACGGCCTTCTTGCAGAACTCGCTGGCGTTGTGCGTGATGTGGAAGTCGTCGTGCCCGCAGTTCTTGATGAATTCCTTTGTCTGGTCGAAGGTTTCCTCCACCAAGAGATCCTCGTTGTACTGCTTGAGTGGCACCACGACCAGATAGTCCAGCCAAACGCCTTGCGGACGATCGTTCTGTAACGGGTTTCAGTGGAGTTCAAACAAGAGCACTTTCCGGCGAGGAAGAAGGCACTTCTTACCGTAATTGTGAAATGGAACTCATCGTCAATGTCAAACCAGTCGTATTCCCCGCCAGGACGGATCACGCCTCGGCAGCCGGAGCTCGAGGGACAGTGCTGGATGTCGAAGTGTCCATCGTATTGGTTTTTGGCTGCCGTTAAGGTGAAGTAAACCTGATATTTGGGATTATCCGGCTGGTAGTACTTCACCAGAATCACATATCGGTCAGGCTCGGCGACCTTCGAACTGTGGGAGCATCATTAGAATATTATTTATCTAGCTTCTAGAATTATACATAGAATATCCCCAATAAACATAGCCTGAAGCCAGCTATCGATGGGCACTATCGCACGCGCCCCACATAGATCGATAGGCGGGCCAATCGATTTCAAAGCGGAATTCAAACAGAAAGAGTTCAAGTAGCAGTAAAAACCCCCCTCAAAACCCATTAAATATATGCATTCCTGCAAGGAAGAGACGAATATCTGTTGATTAGAGGTGCACTTACTCTATCACAATGGTTCCCTCCTGCTTGCTGTCCAAGTGCACGAGCTTAACGCGTTCATCGAGCACCGCGTACGGGGGCTTGTTCGTGGCAATGCGATCCTCATGGTCCGTTTCGAATTCAATCTTCTTGGAATCTGGCACCGACACAAACTTGGGCGTTGAGCACTGCTGGTTGTGGATCACGCAGACGGGACTGGGGTTGATGTAATCAATGGACCATTGCTCCACAGGAATGGCAGTGACCGAAATGATGGGCACGCGATATTCATCCGAGATATCAGCCTGAAACGGGCGCGGGACTTATGGGTGAATTTCTGCGGAGAGATTAAGTGTTAAGTGGCACTCACATAGATGGTTACTGGCTGCAGATCCTCCTTGTTGATGTAGAAGCTCTTCTCCAGGCCATCGTCGTTCACCGAAGTGCGGCAGACCGTGGAATACAGGCAGGGATACAGGAGCACAGACGTCTCCGAGTCCGGATCGTTCTTCAGTCGCAGATTCACGTAGTACGTGTTCGTGAAGTTCCTGTGGCTGATGTAATCAATCACGAAGATGTAGCGCCCGCTATGTGGCACATCCACGATGTAATTGAGCTCTGGCTGGGATCGGCTGAGCACTGGCACATCTCCCACATGGCTCACGATCTGCAGATGCTCTGGGTCGCTGTACACTTCGGCGGGCTTGGCCGCCTTGCCATTGGATCCGATGAGGAAAGGCACGCTCGCGGGCTCAAAGACCTCCACGGAGGCGTACTTGTAGTGGCGGCACAGCTCCATGTTGCCCAGTTCGCAGGGATTCGAGATCTGTCGCGTGAGAATGGAGGCCTCGTAGTAGGCAGCGGGCAGGAGCACAAAGTAGTCGAGCATCACATTCTTGCTGGCTTTCGTGGTGAAGACGTAGCGTGGGCCGGGATCCAGCACAATGGCAGAGGGCTTGAGGCCCTTGGGTCCGGATACGGTGACAAATTGCGGCTGCTTTGTCGGTTGCAGGAGGACCTTTACGCTGTGAAAAGATGCGAAATTACAGATATTACAGGATATTTCCCCATAGAGGTCTTTCTGATGCCTTACTTCTGATCCACTTCCTGGGGATTGTCCGACTGTATGAGTATGGTGGCTGTCACGTTCTCATCGTTGGGATTCACATAGCGCAGGACGATGCGATACAGAGAGGACTTGAACACCGTCAGCTCGTTGCGCACTTCGTTCTGTATCGTGTTGAACACCACGTAGCCCTTGCTGCTGAATCCCGGGAACTTCTGTTCATCGTAATCGTAGCGCACTTGGGTGCCCGATGGCAGGGCCCCGTCCTCGTACTCGTACTGGAACTGGTGGAGCGTCGGGAAGTAGTGTGTGGTCAGGGGCTGGGTGCAGGCGCGGCCCGTGACTCGGGGATGGCACTTGCACTGGCCGCTCGTCTTGTCGCAGACACTGGCCCACGAGCCACCCACATCGCACTGGCAGTCCTTGCAGCCAAACAGCGAGGAGCTGTCCAGGTCGAAGGTGCCATCGCGGCACTCCTTGCAGCGCCGTCCCTGGGTGTGGGGCTTGCACGGGCATTGGCCGGACTTTGAGGCGCACGTATCCAGTCCGGAGATGGTGCCGTCTGTCCAGCAATCGCAGTTCTCGCAGCCGTCGGGATTGCTGATGTTCAGATTCCAGTACAGGGGCTTGCACTCGTCGCAGATGCGTCCGGAGACGCGCTCCTTGCACTTGCACAGCTCTCCCACGGGCACCGATCCGCAGCCAGCGAATTTGTCTATCACGCCCGCAGGGTCACAGTTGCAGTCCTCGCAGCTGGGGAAGTTGTAGAAGCTCTCCTTGCACGAGTCGCACTGACGGCCATCAAAGTTCGGCTGGCAGAGGCACTGGCCATCGGCATTGCACGTGACGCCCTGGGAGCCATGCGAGTCGCAATGGCAGGCTGAAAACGAAGACCCTCCCACATTAGAACCGCCTCTAGCCATACCTGCACGCCCGTCAAAACTCACGCAAACAATCCGGATAGCTGTAGTATCCGGCACTGCAGAGGGTGCACTGCTTCCCAGCAAAGTTATTCAAGCAGTTGCATTTGCCCGTGTTGTCGCAGGTGATGGCAGAGCTGCCGGTGCTCGAGCAGTTGCAGGGCTTGCAGTCGGGATAATTGTAGAAGCCGGGCAGGCACTGGTCGCACCTGGGACCGCCAAAGCCCTCGCGACAGATGCACTGTCCCGACTGCTTGTTGCATATCTCCGATTCGGTGCCCTGATTGTCGCAATCGCAGTCTGAATAGAGAACAAGAAACAGTGCATCATGGACATGCAACGGATAGAAGCTTCGCTTCCGCTCCGCGGAAGCCCTACTCACACGAGCAGGCGGGATAGTTGTAGTATCCGTGCTTGCATCTCTCGCAGTTATCGCCCCCAAAGTTGGTCAAGCACTTGCACTCGCCGGTGGTCACATTGCAGTCGTTCGTGATGGATCCAATCTGATTGCACTCGCAGGCCTTGCACTCGGGAAACCCGTAGTAGCCCTCGGCGCACTGCTTGCAGTAGGAGCCCGCGAAGTTGATCTTGCAGGGGCACTGCTGTCCGCTCTCCGCCTCGCAGTGATAGCCGTTCGTTCCGTTCAGATTGCACTCGCACTCGCGACAGTTCGGATAGCCGTAGTAGCCGTAGGCGCAGGAATCGCAGTTGGGCGGCTGGAAGGCGGCGCGGCACTCGCAGTTTCCGGTTTCCTCCTCGCAGTGGCCCGTCGAGTAGAAGAAGTCGCACTGGCAGGCTGTGGAGAACGAGAGAGAGAGCGAAAATCAAAAGACCATTCATGGGGTTGCATTCGTCGTCGTCGTCGTCGCCCCACTTACGACTGCAGACGTCCGTGTCGTTCCAGTGCTTGCCCTTGGGTCGGTAGTACTTTGGCTTGCATTTGTTGCAGTTGATGCCGACGGTATTGTGCTGACAGTTCTGGCACACGCCACCGCCATCGTAGTGGCCGTGGATGTCCAACGACAGACCCTTCCGGTTCACATCCTCGTCGTATTTGCATTCCGTGCTGTGGCCGTGGCAATTGCAGGCTAACCAAACGAAAGGGAAAGGGGAAGGGGGAATCATTAATCATTCGTTCAGACCACACATCGTGTACTTACGCTCGCAATTGAAGGGTCGCGCATTGGTGTTCTGGCGCCACTTCTTCTGCTCGAAGCCGGGACAACATTCGTTGCACTGGATGCCGCAGGTGTGATGCTGGCAGCGGCAGGCGAGTATTCGCACCGCACTCTTAGGGTCCTTCACGTCGCAGGTGTCCGCATGGCCGTTGCACATGCAGCGCCCACCGATGGAGATGTCCTTGATCGAATAGAAGTAGCGACGCGTCACCGTGGGGTCCTGCCGCGCGACGGACATCAAGTGTCCAAGCAGATTCTTGGTGCGCAGCAGACGTATCCTCACATTCGTGGCACGGGTCCACTCCTGCAGCACCGTCGAATTAAAGTAGTTCGTGCTGCTCGGACGCTCGTTCAGCAGCATCACGGGAATCTCTCCGTTCTCCAGCGGCACAATCTTCGAGTACTCCGTGGTGCAGATGACATCGTCGTCGCGCGAGATCGGCTTGTACGTGTCCTTGCCGAAGTACGTCTCGCAATCGGCGGGCGTGTCCGAGAAATGCTGCCATGGCGTCCAGGTCTTGCCGTAATCCACCGACTTCTCCAGCGTCCACAGACCAGGACGTGGCGAGTTTCCCATGCGAATGAATAGGTAGGCGACATGGAATTCCTGCAAGGAACGGGCACGAGCAAGGGGAAGCAAACAAATTCATTGAAATTTATCATTCAGATACATTCGTATGTGTCTCACAGATACAGACAGAGGCCACTGGTAGCTTGGGAGCATGAGATCACTGGGGAGGAACTCCAAACATTCGGTCTCGGGCGTTTATTTGGTTTTCTTTGGGCCTTTATTTGCTTTTCAATTTGGTTTCAATTGAAAAGGGAGACCGAAAAACATACAAACGGATCACAGACACACACGCATGCATGTACATACATACATATGTACATATGTTCTTTGATTTGTTTAGATTTCTGATATTCTCTGAAGGCAGTTCATTGAAATGCTTGCCTGAGTGCAGAGAGATCTTCGCCACAGCATAATTACGCCCCACGCCACATGTTCGCCCCTAAACGAAGCTCCAAATCAACCGAAAAAGCCCAGTCAGCTAAATATAAACCATGTACAATATAAGTACATATGTAGCTACAGACATGGCATTCTCTGGTTGGGGAAACTGCACAGAAGTGCCAAGTGCATTCTCGCAAATGAATGCCTGCCCCCGCAACGGAAGATGAGATCATGTTCTGGAGCAATTATTCTATGATGAGAGATGATGGAAGAAAACCCTTGCCTTGCCCCCACATGTCCACATGCGTATCGTATCCCACTTCCGCTGCCACATGGATTTGACCTCAGGGAACACTACATATACAGACTATATATACGAGTACATTTGAGACATTTCTTTCAAGAAGATAAGCCGCTGTATGTAGCTTCTAGCAGGCTGCTAGTCGCTGCCCCGGCGATAAGCAGACTTCTTTCTGGTGCTCCCAATTCTCGTTCTCGAGTGTCGCAGCATGCTGCGGATTCCATGCTGGATTCCATGCCCATGTGCTTATCGCCTCAGAAACAAAAACACAAAAACACAAAAAAGAGTCAATGCTCTAAGCGAACAGAAGCGAGCAACATGTAAGCCGAGACTCCCTTCATTCATTCAAATGAACGAGTAAATATCTCTATCTCTGCTCTGCTCTATATACACACATATGTATGTACGAGTATATATGGCCTATATAGAAAACTATACTCCGCTGATAACCCCACGAAAAAACTCCCTAGCTCCAGAACATCCAGACATCAGCAAAACATTTCATTGGGGTTCGGACTCTTTTGCTTTTAGGCGATTTCTGCTGTCGTGTGTCGAAGTGGAAACCCATTAAAAATTGATTTCGAAATTTTACGAGACAAGAGCCAACACACGTTACAAAGAGGAACCTGAAACCCCGAAAAACAAGTTGCATTCTCCCTCTCTGCCTCTGCCTCTGCCTCTGTCGCTCTCTCTCTCGCTGTCCTTTCTTTTGTGCGTTTTCTTCTGGTGGTGCTGCCATTGGCCTTACCTGTTCAAAATTGATGGTCAAATCGACTTCATTGTATTTCATGCCTCGGGACAGGGGCGGACTCTGCCACCAGGCCTCGGTGCCATCGATGGCGTTCTCTGGCGGATGATTCTTGTCCGGCACATTCGGATCACACACATCGCAGACCTGCAGGAATGGCAAAGATCAAAGACACACATGTTAGAAAAATCCACAGAGTTCCAGTTCCAGAGTATTTTTAGAGTCCAACGTGCAACACATGGGGCACACACACGATCTTGTATGTATACCCATGAAAAAAAACCATTCTTTTTTTGTGTTTGGGGCGTTGGTGGCGCTGTCCCTTGTCGTACCTGTCCTTGGATGACCGAGTAATCAATGTGATCATTTTCCGTATTGGCGCCCACCAGCTTGCAGTAGAGCTCGGGTCCATCGGTGTCCTCGCCGCATGTGGCAGTGGCAAAGATCTTGCGGCCCGTGGCCAAGTTGAAGTACGGAGGCGTTAGCTCCGCCTGGCACTGGGCTATTGCTAGCAGGAGGCACAGGGCCACACCCACAGGCACTGGTAGCCCCATTCTTGGGCTGGCGATAAGGAGAATCCTTTCCAAAGACCCTGCTTCCGGTTTCACTCTTGTCTTGTCGATTTTCACTTTCTTATCTTTTGGTTCGGTTTTCGGTTCGTTTTATTTTGGTATTTCTTTCAGAGAGCCCATCCAACCGCACTGGATGGCTCCTCGCGAGCAAGTGATGTCACTGCAGCGAGAAGTTTTCCTCGAGACCGACCCCAGATCCGATCCGATCCGTTCCCAGAAGAAACCTTAATCTCTCGCACGAGTCGCGGGGTCTCTTCGTGTCCGATTCGATCCGACCCGATTGTCTCTCGTTCGTCTTCGGCTGGCTCCCCCTTGGAGCATGAAGTAATCTGTTCTTTCAGCCTTTGTTGTGCTCTCACCGTTTATTGTTTACTTTTGTTTGTCTGCTCGCTCTCTCTCTCTCTTTGCTGTATGCTTCGTTTTTCGCCGGCCGGCTGGCTGGCTGCTCGGAGACGAAACGGAATCGAAGCCAAACAAATGGAAAAAACTGGTTTTTTGCTCTGAGGAAATGCATGGAATCGAATCGAATCGATCTGGTGCGTCGTCTCTGTCTGCTGGTGAATGGATGTTACTATTTGGAGTTTTTTGCTCTCTGCATTTGAATGCTCTACCACGGGGCAGGGTGCTTTTGTGATGCCGTTTGAAACGGCAACAAATTGTGGCTTTCCAATCCATTGAGCTCACCTTTGAGCTGTTTGTCCAAGCGATTCGTGGACAGTGTATGTGTACCTGCAATTAAAGCTATATTTAAAGGAAGAGTTGTGGCAGAATCTGACACTCACGCCAGTCATGTAATGGGGTATCTATGGATTCCATCCTGGTGGCAGAGCCTCTGCCAAGAGGCTGCGGCGCTTCTTCTCTGAGTCCGAAGGCGCATAGATGGCGTCCTCGCAGCCGGGAGGGCCATGCCTAGAAAGATTCTTTATGAGTATCAGTTTTAACAAGAAAACAACGCTTAGGAAGCTCCACTAATTATGAGCAACAATCCATCGTCAAACAGCGGCTACCAAAGGGGGATGCGTGCCTCTGCCGTGGTTAGTAAATGTCCCACCGCGCTTCATCGTCCAATAAAATGCCAAAAACTAGTAGAGTCCACTAGACCGATGACAACTGCTGTTAGTTAATCCAACGGTACAAGATATGCTGCTTAATTTCAACATAATTATTGTTAATTAGTCTGGAATTGACTAATTTTGGCGCGAAAACTTCTTGTTCGCGGTATTTTTTTTTGTAACAACAGACATGTAAGTCGATAGCATATCGAGAGCAGTTCCTATTAGCATCGCATAGAAGTTGCCGATGTTTCCCCCCACCCCTGACCAAAATATGCAAGCATCGATTGCTCAATCAGTCTTATCGATACTGATCGTCCATCACTTTCACTGAAAAATGGCGGCAAGTGCACCGGCGCGGCGGGAATTTCGTGACGGTGGCGGGCCCGCGATCGTAAAAAGAAAAGTGCGTGGAAATAATTCATAGATGTTCAATGTTTTGTCGCGTTTATAATCGTGGTGTTGTGCCAGAAAAGTGTAATTGCGAAATAGTCTAGCGGAATGGGCCCCGCCTAGGCTATGCTGCCAGTGCAACAAGTGTGTGTGTTTTGTGTAAAAGAAGTCCGCAGGGCACTTGGAAGTTTCGTACAAATGTGCGTAAATATTTTAATATTTTCTTTAGTTCTTCATAAGTAAAAGTGATCTAGTGAAAGTGAAATAGGCTAGGGGAATGGGCCCCCGCTAGTCTATGATCCCGTTATAGTGCTGGTGTCTGTGTGTGTGAAGTGCGAAAATAAATGAAAATGTCTCGTTTTTTGTTAAATTTATAATGAATGATGCAGAGAAAGTTATAATTAAAAGTAAGCTCGAGTCGATTTTATTTTTTTTGCTTTCCAGAAGTGTTATACCTTTTTTTTGTTTTTGTGCGTTACCATTTACCAAAATGGCCACCCGCCATGCTCAGGTGCCGTTGGTGTGCAGGAAGGTGATGTATTAAAGCATCCCAAACATGTCCAATCGTGTCCAAAACCAAATTCAATTCGCGTTCGTTTAGCCCGTCATCGCCAAAATCCGAAAATTTATTGCATTACCGTTAAAACCAGCGAAATGCAGAGGAAAAGCAGCGAGCAGCCGCCACTAATCTTGTGAAATAGCTGGCTCTACAGGTGTCAGTGCGCGCGTGTGTGTGTGTGTGAAAGAAGTGCGCGAGTGAATTTTAAAGGTCTTTAAAAGGTCGCTAATTTCGTTGATAATATATCATCAAGTATAAACTCTAATTAAAACTAAATATTGCACGTGTTAGATCTTTTTTTCGACTTGTTATTTATTGAATTTTCGCGTACCGCAATTCTCAGCACCGTTACAGCTGGTACATTAGTGTCAGTGCGTGTGTGTGTGTGTACAAAAGTGCGCGAAGAAATCGAAGGTGAAGTCGAAGCAAACGCAAACTCGTTCAAGCCTGTCCAAAAGCAGAAAATGCAGCCCACCATCGCCAAAATGTTGAAGTTTATTGCTATACCGATTAAAAAAAAGCCAAATGCAGAGGAAACCAGCCAGCAGCGGCTGCCGCGCGGCTGCAGCGCTGCCAGCATTTGAAAATCACGATCAGAACCAAGAAATCGCGCGAAATTCATGACCAAAGCGTCGGCAGCGCTGCCAGCGTCACTGCTGCCACTTGTTGACAGCACGGGCTCTTTTTTTGGGGGCAGCCAGCCTCTTGGCTGATCGGCTCGGGGGGCGATCGGATCGCAATGACAAAAATAATTGCATTGATAAAGACTGCCACTGCCGTGAGTGTCAGAGCGAGTTGTTTTCGGCCCCAATCGTCGGTCCGTCGGTCCGTCGGTCCGTCGGTTCGTCGGTCGTCTCTGCGGCTGGATTCAAACGAGTTCTTATGACGTAATTCGCCGCGACGTTTACCGTTTGTCTTGCTCGTTCCGCTGTTGTTGCTGTCGCTGCGCTTTATGCAATGCACGCAAATGAACATTGTCGGAAAAATAAATGGAAATATTCGGTTATATGAAAAACATTAGTGGTCGGAAAAAACCTCCGCGATTGCCACATCCAACAAGAAGTTCTTGATTTAGCCTGTCCCACACAGCCGTACAGGCCGTGCATGCCGCACAGGCCGCACAGGCCGCTCAACCCACCCGGCACAGTGGGCCGAAATGAGGCTAAACGTCATGCCATGGCGGTAAGTGGTTTTTTATTTCATTGATCTTTATTGCACACACCATGCCCTTCCCTGCCCTTCCCTGTGTCCCATAGCTTTCTCTGAACATTCGCGCCAGATTTGTTTCACTTTGCGATAACTTTGGGAGACGGGTTGGGAACTCTTGTAGCTCTTTACGGTTTACGGCCGTCAGGTGGCCTGACCTTTGCCATCTCATTCGCTCCACTGTGGCAGCGCTGCCGGCGCTGGCGCCGACCGTCGGCGTCGCCGTTCACTCGGACGCGTTTTCACTTATTCGCGATTGCATGTTCGGATCGGCGTTCAATTTGGTTCTTAATCTCGTCGCGTGTGGTGCATGGAGCCGCGGCGCAGCTGTTCTCCTCCGTTCTCCTCCGCACTCCTCCGCACTCCTCCGTTCTCTGCCATGGTGCTGCTGAAAGTGATCAAGTATCTAGTGGGTTAGTGAGAGTATTTGTTGGTGACTTTATCATCAACCGAATCATTGTTTTTTGTTTGTTTTCCATGTGTCCCCCCCCCACCCCCCCGTTTTGTGCTCCTGTTGCTGGTTTTCCTGTTCCCTGCAGGCTGCGTGGCACGTGTCTGCCAGGAGTTGTCCCAGAACATGACTTCCCTCAACAAAATGTTTAAATATCATTTGCTGGAGATCTCCTAGCGCCAGGAGGCCGGACATGGAGAGCATACATACAAATGTAGATTGTGTGGAGATCCTTCGTTATTTTCTAATTTTTTAGTCTTAGAGTGGCTCAAGCAAGTCTTTTGTTATGGAATCCACAAATAAAAAACCAAAAAAACCAAAAAACCCAACAAAAAAAACCAATGCCACCCGCACTTTGGAAACTCGAACTCATTTCGGGGTATCGGCTCGGCAGTAGAATGGCAATTCGATGACCTTCAGAGGCACAACCCCCTTCGCCCCCCCACCCAGTTCTTTTTTTGTCTTTCATTTCCAGTTAATTCTTTATTGCATTCATTCGAGTGGAACTCGAAAAACTGTTTCGAAGAATTACACGCCAGAGATAGACCAAATAGTGCCTGAGCTTTGGAGTTTCCCCACAAAGTCCCCAGAAAACCCAGAAACCCCAGAAATGACCAGCGTGAAACAGGTCTCTCTTGCTCTCCCTCTCTCCCTCCCTCCCTCTCTCTCCCTGAAATCTCGTTATGACTGATTGTACAAACAACAGCGCAAGGCGGCAATCCAGCAGTATTTACAATTAAAGCCGGGCTAAAAAGGTGAAAAATAAATAAAACAGAAATCATGCAAAATTAATATTCGATCGCGTCGTCTGTTGCGACGTCACACATAAGCATCTTAGCGGCCAGCAAAAACCATGGGTTTCATCAAATTAAGTAGCCAAAAAATCCCCGTTTTTGGATGTCAAGAGGAAGCGAGCGAGCGAGCGAGCGAGAGAGAGCGAGAGAGGGAGAAAAGAGGGGCTTGGTCGAGACGGAATAGAGACGTCATTCCCGCAGAGAGAGACTATTCATTCATTCATTAATCATTCAGAGATGATTGATGCCTGTTTTAATTTTAGCCAATTCTCTTGCCAACAACATTGTGTATTTGTATCTTTATCTCTGAAGCACTCACACAAGCAGAAGATGGGTCAAAAGATGGTCGCAACAAAGACGTCACAGAATTGATGGCATGTGCCCGAATGTATCTTGTATCTACCACACATTTGCATGGCATACACATATTCCTATGGCACAGTATCTCCATCTCCATGATATGCAGACGTCATAGATTTTTGATTAGGACTTAATTTGTGGAACTTTTCGACACACATTCGATTTGGGAGATTCACGTGATTTTAGTCTCAAACGGCTACGTCATGGAATTTTGGTGGTGGCATTTGTGTGTGGGTTCAGATTCAGATACTTTGGTTCAGCAGATACAGATATGTATCTTGTTTAGCATTTGGATTCACGAGACTTGGGGTTGAAACCAAAAAAAACGTAGAAAAATCATACGTATCTGTATCTGTATTTGTATCTGTATCTGTACTTGGCCTTGGCCTTTGGCCTGCTGGATATTTCTATTCGATATTGTATACCTAGACGTAGATTATTTTATTTATACGTTTTTACAGAAGATATATCTAAGATTTTGTCATTTCTGGCACGATTCACGAGATATGTGTGTGGGGTCCTTGGGACTACTGGTCCTTGACGAAGGACCTGCCAAAGTTCATGACGCTGCTTACGAATGTCAGCATCGATGTGATCATCGAGTGGGCGTGCTTGGAGCTCTCCGTGGTGTCGCCAGGGGCCCCGGAGCCCCCCCGGTCGTTGTTTCTCTTGACCTTGACCCTGGGGGAGGAGGAGGCCTTGCTCCTCTTCGGTTTTCCCGACGGCATTTCGGCGCTGCCGAAGAGGCGGTCGAGTCGCGGGAAGACCAGCCTTCGGCTGCCCCACTCGCCGCTGACTTCGTTGAGGCGGTCGTCGTCCTCGTCGCTGAACTCCTCGCGGTACGGCAGGGAATGGCCTTCGGGAGGGGAGGGAATTCGAGGATGAGAGGTGAGAGGGTGTCTGCTGGAGGGTGTTTCCCCTGCACTTACTCGTGAGAATCGTGGCTCCGACGATGAGGAGTACCGCCAAGGTCTTCGATGAGTGCATGTCGCTTGGTCTTTCACTTGGTTCTTGATAACGGAATGAATCGAATGGCCCAGCAGAGCGGAACTTTATAGAGAAGCGCCCCAGATTGATCTACGTGATGGAATGGACTGGAGTGGAGTGGAAAGCAGTGCGCACGTTTCACCGAACTATTGTCTCTTTTTATTATTCATATATTTAAATTTAAGTCCAAACACATAGCCATAACCATAATTAACACGAAATCTATGTAACCGGAAAAAAAAGAAGCAGAAAACATCCAAGAAAAGGTCCAAGAGTCTATGTCTATGGATTCGCGATGCTGTTCGGGGTCGTCGGCTTGGACGACCTCAGCTTGAACAGCTCGTAGGCACTGTCGTGCTCCGCATCGGCCAGCCGCTCGTCGTGCACCGCCCCCGTGCTCCAGTAGACGTCCTCGAGCTGGTGGCGGGAGGGCTTTTCCGTGGGTCGTCCCGCGGCCAAGCTGCTGCACATTGCTGCAAAGGTACAGTGATAAATGCCCTGTAAGCGACTCGACTCCAAAACACTCGACACTAACCACAGACGAGTAGAGCTGCGAGGAAGAAGTCGAATTTCGACGACATGCTGTTCGATATTTGATGTTTGATGTTTGATTGATCTCTGGATCGGTCCGATCTGTGGCATTAACTGACGGAAGAAGTACGGATGCCTCCCCAATTTATATACCAGAAGAGACCACGGCCGAAATGCTCTCTGCTCTGCGCTGATTGGTGTTCAAGGAGGAGACCAACCGATGGACGCGATGGACGGGCGGGTGGTGCCTGCTAGCTGGCGTATCTGGTATCTGCCGTTTGGTATCTGCCGTTTGGTGTCTGGTGTCGTCGTGCGGGAGATTATGCAAAGTATCTGCCGAAAATAAAGACAAGACAAAAACAGAATAAAAGGCTCGAGGCATCGGCGGCGTTCTGTCTGTCTCCCTCCCCAAACGCCTGGGGGCGCACGGGCTGTCGCCACAGCTGTCTTTGTTGTTGTTGTTGTTGCCTTTGTTGCTGCTGCTGCTGTGGCTGCCACCTATCTACCTACCGGTCTTTGACGTCTTCGTTGGGTGCACGTGAGCTCCGAGCCGAGCTCGTCGATTGATGAATTATTGATTTAATCGCTGGCTAATTAGTTAACACATTCGATATTTCATTCGCTCAGTCGCTGTAAAAGTGTGCCATTCCCATGCCCTTTCCCCGAGAGATATTTTCATTTCAATATATATTTGATTTGTTTTTTTTCTGGTTAATCTGTAATCATTTTTCAATTTTCGATTGGGAATAGCTTGAGGAACATTTTGTGCCGAGAAAGAAATATTGTACAAATGTTTTCGGCATCTCCATGGCATCTCCTAATCCTTTTCGTAGCCAAAGAAAACTGTCCACCTCTCGTAGGTGGAGGACTGTTCGCACAGGAACGATTCCATGGCGCAGTAGACACTGCTGTAGTCCGTGAATGCTGTGGGAGTACGTGAGTTCGGTTCGATCTTGAAGGTGGTGGGAGGGGGGGACTCTGTTCTACTCACTTCTTCCCGCGTGGCAGGCCGCAATGTCCATGAGGCACTTGGACGGATACTTTCGAATACAGTTCTCGTCCTCGTCCAAGCCGCAAATGGCAGTCGACTGCCCCTCCGCCTGGGTGCAGCTCTCCTCCGGCGGGCAGGGGGATCGAACGGAGGTGGAGAGGCACGCGGAAATGTAGAGGAATGTGCAGGCTGCGAGGGGTGGCACGGGATTAGGCTTGGAAGGTGCTTTTTTGGGAAGTACTACGCACCCAGGAAGAGGAGACCCATCACCAGGGTGGTGCTCATTTTGGATACAGCCCGTGACCGCCGACGGCAAGAGTGGGAAGCGCACTGCGCCAACGAATCTATAGCCGCAATTTAATTAGGCGAATACGCTGATAACAGGAGATAAGAATACGGTTACGATTACGATTACGGTTTGCGGGTTACGGGTTACGGGTTACGGGCACGCCTTAGTTGAACAATCAAATAGATAAAGAATATCATCATCTATAGAAATTCTATAGAAACTATTGGATCTCTGCATGGATCCACCCGAAAGCACGGCTCGAACTCGAATTCGAATTCGAATGAGACGAGTCCCCGCCCGAAGGAAGACATTCGAAGCGGATAGAGAGGATAGAGAGGGGGGAGGGAGTGCGTATCATAGTTTATTTCCAGAACAAGTTCGACTGTTCGACAAGATCCTCATGGAAGCCGTGTCCACCGCCAGTCGTTTCCCACGAATCCCGCCTTTAGTCAGCTTCGAATCACTGAAAATGGAATTCGGGAACTACGGATTCAAGCCAGCAACACCTTACGGCTATGCTTATTCGGCTTTTAACGAATATTTGTCTTTTATTTGGCGGAAGATATAGTATCTTTTTATACCCGATACTCAAAATGAGTCCAGGGGTATACTGGATTTGTGGGGAAAGAAGGAAGCGTTTCCGACCCCATAAAGTATATATATTCTCGATCAAAGCGCCCGACGACTTGTCCAGACACGTTTACTGTCTCTCCCGTAGCCCCACTGACTACGTATCGGGTATAAATGTAGAGTTGCGGTCGCAGCAGCAACTCCCAACGGTCCCCCTCGTTAAATTTCAGTACGAAGCTCAAAGAATTTTGTGTACGAAGAACTGTACGAAGTATACAAAGCTCTCCAAAAGATCAGCTGCTGGAAAATGGGGCGAACAGATTTGAGACAGCTTCTGGAGCTTTTGGTGCTGGTGCACTCTCCCAGAAGGCTCCTGCTCCTCCCGCCTGGAGGCCTGGAGGCTTTGCTCAGGGCGCAGGATCGTCGGTGGCCCAATCCAGCTTTGGACTTGGACTTGGACTTGCTCCGGCCTTCGGGGCCGTCGAGAGTCCCACCTTTGGGGAAGCCGCAACGTTTCGCAATTTCGAAGGCCCCAACGTCTCCGCAGCACCAGCCGTCGGAGCCCCAGGGACACTGGCACTGGACACAGGCGGCAACATCTTCGACTCCTTGGGTGGACAGATATCTGGCTTATCCTTTGGCGATTTGGCAAGCCAAGTCCGTTGAAAAAACATCATACAGCTCTAATATTTCGCTGATAATCCAGCGAAGGAAGCGAGTACCGATGATGCAGGGCTCCAGTGTCGGCTACTCTTTGACCTTTGGGAAGTGCATTTGTGGGCCTCCCTTGAGTGGAAGCGACTCGCAGGAAAGTAGGATGGATGGACGCCAGAAAGGGGCAACATCGTTTAATAAAAAGGCAAAACAAAATAACTTTTATTGGAAGAACATAAAATATTTTGATGGGTTTTGTGGGTTTTGTGGCTTTTGTGGTTTGAGTCCGTGCTAGCGCGCTCCAGAGAAGGGGAAGACTGGCCCCCGAGTGCTGCATACTTGTGTGCGTTGAGAGTATCTTCAAGATGCCTTCGTCTGGCTGCGATACAGCTTCGAGTAGATGCCGTTCTTGGCCAGCAGCTGCGCGTGGGAGCCCTGCTCCGCGATGCGTCCCGCTTGAATCACGCAAATGACGCTCGCGTTCTGAATGGTGGACAGGCGATGGGCAATCACGATGCTGGTGCGTCCGCTGCACGCGGAGTCGAGGGCCTGCTGCACCACCTGCGAGAAGGAAACCAATTGAGAGAGGGGTGCCATAGAGGGGGGCTATAGAGGAGGGGGGGGGCTCGGAAAAGTACCCTTTCACTCTGGAAGTCCAGGGCGGAGGTGGCCTCGTCCAGGAGCAGGATCTTGGGGTTCCTAACCATCGCCCGGGCAATGGCGATGCGCTGCTTCTGGCCACCGGACAGCTGGGTGCCCTTTGACCCCAGGACGGTGTCGTACTGGGCGGGCAGGGACATGATGAACTCGTGGGCATTGGCCATCTTGGCGGCGTCGATGATCTGCTGCATGGGAATCGTGCGGCTGGTGTCCCCGTAGCCAATGTTCTCGGCGATGGATTTCTCGAAGAGCGAGGGCTCCTGCGAGACGAGACCCAGGCGGCGGCGCAGGGTCTTGAGCCCCATATCCTGGTGGATGCTCTCCTGATCGATCAGCTGTGGAGAGGAGTGGAGTGGAGAGGGGAGTCGGACAGGGAAGACACTGAATAGGAGGACGGATACGTACAATCTTGCCCTCGTCGGGATCGTAGTAGCGCAAAAGGAGCTGCACGCAGGTGGACTTGCCCGACCCGGAGGCGCCCACGAGGGCCACCGTTTGTCCCTGCTGTATCTCCAGGTTGAAGTCCTGCAGGACCTTGAGGTGGGGCCTCGACGGATACGCGAACTGGAGGCCCCGGTAGCAGACGCCCTGCTGCACCCCCACATTCGTCTTGTGCGGCGATCCACTGCCGTTCTGCAGCAGGGACGCGATCCCCGGATCCGGCGACTGGATCTGCGGCCGCCGGTCGATGATCTCGTACATGCGGTTGGCGGAGAGGAGGGCCGCATTGAAGGCCGGCGTGAAGGCCAGCGATTGGGCGAGGATGAACAGTCCGTAGAGCATGGTATTGGAGATCCTGTGAGGGGAGACAGGAGAGGATAGATCATGTTAGATCATGCGATGTGGGGGTGGGGGTGGGGGGTACCACGCTGGACGATGGACTCACTTCATGATCGTCTCGAATTTGATCTTCCCGTCGGCGCACATGTGTCCGCCGTAGGTCAGGGTCACCGCGTAGCCGAAGAACATGAGGGACTTGCCCAAGGAATTGACGAGTCCCCGCCACTTGAGGCGGGTGAGGATCTGCACGCGGTAGCGCTCCACCTCCTGGTCGTAGACCCGAATCAGCTCCGCCTCGCGGCGCAGGCCGGCGACAGTGCGGATCTGAGCGATGGTCTCCGTGGCTATGCGACTCGTCTCCTCCAGGACATCCTTCTCCTTCAGCGCCGACCGCTCCCCGAAGCGAGCCTCGAAGACGATCGAGGCAATCATGAAGGGAGCCGTGCTCAGGCAGATCAGGGCCAGCTCCCAGGAGTACGGAAAGGCGATGGCAATGCTGCAGATGAAGTTCGTCAGCGCCTGGATGATGTTGCTCAGCGGGAAGCCGATGGCGCCCTGGACACTGGCTGCGTCGCCCGAAAGCCGGGCCGACAGGGCCCCAATGCTGTTGTCCTTGCGGTCGAACCAGCCCATCTCCTGTTGCATGATGCTGCTGAAGGTCCTCGAGCTGCAAAAGAAGAGAGTCAAGTGGGGGTAGAGGTAGAGGACTCTCCCCGAGGACAAGGACAGGGACAGGGACAAGGACTCACCGCATTCGCATCGTGAGCCACACACCCGCCAGATTGAAGAAAAACGTTTGAATGAAGCACACGATGCCGGCGGCGACGCCAATCACCAGCGAAATGATGGCCATCGAGGAGCTCTGATCGAGCACCTCCTCGTCGGTGGGCTTCGCCAGCGAGCCGTACAGCTCCGCCAGGACGATGGAGAAGACGGGCATCGTGACGCCGTAGATGCCCGCGCAGATGGCTCCAATGATGAGGAAACTCCACTCGGGCCGAGCGGCCACGACGATGCGGAAGAAGGTGCGAATGTAGTTGCCGCCCGTCGCAGGCTCCTGGGGGTCCACGTCCTCCTGCGGCGTGCTGGGCGGCGCCACACCGTTCAGGTGCTTCATCTGGAAGGCGTTCTTCTCCAGCGCCTGCGGCTCCGCATCGTACGCGGAGCTCTTGCGCTCCTTCTTCGGGACGGCGGCCTCCTCCTCCATTTCGTTCATTAGCTCCTCGGCCGAGTCGTCGTACGCGTGCACGGTGACCATTTTGTGGTAGAATCCTTCGATTTTCATTAGCTCCTCGTGGGTGCCCTGCTCCACCGCCTTCCCCTGCTCGATGTACACGATCCGATGGGCGTGGCGGATGGCGGAGAGCCGGTGGGAGACCACCAGCGTGGTGCGCCCCTTGCAGGCCTTGTCGAGGGCCTCCTGGACGAGCTTCTCCGAGTGGTAGTCCAGCGCGGAGGTGGCCTCGTCCAGGAGCAGGATCTTGGGCTGCTGGATGAGGGCCCGGGCGATGGCAATGCGCTGTCGCTGTCCGCCCGACAGCTGGACTCCCTTTTCGCTGATGTTTGTGTCGTAGCCCTGGGCGAAAGGAGTGGGAGAAGGGTTAATGTCTTGATCTTAATCTATGGGATTCGATCAGCGGATGAGCGAATCAGCTACCTTGTGGAGGGCCACAATGAAGTCGTGGGCATTGGCGGCCTTGGCGGCATCCTCGACCTCCTTTTGGGTGGCCTCCGGCTTCCCGTGGCGGATGTTCTCCCCGATGGAGCCCTGAAAGAGCACCGGCTCCTGGCCCACCACCGCGATGTTGGAGCGCAGCCACTGGATGTTGTACTTGCGGACGTCCTCGCCGTCGAGAAGGACCTGCCCGAAGATGGGGTCGTAGAAGCGCTGCAGAAGCTGGATGCAGGTGGACTTGCCACAGCCCGAGGGTCCAACGAGGGCCACCGTCTGTCCCTCCTCCACGACGACATTGAGTCCCCGAAGGACGATGACGTCCTCCCTGGCAGGGTACCGAAAGAACACGTCCCGAAACTCCACGGCCCCCTTCAGCCCGTAGTTGAGGATCTTGCCCGCCTTGGAGAGCGGGTCAATCAGGGATCGCCGATCGATGACCTCGAAGATGGCCGCCGCCGATCCCCGAGCCATCGCGAACGTCTCGAGGAAGGGGGAGGTGCGGGAGATCTGATTGGCGGCCACGATGATCCCCGAAATGACGATCATGACCACCGCTGGGGTGTACACCCGCTCCTCGATGGGAATCGCGGGGTCCCTGTAGAAGAGAATCAGATTGGCGCCGTACCAGAAGGCCCCCGCCCCCGTGATGAACATCATGGCCTTCATCACCGTGTCGCTGAGCCCCGAGAAGGCGCCCTTCCACTTGCCCGCCTTCAGGGCGGGCTTCAGGAGGGTGTCGTAGCGCACGGACTCGCTTTTCTCGCCCCCAAAGGCCACCACCGTGCGAATGGCGCCAATCACCTCCTCCACCACAGAGCTGGCGCGCACATACGAGCTCTGCTCCTTCGCCGTGAGTTTCCCCTGGTACTAGAGAGCGGGCGAGAGAGCGGGAAGCACAGAGAGTAGTCCCATTATTCCACACAAATTATAGTTATTCCCCCCCTCAGCGACACTCGAATACCTGTCCCCGTCCCCATAAGCATCAGCCGCATAAGCATAAGTCGGGCAGAGCGCGCTGCCGCGCAGCCGCTGCGTCGAGAAGCCGAAGAGGGACATTGGTTTCCGAATTCAGTTCGGGTGATCGCCTCGGCTCGGCTCGGCGACACACACAAACCTCATACTTGATTGGGCGGGCTACTGTGGGAGGGGAGTAGTTCTCGCACAGAGAAGCAGACAAACAACTCACTTTATGGGGCTGTGCCTTTGCTCTGCCGACGGCGACTGCAACGTCGACAGCCAAGGCGAAGGCGAAAAGGGAAACGATGCAAAATTGTTTTTGCAATTAACATGGGCTTCTGCTAATCGACTGATGTGTCGCCAGTGCGTGTGAGGGAGTGGCGGGCGGGGGATGCAGGGCGCACCAGTAAATAATTTTAGCAGCCACTTGTTCCCTATTGCTCTCTCTTTCGTTCGCCGGGAGGATACTCGAGTGTGCGTTGATCTGGGGCTGTGCGAAGTTGTGCGAAGATTGCGTGAGGGGAGCCTTCGGGGCACTGGTACTTACGTGTGCCACCGCGGAATTGACCGCGAGGGTGAGGGGTATGTAGAAGACTATCGACAGAGCCAGCTTCCAGCCGTAGACGAAGGACAGGACCACGCTGATGAGCACCTCGCACAGGATCTCCACGTAGTGGCCCAGGTTCTCGGCGATGCCGCTGCGTATCTTCTCCATGTTGCTGCAAAGGGGAATCAGGAATCAGGAAAAGTGCACTGGTGGGGAGGGGGAGGGGAGGTGGTCCTCTGGGGTTACTCTGTTATGCGGACGGCAAAGTTCTGGTCCTTGGCCATGTCGTGCCACCCGATCTCCTGCCTGAGGGTGGCCTTGAAGAACTCCCTCCGCATGCGCACCGTGAGCCGCAGGGCGAGGCGGTTGAAGGCGTCCACGTAGTACATGCCGGAGAAGAGCATCAGGAGGGTGTTCAAGGTCATGAGGATGCCAAAGGAGACGCTGTCCTTGCGCAGCTCCTCCATGTTCTCCTCGTACGTGGCGTTGGTCCTGCAAAACGAAGGGCCTGATGGAATCCTTCGCCTGGAGAGAGATCCGCATGGGCGGGGGTGGGGTGGTTGGACTACTTACAGCACCTTTCCGCCTCCGAAGAGCGACAGCCCGATGGTAATGGAGCTGGTGCCCTGCCCCAGGGTCCGGTCGATGAACATGGCCACCAGTTCGCTGTACACCACAATGGCGATCGGATAGACCAGAGACTGCAGGAGGGCTGCTATCAGGGCGGACACGAACAGGACATAGTCCCAGGCCGTGATGTAGCGAAAGAGTTGCGTGTAGCCGACCATCGGATGGGCATCCTTTTTGGCCTTCTTTTCCCTCCCCTTTCCCTTTGCCTTTCCCCTGCCCGAACCGTCCTCCTCCTCCGGGTGGTCATCGTCCACGTCAGCGTGCTGTGGCATCTCTGCGGACTGCTTTCTCTCTCAAATGAACAGACTGGGAATCTATCTTTGTATCTATTGACCCCTCCTGGGAGGTCAATTAATAGTTAAGAACCGTTTGAATGTCACAAAACGAAACCAAAAACCGGAATACCCGGCACTTCGCGCCGCTCCCCTTGTGGCCTGCTGCCGCAATTTGTTTAATGGAACTTCAATGAGTTCTTGGCTTTGGCTAATTAACTCCACTGCCAGATGCAATCCGAATCTGAATCCGAGCCCGAACCCCAACCCGAGCCCGTACCCGTACCCGTACCCGCACCCGAACCGATCTCTGCCTTCGATGGGGCTTACAGCTTTTAATTGTTATGCATTCCACACACACACACACACGCACAGAAGAAAATATTCCAATTTCCAAGATCCGCAGTGACCAGATCTTTGGAGATCTGTTCTGTTCTGTTCTGTTCTGTTCTGTTCTGTTCCGTTCCGTTCCGTTCGAAGTGCAGAATACAACTGTTGCCTCCCCAGAGGCGATGCCGCCAGTTGTTGTATTTTTGTTTCAAAGGTTTTTCTTCTATTAAATACGGTTCAAATACGGAAAAGATCGTACAACTACGTCGGAGTCGGCGTCGGCGTCGGCGTCGGCGTCTGCGTCTCCGGATCGGCAGTGGGTTCTCCCTCCGACTCTGACGAAAGTCTCTTTCTATTAATTTCAATTGAATTTTGAATTGATTTTAGCAGCCTGGCGGCCCAAGGTTTTCCTCATTCCTCATTCCCCATTCCACGTGCCATAAGGTGTGCTCCCCCACCCCCACCCCTCCCGCTCCCCCTTCCAAAAAAGTCTACTATAGATTTATAGATCGGTGGAAATAGGTCACGGAATTTGCATTTCATCAATTCGTTGATTTCTTGCGTCCTATAAATATGATCTCAACTGTCTCCAGAGACAGCACTTTTATGGGGAATGAAGGAAGATCTGTTCTGTTATCAAATGGAACGTTTATGGAACGCCCCGGGCGCACGGTCCCACGGTCCCACGGTCGTACGTACGTTAATGGTCTTACGTATCCGTATAATTAAGATTAACATGCCATTGACCTTGACACCATGCCACTCCTCCACAGAGTGGCACTCGTGTGGCGCTACGCTCCTCTTTGATGACAGATATCCATGCCATAAAGAGCTCTCTAAAGATTTCGCTTCCTTATCGCTCCGAATGAAAGATAGCAAAAAGCAGTTTGTGGGTCTCGTGTGGAAAAAGGTTCTTCAAATGGAAGAAACTCTGGAACGACAAGCGACACACGACACGCTCGCAGGATCTGTGGAGCGGAGCGCCCGGGATCTCCGTGTCCACCCAGTCGGGTCCCATAAACCCCCCCTAACCCTCAATGCAGCCCTAGAGGTCGTCCCAGATGTCGTTCTAGCCCGCTGTAGAAGTTGCAACTGCGACTTCGGAATTTAATTTCTCTAATTGGAGATTGTATTTCGCATTATATTATTATATTAATTGAACCAATTGAGAGATAATTCCGTCAACTTCAATGCGAAAGCCCGTCTTTTCCCTTACTCTTTGCCCTCAAGAGATTCACCTCGAAGTGTGTGCAAAAGTCTATCCAAAAAACATCCCATTACGGCTTACGGAACGCACGTCAGAGGCCTCTGACCTCGGGGCCTTTGAAAATGAATTCTCTATACTTCATATAGGCGTAGGAGTATCGCCACAGATAGTCCCGCCCGATCCGCAGGGCTGTGCCGCCACCATCTCCGATCTCTGTGCCATATCCTTTTGGCTTGAGCTCGTATCCTTGGAGCCATTCGTACATTCGACTGTTGCCATTTTGCTGCACACAGATTTCAATTCGTGCGAATGGCGGAGCAGGTCCAGGCTCGGTGGGAGCCCCTTCCCGGTGCCACCTCGTGCCCCCTGGGACAGATCGCCGCTGCAGAGAGCTGGCCAGGAGACCAGGACTCGTCCAGGGGCTCGTCCCTAGGGCGCTTCAGCTCGTTTGCGTGGTTCCTTGCTCCCTTTTCTGGCAGTAAGGGTATACTGGAATACGTGGAATGCTGTCGTTTTTGTTAATTGTGATATTATTTATTTATTAAAATGCAAAAAAAAAAGTCCTGCTTAAAAAAGAAAATGCTATACGCGATGCGCGATACGCGATACGCGGCAAGCGTGAATCTCTTGGATATTGGGATACAAGTTGCAGTGAATATATGTTCTCCGGCGATCGTTTGCCCCGGAAGGCGCGGCCTCGTCGGCGCCTCAGTGATCCTTCTGGGTTTTGTGGAGCTTCGCGTAGATGCCGCGCTGGGAAATGAGCTCCAGGTGGGTGCCCTGCTCCACCACGCGGCCGTTCTGCACCACGCAGATGCAGTCGGCGTTCTGGACGGTGGACAGGCGGTGGGCGATGACAATGCATGTGCGTCCGCTGCACGCGGAGTCGAGGGCCTGCTGCACCAGCTGCTCGCTCTGCAGGTCCAGGGCCGAGGTGGCCTCGTCCAGGAGCAGGATCTTGGGGTTCCGCACCAGGGCCCGGGCGATGGCGATGCGCTGCTTCTGCCCGCCCGACAGCTGGGTGCCGCGGGCCCCCATCCGCGTGTCGTAGCCGTTCGGCAGCGAGATGATGAAGCTGTGGGCATTGGCGCTCTTGGCGGCGGCCATCACCTCGGCCATCGAGACGGAGCGACGGTTGTCCCCGTAGGCGATGTTCTCCGCGATGGAGCGCTCGAAGAGGGTGGGCTCCTGCGAGACGATGCCGAGGCGGGAGCGTACGCCCTCGAGGGTCAGATCGTGCTGGATATCATCGTGGTCGATGTGCTGTGCAATGGTGGGTGGGGGGAGAGAGAGAGGAAGGTATCTGTAGAATGAGTGTCTATGGCGATGAATGGATCCCTTACGATGGATCCCTCATCCGGGTCGTAGTAGCGTTGCAGCAGCTGCACGCAGGTGGACTTGCCGCAGCCGGAGTGCCCCACCAGGGCCACCGTTTGGCCCTTGAGCACCTCCAGATCCAGGCCCTGGAGAATCTTGGCATCGGGTCGCGTCGGATAGCGGAACTCAATGCCGCGGTAGCGCACGCCCTCGAAGAGATTCAGTTGCTTGGCGAGGGTGTTCCGGATGGTGCCCATGGGCGAGACGATCCTGGGCCGGCGGTCGAGGATCTGGAAGAGGCGGTGCCCGGCCACGAGGGCCGCCGAGAAGGCGGGGGTGAAGGCCAGCGACTGGGCGAGCATCATGGAGCCATAGAGCAGGGTTTCCGAGACCCTGCCAAAGGAAGGGAGAAGCCGTTAGGAGGAAGGAGCAGAGGAGCGGCCGGGGCCGGGACCCTCACTTGATGATGTCCTGGAAGGGCAGCTGTCCCTCGGAGACCAGGACGCCGCCGTAGCAGAGGGCCACCGCGTAGGCGAAGAACGCGGACGCCTGCATCGTGGAGTTGAGGACGCCCCGCCAGCGCAGCTTCTGGTGGATGAGGCCCTCCACCCGATGGATCTCCTGCGTGTACTGCCGAATGACGTCCGCCTCCCGCCGGAGCCCCGCCACGGTGCGGATGTTAGTGATGGATTCGGTGGCAATGCGACAGGCCTCCTCAATGACTTGTTTCTCCCTCACGATGGCGGTGGACATCATCCTAGCGAAACGAGTGGGGTTGCGAATGGAATGAATCGAGTGAATCGAGTGAATGGAGTGAATCACGTGATCCGCGGAATCACGGACGGGAGACATACTTGGCTTCCAGGATGACTGAACCGACGATTATCGGACAATTGGCGAGGCAGAGGAGCGCCAGCTTCCAGTTGTAGTACATGGCGACGGTGACGCTCGAAGTGAAGTTGGAGAGGGCCTGGATCATGCCGCTCAGGGGATACCCGATGGCACCCTGCACGCCCGCTGCCTCCCCCGAGAGACGGGCGGACAGGGCGCCCACGGAGTTGTCCTCGTCGTCGAACCACCCGACCTCCTGGCTGACCATCGCCTTGAAGGTCATGGCCCTCATTCGGGTCGTCAGCCAAATGCCCGCGTAGTTGAACAGATACGTCTGCAGGAAGCACACGAGTCCCGTGACGAAGGCGAGGCCCAGGCACGCCCACGAGAGGACTGCGGTGCGGCTGAGGGCGTCCTCCGGGTCCTGTTCCGCGAGTGCGGCGTAGAATTCACCGAAAATGATGGAGAACGCCGGATAGAGGCAGCCGACGGCAATGGCACTGATTGTCCCGAGGACCAGGTAACACCATTCGGGGCGGGAGAGCCGCACGATCCGCGCGAAGGTGTGGAAGAAATTGGGCTTCTCTGCGGCGGTGGCAGCGTCCTGCAGCTTGAGTGCGTTGCTGTCCTTCGGGAGGGGCTTCACGATGGGCTCGTCGAACTGCACGCTGTTCTCCTTGTGGGCACCCTTTTCAAAGTTCAAGGGACTCGTCTCGAAGGACTTCTCGAGGAGTGCCAGGCTTTTGCCTGGAAAGGGATTGAAATGTTATTGCGATGCTTGGGAGAACTGGAGTCCATGGAACTGAATGCCCAGTCGAATATACCCTCGGAGGTACACGGTACATTTTCTTTCGTTTTATTTACAAAAGTCTCGGCAGAACGAAAGAGAGAGCAATAGGGAACAAGTGGCTGCTTGGTGCGCCCTGCATCCTCCCGCCACTCCCTCACACGCACTGGCGACACATCACTCGATTAGCACAAGCCCATGTTAATTGCAAAAACAATTTTGCATCGTTTCCCTTTTCGTCTTCGCCTTCGCTGTCGCCTTCGCTGTCGACGTTGCAGTCGCCGTCGGCAAGGCACAGCCCCATAAAGTGAGTTGTTTGTCTGCTTCTCTGTGCGAGAACTACTCCCCTCCCACAGTAGCCCGCCCAATCAAGTATGAGGTTTGTGTGTGTCGCCCAGCCGAGCCGAGCCGATCACCCGAACTGAATTCGGAAAGCAATGTCCCTCTTCGGCTTACCGACGCAGCGGCTGCGCGGCAGCGCGCTGGAGTCTCATGCCTGTGTGGAATATTTTCGCGCCAGTAAGTCCCGAGTTGTTTCTTGTTGTTGTTTTTTTTTTCAGAGAGACTTGCAGAAGGGAGTTTTATGGTTTTACGGATTTGAATGGTATTTTCGCTCGCCTGCTAGTAGTATTTTCCTAACTGTGATTCCTCTGGGGACTCTCCACTGTATCTGTCTCTTGCTGTGTCTCTCCTTCTGCCGTACTTACGTTTGGCGTCATCGATGGTCGTCTCTTCGTCCTCCGTTTGCAGCTCGTCGGGCATGTGGATGTCGCCGGCACGCACCATTCGGTAGTATGCGGACTCCAGGGCCATCAGGTCGTCGTGCGAGCCCTCCTCGAGGACCTTGCCGTCCTGGATGAAGACAATCTTGTCGGCCCCGCGAATGGCGGACAGACGATGCGACACCACAATGGTGGTGCGTCCCTTGCTGGCCAGATCCAGGGCCTGTTGCACCTGCTTCTCCGATTGGTAGTCCAGGGCGGACGTTGCTTCGTCCAGCAGCAGGATTTTGGGGTTTTGGATGAGTGCCCGGGCGATGGCAATGCGCTGCTTCTGTCCGCCCGACAGCTGGGATCCCCGCTCCCCGATCATTGTGCGATAGCTCTGTGGGTGGGAGGGGGACGTGGATGTGGATGTCGATGTCGATGTCGATATCGATGGGGTGTCACTCACCTCTGGCAGTCCCGTGATGAATTCGTGGGCCCCCGCCTGGGTGGCAGCTGCCTCGATCTCCTTCTGGGTGGCCCCCGGCTTGCCGTAGCTGATGTTTTGGGCAATGGTTCCCAGGAAGAGCACCGGCTCCTGGCCCACCACCGCGATGTTGGAGCGCAGCCACTGGATGTTGTACTTGCGGATGTCCAGGTCGTCGAGCATCACGGAACCGAAGACGGGATCGTAGAACCTCTGCAGGAGCTGCACGCACGTGGACTTGCCACAGCCGGAGGAGCCCACCAGAGCCACCGTTTGCCCCGCGCGGATCCTGATGTTCAGGCCCCGATGGACGGTGACCTCGGGGCGGGAGGGATACCGGAAGAAGACATCCTGGAACTCCACGTCGCCCCGCAGGCCGTAGTTGAGGAGCTTTCCATCCGTCGAGAGGGGATCGATCTTGGACTGGAGGTCAATGACCTTGAAGAGGTTGGTGGCACACCCACGGGCGGTGGCGAAGGACTCGAGGAAGGGCGCTGTCCGGGCGATGTTGTCCGCCCCCACAATGATGCCGAAGAAGGCGATCATCAGGATGGCAGGAGTGTACTCCTTGTCCTCCACTCCGCGGTCGTCGATGATCAGGTTGACGCCGTACCAGAAGGCGCCCGCACACGACAGGTACAGCATGGACTTGAGCAGGGCGTCGCTGAGGCCCGAGAAGGCGCCCTTCCACTGACTGGCCTTCCGCGCGGGCACCAGGAAGTTCTCGTAGCGCTGCACCTCCGCCTTCTCCCCGCCAAAGGACACGACCGTGCGAATGGCACTGAGGATCTCCTCGGCGAGGTTTCCCGCCCCCGCATACGATTCCTGCTCTCTGGCCGTGAGTTTTCCTTGAAACTAGCAAAAGATACAAATGTATCTGCATCTGTGTATCTGTGCGCCTCGCATCTCACCTTTGCCACATAATAATTCACGAGGATCACGATGGGAATGTAGGAGCTGACGGCGAGCGTCAGCTTCCAGCCGTAGCTGAAGGATATGGCCACCGTGATGATGAAGCCCACAATCAGATAGACGAAGTGTCCCACCTTCTCGGAGATGCCGTCGCGTATCTTCTCGACGTCACTGGAAGGGCAGAAGCAGAAGCAAAGGCAAAAGCAATGAGCACACTCGCTGGCGGGGACTCCTCTGGCGGGGACTCACTCGACCATGCTCTGGACGAAGTTCTGCTTGCTCGCCAGGTCGTGCCACCCAATCTCCTGCCGCATCACCGAGGTGAAGAGCATGATCCGCATGCGCGAGACCTGCCGCAGGGCCACCACGTTGAAGATGTCCACCGAGAAGATGCCAGCTATGAACATCACCACCGATGCGATGGTCAGCAGCAGGCCGTACGAGATGGAGTCGTCGTAGAGGGCCTCATTCCTCACCGCCAGAGTGGCGTTTGTGCTGCAGGGGAAAACGGAGAGAAGAACGGAAGAAGAGAGAAGAGCGGAAAGAGCGGAAAGAGCTCTGTAGATCAGCCTCTGCGGATAGGCGGATAGGTGGATAGACGGATAGGCAGGTCCTCCTTCGACTTACAGCGACTTTCCGCCCCCGAAGAGGGGCAACGCGTGGACCTTCGAACTCGTCCCGAACTCCATGGCCCGGTCCACCAGCATCGACGTGAACTCGCTGTAAATGATGACCACTGCGGGCAGGGTCAACGCCTTGACGCAGCACATGAGGAACCCAAAGAAGAGCCACGCGATCTCCCCGCAGGTGGAGAAGCGGAAGAGCTGCAGGAAGCCGATCGGCTGTGTGGGCTCCAGTCCTGCGGCTACCGGGGCCTCATCCAGGGACTTGCCATCGGTTGTCGTCGTGCCAGAAGCCTCGTCCATCTATCGGTACGACGAAGGACGGAGGAATAGTGTTACTCGAGCCAAGACCCGCGATTTATTCACAGACACGGACACAGACACAGACAGGCGGCACGCAAAGGTTAATTCAATTACTGCCACACTCTCAGAGGCATGTATCTGTATCTGTGGCTGTGGCTGTGGCTGTGGCAAGGGTACAGCAGCTACTTTGTATCTTTTGCCATAGTTCTCTCTCATTGACCCGCGGGGTTAACGAGTAATAGAATCTACCGTTTATTATTGGACATTCCAACGCCAATTTGGAGCGATTCGATTCGATTGGAATCAGAGGCCCGTACAGAAATCTGTGTGGCGCCATTCGACCCCTGCCCCCTGCCCCCTACCCCGTCTCCTTGTCGTGGGATGGATGATCACCTTTTAATTGATTTTCAACACTTTTTGATCCTTGAGATACTGTATCTATGCACTGATTTCTGCGGAAGATCCGTTACTGCTCACTCGGACCGCCCAAGCGCGACTGCTGGAACACCGTCCGCGGAGCCACCCATTTATGTTGATTCCCCGATGTGGATGCTGGACAGAGTACTCGGGCTCGGGCTCGGGCTCGGACTCGGGCTGGGGCATGAGTACTCGTGAGTGTATCGTATCAATCGCTCGCTTTGGGGTTCACAATTCTAATTGATCTCCGCTTTCCGCTCTTGGGGTAGGTTCCGCCGAAAGAGGCGCTCCAATTTACAATGAGAGTAAAAGAGACATTCTGTAGAGGATTTTTCTTTTCTTTATTCTTTTTCTTTCATTTTGTACGAGAAATGCATTCGGGAAGGTGGAGGGTGGAAGGTGGAGGGTGGAAGGTGGTGGATGGAAGGTGGAGGGTGGAAGGTGCAACAATCTAAAACGGAGGCAGACTCTTGAGCCTCCTGCTGGTGCGCCGCACGAATGGTGCCGGCTGATTTGTACCGGCGTTTCCTCCAGCGCGAGCGACTTCGGGAGCAGCTACGGGAGCGACTCCGGGACCAGCTACGGGAGCGACTCCGACCGACTCGCTTTCATCGTCCGAGTCCCAGGGCTTTACGCTGTCCAAAGTAGGGCGGAGCGCCCGCAGTGCCATCATGTGCCGGGTGCTGCGTTCGCCCAAGGTGTTGCGCACCTCCAGGCAGCGCTTCTGCTGCGTCTCGAGACCGGTGGGCCTCGACTTAGCGATGGTCTGCGATGGCGCCTGGGAGCCAGTGGTCGGCTTCAGGCTGGGCTTCGTGGCCAGGCGGCTGGGCTGCTGGCGGCTGGGAGTAAGACTGGGCCTGGCGGTGCTCTGGCTCTTGGTCTTGCAGGCGCGCGGCGGCATTTGGCGCCGAACCACAGTCGCGGTTGCCACCGGTATACTCCCAGCTGAAATGAGACGAAATGAGAAATGAGTTACGACTGTCCGATGGCCGCAGAACCGAGTACTTCCTTTACCTTTAGCGTTTCCTTTCATTTTTTTTTTTGTTGGCATTTCTCGTTTTTTTCCGGCTTTTCCGTCTCCTGGTGGGTAAGCCTTTCGACTTCTAAAAACGAGCAACTTGCTTGTGGCAATAGTTTTAGCGCCTGCTTTGGAGACTGACTGAGAAAACAGAGATAGGGACAGAGACAGAGACAGAGACAGAGACAGCCCGAGACTGGAAGAGGTTCAGAGTGGGCTTTGCTAAAATCAGAGACTGGCACTAAAACCAAGTGTATATGCGCCACAAGCGTAGGACTCGGCCTCGGCTTCGGCCTCGCAGGATTCTGGGACCCAGTCCTGGGCGGGGCTGACCACGCTTTATGGAACATCCTGGTACCTGGTAGCTCGTACCTGGTACCTGGTACTGTGTAGCCTATCAAGGAAACATGCGCGTAGAAGATCCTCCGCTCCACGTTCAAGATAAGGAATGAATCCCTTGCGGAATACCTGTGTATCTTTTGCATGTGCAATCTCTGAAGACTTTGGGGTTTTCCTGCCGGCACCCGACTGGCTGGCACCCAAAGCGGGTCCTCCAACGATCACGGGCCGAGAAGAGGATAACCTGCCATCTACCAGCTCCAAATTGTCAACCCAATCGGCATGGGGCCAGGCAGATATGATCCCCGACATACATGATCCTTCGTGCCTACAGGTGTACAACAAACAGGAGCAGGAGTGCCGGGAGGCAGCTATGAAGCCACCCCAGAGGGTCTGTAAGAGAATAACCCAAGTGCTTCGCCATTTCCCGTTCCACGGCTATAACTTTCGAGGGGATAAGAACTCAAATCTGTTTTCGCTGTTCCCACAGGTGTTGGAAGTGAGAGAGTTACGGACAGTTACGGACAGTTACGGACAGTAACGGATAGTTATGGTATAGTTCTGGTATTGCACAGCCTTCGCTATAATATTGGACTAGTTCCTATTTCCTGTCTATACTCCATCCGGTTTTCGATATTAAATCAGTGATTAATTTGTATGCAAAAGATGTCAAATCCAAAGAGATTTCCATTCCATATCGATGGTCGACATCTATCGGTATCGTGGAGCGTTCCTTCGAGCGTTTGCTCGCAGTTTATTCGCAATTTGTTCGCTATCGCTTAACTATCGAGAAGTGCTCGTGCTTCTAGAACCAGTTCCAGATTGAACGTACTCTTTTTTTTTTGTTTCTGTTAAGTAAATTTGATTTTATTTCAGTTTAAAGTTTAAAATTACCAAAAAAAATAATGAAAATTCTTCATCTGCCTCGTCGATCATTTGTATCTGTATCTGTATCTGTACAAAGGAGCCTAGAATTTATTAGATCTGTGTTCTTCTACCATCCTCTACATGGAGTTACATGGAGTTCCACATTAATCCTAAAGATGCACAAATTTTATAGCTTGAACAAACAAAAAACAAAAAAAAAACACATACAATAATCGCATATCACATATTATGTTTTTTGGGGCGGCGGGGGGAGAGGGGGGGCGGGGTGTTCCAAAGTATTTACACGGTCCAATGTTTGCACGGGTAATATATAGTGGAGATTCTCTTGGTAAAGATTTTATTCGTAATTTATTCGCCCAACTATCGAGAAAGACTCGCGTGTGCCGTACGATATTACGATCCATTACGATACGATCCGTCTGTGGGCTATACATGTATGTGTGTATATTGATGTGTGCATATGTATGTACAATCCGAAGAGAGGATTACTCTTGTTTTGTTCTCTTTCCTAGATGATAATATCGTATCAGTGGTTCTGGAAGGGGGTGCTTAAACCTACGACGAAAGCTATAATCCAGTGGATGGGTCGGAGTAGGTGTCCTGTTCCTCCGCTCAGACATAGACCTCTCCTGTCTTGGCCTCGGGACTGTGTTTGGCGAGGGTTGAGGGAGCACTCGTGGCCGTGGCCGTTGCCGTGGCGCCGCTCTGGGGCAGGGCGATCGCGCCACCGGATGAAGAGTTGTCCACCGTATCCACTGTGGGGGCTCCTGCCGAACGCACCGAGGACCGCACTGTGGGGTCCTGCAGGTTGAAGCTCAGACTGAAGCTGTTGTTCCGCGAAATGTTGCCGTTGCCGTTGCCGCTGCCGCTGCCGCTGCCGTTCAGGGGCTTCACGGACAGGAGGGCTGTGGTGGTGATGCCGCCGCCCGCTCCCGGTCCCACGGTCATGCCGTTGCTGGAGCCACTGTTGCTGTAGCCGTCCTGATCCTGGCCCAGGTCCACGATGGACAGGGACGAGGGGGAGCGCTGAATGGAGAGCGAGACGGGGATCGTGGTGATGACGTCATTGGGCTCGTAGCCACTGGCCGTTGTCGTGATGGTCGGCAGCTGGGCGTTCGCCGCGATGGGAAGGATGCTCAGGGTCCCCGTGGGAATGGTGTCCCCGCCGCCGCTGCTGTTGGCCATCGTGAAGGGAAACGACAGCGTCGTGATGTTCGTGGCAGCAGAAAGGGCTACGGAGAGAGATTGTGGTTAGAGTATCTGAATCTGAATCTGCATCTGCATCTGCGGGAATATCTATGCCCGGTACTCACTGCTGACTGCTGGAAAGCCATCCTTCATGTTGATGGCCTGCGCCAGGGCCGCTGTGGCTGGGTGTCCTGGAATCAGAGTGTTATTCGATGAGGAGCTGTCCATCTCTTTGATGGGCGACAGGAGGAGCGTGCCCAGCACCTGTCCGCCGCCATCGTGCCCCAGATGCATGCCCCCTCCCATGCCCATGCCCATGCCCATCCCCATGCCCATGCCCATGCCCATGCCCCCGATTCCCCCCATTGCCCCCATTCCCGTACTGGTGCTCGTGGTGTTGGTTGTGGTGTAGGAGGAGGGGTACACGTGGTGCGCCCCTCCCTGTGCCTGTTGCGGGGGCTGCTGTGGTGCGCTTTGGTGTTGTGATGGCGCCATTATGACGGCACTAGAGGCTACAGTGGATACGGATACACAATACGGTGCATGAGTGGGGTGCTCGGTGAGGGGGAGGGGGGGAAAGACGCATGCCGCTCACCTGGATTCGTGCTGCCGTCTTTTGCCACCTCCGGAGTGGGGATCCGCGGCCGTGTCTTGGCCACATTCACATTCAGGCCATTTAGCTTTGAATCTAATGAATAAACGTGAATCATTTGGCATTCATTTGTGAAGCATACTTTTGGGGGCATGTATCTGCAGATGCATCTGTACCGCGGTAGATACTCACTTTGCTTTATCAACTGCCTTTGGGCGCGTATCGACTTGCGATGCACAAACTTCCCGTAGAGGCTCGACTTCTGCTGCGACTGGGAGCCCCCCATCGACGGGAGCTGCTGCTGCTGGTGCTGCTGCTGCTGCTGCTGTTGGAGCTGCTGCTGCTGGAGGATCGTCAGGGGCAGGCCCGACTCGGGGCTGGAGTAGACCGAGTTGAGGCGATGCCGATTGAACGGCATGCCGCCCGAGGAGTAGGCCGTCGATTGGCTCCGCATCGAGCCCATGCGCGACAGCTGCCGCACGAGCCAGTTGTTCTTCCGGCGCTCCACCATCGGCGTGTCGACGCTCTCCTGCAGAGCGCGCACAGGGTGTTGTATTGGGGTATTGCAGTGTGCTGCAGGATATTACAGGGTACTCACGTAGTCCGCATAGACATCGTCGCTGAGCATTCGCTTGCCTCCGCCGCCCCCGCCGGGCATTATGTTCGCGTACATCGCGTCCTCCTTCTTCACCTTGTACTTCTCCGCGGATCCCTTGGGCTCGTCCTTGCGGTAGTGCTCGGAGGCCACCGTGTAGGGCAGGTCCTTGGGGACGACGCACTCCCAGTACTGGTCGCGCAGCAGCTCCGGATGCTCCTCGTGCATCTCATCGACAATCATGTAGGCGGCCTACGAATAAATACGATCGTAAATGGTTCGTTAATGTATCGTTAATCTATCGTAAATGTATCATAAATGGTTCGTTGATATATCGTAAATGTATCGTAAATGGTTCGTTGATGGTTCGTTAATGTATCGTAAATGTATCATAAATGGTTCGTAAATGTATCGTAAATGTATCAAAAATGGTTCGTTGATGTATCGTAAATGTATCGTAGATGGTTCGTAAATGTATCATAAATGTATCATAAATGATTCGTAAATGTATCGTAAATGGTTCGCTAATGTATTGTAAATGGTTCGTTGTTGTATCGTAAATGTATCATAAATGGTTCGTAAATGTATCGTAAATGTATCGTAATTGTATCGTAAATGGTTCATAAATGTAATCCCATCGATAATCATGTAGGCGGCCTACGAATAAATACGATCGTAAATGTATCGTAAATGGTTCGTTAATGTATCGTTGATGGTTCGTAAATGTATCGTAAATGTATCGTAGATGGTTCGTTGATGTATCGTAAATGCATCGTAAATGGTTTGTTAATGTATCGTAAATGGTTCGTTAATGTATCGTTGATGCATCGTAAATGTATCGATCACAATCAATTCGCGATCAAAAGTGGATCAGATCAGTCGAGTGGTAGATATATGGAAATCAGGAGTGGTGGTGGTGGTGGATGTGGGGCACGTGCTTCCCATTTCTGATGGCATTTCAAGTGGAGAAAGAGAGAGAGAGAGAGAGCGGGAGCGGGAGCGGGAGAGGGAAAGGGAGAGCGAAAGAGAGAGGAGGCGGCACTGAGACCTAATTACATCACAAAAAAAATAAATGAAATAAAAACAAAAACATATTAATGCCAATCCACTGTTTTGTGTGTTGTTTTTATTGTTGTTCCACTTTTGAAACAAAAGAAAAAGTGAAATTGTTGATAAGTTTTTTTTTATGGTTTTTTTTTTGTTAATTTATTTCATAATTCCAGGCCGCACTTCAAAAAACACACACGAAAACCCAAGTGCTCGGCTCTTCGCAGCCCACAACAGCAGATACTTTTATTTGCAAAGATATTACAAATTGTAGCGTTAAAAAGAGACATCGAGAGGGAGAGAGTGAGAAAGGAAGAGAGTGAGAAAGGAATGCTCTGCCTTGCGGATCGATTATTGCCTCTGATTGGGGCAGAGATTTGTAGAACACCTCCTCCCTGGCTGTGCTCATCCGAGATGGATACTTGTTGATGTCCGCCCTGCAGGGCTCGGCATAAACAGCCCTGAAGGATCCCCACTGATCCAGCACATTCAAGGACCGTGGAAAATACTGTGGACTCTGTTTATGAAATAGTAATATCCAGGGCTTGGGGCATCCATGAGTTATCTTCAGAAAGACCAAAGTTATTCTCCCAAATAGTCCCAATTTTTGAAATGACTGATCGTCCTTGGTCCTATCTATAAGCTGCCACGGGCTGCGGGCACATCGATTCTCGAGGACTTTAGAATCCCCTGAGCACAGCCCCCATCCAGGATCCGTGCATGATTTATGCCATAGATCTCTCCCACTCGAAGGAACTCGACTGCATTGTATTAGGAAACAAGACTAAGACTTTCTAAGGGCTGTATATTGGTAGGACACATGTACAGGGTTAATGGGGTGGCCCAAGGAGGCTCTCTGTGGGCAACCATCTGTTCCGAAACAATTTGTTGGGGTAAATAAAAATAAAAATATGAATACAAAAATGTACGAGTGTTACTCATTTGTTTAATCATTTCGTGGTGCTCTGTTTTTCTATTTTTTCCATTTTTTTTTTCTATTTATGGGCACACGTCAATCGTCAAAGCCTCAAACCGTTAACCGTTAACCGTTAACCGTCAAGAGTCACGTTTTGGTGGGGGTGTGGGGTGCGATAGGTGCGAAATAGGCCACGAAATAGATGGGATGGGAGAATGGTAGAAGTATTTTGCAATAACAATAACCTCCCTCCCACCCTCCCTCCCTCTCTCCCTCCCCCCCCTCTCTCTCTCTCTTGGGTGATAAGCGAAGCATTTAAGCGTTTTCTTGGAAATGCATTTCTCCCTCCATTCCATGCCATCCCCCTCTTCCTCCACCTGCCCCCCACCCCACCCCACACTCTTGATTCTCCACTGAAATTTCGGAGTTTAAGCCATAAAAAGACACACACACACACACACACACACACACACACTGGCAGACGTACTCGTACGAAAAAAAATAAAAAACAAAAACAAAATTCAATGATAAAAGCGCTCTACAAAAGAGGTTTCAATGTTTTCAGTTTTTAAACGAAACAAAAACAAAAAACAAAATACAAAATACAAAAAAAAAAACCTGTTTTCAATTTGTTGTTGCCGCTGCTGGCCGCTCGGCTCGGCTCGGCTCGGCTGCTGGATTTTTGTAAATAATTGCAAGCAACAAAACAGCGGCCCACAGCAGACCCCCACACAGATACGCGCGCGCACACAGATGCAGGTACAGATACGGATACAGATACAGATACAGATACAGATACAGGTGGTGCAGGCGTGGTAGGGGCGGACGGGGGCGGATGGGGGCACACTGCAGACAGCATTTGTGGATACAGAGATACAGATATGCAAAAACAGAGCTTTAAACCGAAGTCAAACGTTCCAGAAAATACCCCAGAGAACCGGGGGCGGAGGGGCGGAGAGGCGGAGGGGCGGCGAGGTGGAATACTGGATCTTTGGAACGGAACGAGATACGAATATTAGCGAATATTCATCTAAAAACAAGCGATAAACCGCAGAGTAGGGAATGCCACGATGAGGCAGGTTTTCTTCTTGGAGGAGACTCTCCAGCGACTCTCCAGCAACTCTCCAGCGACTCCCCAGCGACTCTTCAGCGACTCCCAGCATCCTTCGGAGGAGTAATGCGGCCCACCTCAGCCGTTCGTCCATGGATTGCTACAAACAATACCTTAAACGACGCCCAATGAATGCACCTTTACGAAAAAATGTATCACAAAATAAGAAACTATTTTTTTCGACTTTTGCTGGGTTTTTAAAGTATTCATTTTGAACAATTAACTACCCAAAAAAAAAGCTACTATCAGAAAAAGCCAAATCGATTCCGATGGCTATGACTTTTGGCAGCCAGAAAGAGGAGATCATTATTCATTAGTCTGCGGTTGCGGGTTGAGACCGGAGATCGGAGATCGGAGACCGGAGATCGGAGACTTGAGATCGGGTCGGGTATGGATCGGCTTGGAAACACTTGACATGTTCTGTGCGATGCATCGAATACACCCCTGTTAGTCGATGGTCGATATTCGATCGTTCATCGAATACCGCATTAAATCAAATGGAAATTTATATTTGCTTTGGCCACGATCTTAAGTTGGCACACAAACACATTTCTCGGATATGTACAAAGATTTCCACACATTAATAAAGATTTATACACGACAGAAAGACAGATAGATAGATAGACAGATAGACAGAACCAGAACTAAAGATAGATTTATGCATAAATCGTATGATCGAGAGGAGTCGGAAGAGAATCTCTGGAGCAGCAGTTTCTCGCCCGATTATCGCCGAGATAGTCCCCCTTTGCCCCTTTTTTTGACTATTTTTTTGCAGCACGCTAACCCAATTAGCAGAGTCTCGAAAAAGGCCAAGATCCGAGCAGTCATGATACTTGGAAGCGCTCATAATTACGGATATAATTGTGCTCTCAGACTCGGACGCGGAGTGAATGGTTTGTTGTTAAGTATCTGATGGATACACGGATGTGGATGTGGATGTCGATGTGGATGTGGATGTGCCTTGTCCCGCCCCAAGGTCTTTGTGTCTTAATTGCACTTAAGGTTTCTGTTTCATTTGAAAATTCTTTCGGTTTTATTTGGAAATCGGTGGCTTAAAATTTAATTTAATTTAAATTTCTCTCAAGTGTATGTTAAATAATTTTAACTGGCAGTTGGACAGGTTTTCAGCCGTTTCATTTGGGGGTTGGGGGGGGGGGGGGGATTTTGTTGCTAATAATTTAATGAAAATATCACGTATACGCCGCGGGGATTATTTGTATATTGATGATTGCTTATTAGAGATTTTTCATGTCGAGCCATGAAACACCTTGTGCCTCGTCTCTGTGTGCGTGACTCACCTTTATGTGGCGATCGATCAGCCAATTGAGTTCTATGTCATCGTCATCCTCGCCAAAGGGATTGATCAGCACCTCGGCCACCTTCAGCCAGCCCACATAGAAGACGAACTGCAAGGGGAGAAGGGGAAGGGAAACACGATTAAATCGAATCAGATACCAGCCCCACAGCCCCTCAGCCCCACAGCACCACTCTCCTGCCTTCTCTCGGTACCTTTTCGCGCGAAAACAGTATAAATTAAATGGGCTAAACACTTGTCTATCCATCCGTCTATCTGAAGCAACTTTGGGGGAAAAGTATTTCTCAGACGTGACCGCGAATCGTTTACATAAGAAGGCAGGTGGCAGGCGGCGGCAGGGGGCAGGGGGCAGGGGGCAGGCAGGCGTCGAGCACTTGAAATCTGTCCAGACAGAGAAAACCCGCAGAAACCGCAGAGCAGAAACAGCCTTTGTAGCTGGCCGAATATCATGATATCTACAGATAGATAGACAGATCTATATGTATGTATCTGCAGTGCACACTGCACTCCCCAGAGAGAGGGTATCGTATCGGCATCCTCCGTATCGGTGACAAGGTATCGCCATTACATTTGGCGGTAGCCAGGGCTGGCCCGGCCTGGCTCTACCTGGCCCACAGTTTCAGTTACATTTACGTTAATGAGCCACAAATTAAACAGAAAAAATAACAATAATAAGCGGGGAAAAAACAAACAGAAAGCAGAGAAACAGAGAAACAGAGAAGCAGAGAAACCGCAACAAGTTTTTGTTTAATATTTGTACAAAACGTCAACGAGACGTGCAAAATTGTTAAAGATTTATGGCTTAAATAAAGCGGAACGTGCAAATTATAAGCAAATAACTTCTAAATGCTCTTTGAGAATTTTGAATTTGAGAATTGAACGCGACATGCAGCAGTGGCCATCGGTTGGGATGTTGGGGGGAAAACTCACCTGCAGGACGGTGAAAAGCGGAAAGTACAAATCGGGGTCCTCGCGTCCATTGCGATCCAGGACGTTCGGGAGCATTTGTCGCCCCAGAAGGGCGGCAATAAAGTAGGTATACAGCACGAGGGTGACCACCTGTGAAGAGTATCTGGTAAGCGGCAGAAGGAGTCGTTAGAGAGAGAGGGGGGGCCCCCCCCTGCGTATCGTACCTGCGTGTAGACCAAAGGAACACAGACCGTGTCGTAGCCGATGAGGCCACCCAGACGCCTACGAATATCCGATAGTTCGACGAGAATCGTCTGCACGATGTGGTCGGAGGCGATGAGGCCGTCCTTTCGCGCCCGATTGATGATGTTCGTGGCCCAGACGAGCGGCATCCAGTACTTGGACATGGGGCTCTTGGCGTTCAGGGCCTCGAAGATCTTCATCTCGGACTCGTGCATGAGGCCGGCGTCCACCAGGTGCTGGGTGGTGGGGAAGCGCCGCTTCACACGCAGCGAGATGCGCTGCAGAGTGATGACGTAGGCCAGGACCATGTACCGCATGATATTCCTGCGCATCAGGCGACCCGTTTCGTTCTGAAGGGACCAAGGGATTAATATCGATACACTCTCGCTGTCTGTGGCGCTTACGTTTACTCCGCCGTTGGCATTGGAGATGGCGGCGCTGATGAAGAGGGCCAGCGTGTCGGGCCAGGGCAGCAGGCGGTACTGTTCCCACCAGCGTTTCACCACGAGGTTCACGTAGAAGCCGAGCACGAAGGACATGGGTATGCTCTCGCCCTGCTGTCCGAAGTACTGCCGGATTTTGTTGAAGATCCTGGCCCCACCAAGGAGAGAGAGTAGATCAGTAGAGAGATAATCAGTGGCCCAGGGACGCCCAGGGACGCGGCCAATACTCACGCCTGTTGGTTGGCGGTCAGGGCGAATCTATAGATAACATTTATGGTGTAGTAGAGGCACAGATACGCGACCAATTCGCGCCAGATCAGTTTGTAGACACTGCCGCGCCATCTGCAAAGAGGGGAAGGTATTGGGTATTACTGGATCGATGGAGTTCGATGGAATATCTTTGAGCTTTGACGATGATTTCCTCATTCCCCCTACCCTGGTATTTGTTCACTATTTTTCATGCTTAATGGATGATGATGATGATATTATAAGCTTGCATGTCGCTTCCAATGAATTCTAATGGGGTTGGGGCTTGGGGCTGGGGTTGGGGGATGGCCTTTCGATGGTGTTTGTCTGTGAATCGAAACACGCTTTTGAAACTGGTCTAACTCCCCCTCGCCCCGCCCCCAATGAGGGTCTTTCGGGGTCTTTGTTCTGTTCTGTTCTGTTTGTTTTGATCCAAGGTCCCTCTGTGATCTGTTGCTTAAAAGGCCTCAAGGAGAGATTAACTATTAAAACTATTAAAAAAAAGAAAAAACATGTTTTAAAACGCACATTCCTAGCATCAGAGAATCGGAATCGGAATCACTTTTTGGGCCCCATGGACCGATGGCCCGATGGCCCTACCGTTTCGACGGTTACGAGTGAGTGCACTTTCGGGGAAACAATTAATGCAAAAAACCTCTCGAATAGCAGATGTTGTGGAAGCGGAACTGTCGCTGTCGCTGTCGCCATGGCGATTGTTTACACAAAACTTCGATGTTAATTTCGTTGGTAAACAGCCAGCCAGCGGCACAAGTGGAAAGATGAGTAATAGGGGAAAAACCCCCGCAGTGCGAGGAAGCAGTACCACCAGAGCCACTGGGTGACCCACTTAAGTCCCCTCTCCACCGGGGAATGGGATGGGATGGGATGGGATGGGATGGGTACTCACTTCCATAGGATCTTCCAGAAGCAGCCGAAACTGCTGCCATTCGGCACTTCGCCCGCGTACGAGACGGTCATTGGGGCGGCTCTTGGTTTTCGGCCACACTTCTACTCGTGTGGAGTGTATCTGTATCTTTTGCTGTGGGGGGAAGGCCGTATCCGAATTGCTTGCTGATTGATTTTGTACGCGAATATTGTTTTTGCTTGGCTTTTTGTTGTATGTTTCGTCGCTGTTTCGTCATTGACAGCAGCGGCCACGACGGCGTCGTCGCATGTCGCTCTCCCGCTCTCTTCGGAGGAGAGTCCCTCGCCAAAGCGATCTCTTCCTCTCTTCAAAGGCGTCCTCTCCCTCTCTCTCTGCCTCTCTTTGCGAAACGGAGTCCCTCTCCTCTCTTTGTAAGCTTCTCTCCTGCAAAAACAAAACAACAAAAAATGAAAATAAAAGCCATAACAATAGTTGCTGCAGCGGAAGAGGGAGAGAGAGAACAAGCGGGAGAGAGAGAGAGAAAAAGCCAACTGTAAAGCAAAGACACACACACACACACACACACGAGTGTATATATATATCGTATGTTTTCGTTACATGCAAATAACAAAAATACAATTTTAACTAAAACCGAAATTCCCGCACGTTTCATTTCGTTTCATTTCGTTTCGTTTCGTTTCGAAGGGTTTTTGTTGCTTTTCCATTTCTATATTTTTTTGTTTTGTTTTTTGTGTATTTATTTGACATTTAATTTCGATTGCACTTTCCAATGCGACGGGGCGGGGGAGGGTGTAGGGGGTAGGGGGTAGGGGTATCATCTGTAATTATTTACTATTTTTGATTTAGGTTTTTTCTGTTTTTTATTTGCATTTATAGAGTTTTAAGGCTCTGCGAAACACTTTAGACCTCAGAAATATATATTTATATATGTATATTTAATTTGTTTTTTTAGTTTCACGCACATCACTTTTTTTTTGTACTATTTTTTGTATTATTTTTTATTACAATCTTCATTCACCTTCGAGGCATAATTATTTTGTGGCTCTTTTTTTTTTTGTTTTCTGCTGCCAGGATTTCCCCAAAAATACGATCAGCGGAGAGGAGGCAAGGGATAGAGGGGACGGGGATGGTGGTGGGGGGGATACACGCTCAATGCCAAAAACTGTTTTATCATCTTTTAATTTTTGGCTTTTTTTCTCTTCTTTTTTTCACCCGAAAAACCTTGATTGTTTCTCTCTTTATTTCGTGCCCCGTCAGCGCCTTACAGTCCCCCCCCCCCCCCCCCAGCCCCCCGAAGTCGCAGTTTCCGTCTGTTTACTTTTTTTTGGGGGGGGGGGGGGGGAGGGTTTTTGATTTATTCCGTTGTGTATTTCGTTTATGTTGCGTTTCTCTCCCTAAAAATTGTGATTAATCGAATCATTTTTGGTCGAAGCTAAATCTTTGATTTTGAGAAACCGAGAAACCGAGAAACCTGTTGCGTGTTGCCCGGAGAGACAGAGACAGAGGCAGAGAGAGGGAGAGGGAGAGAAGTTTTCGAGGTTATTTTTACTCCTTTTCGTTTGCTTTTGGCTAGTCGCCAGGCATACGATTTGTATTTTTTATTTTTTAAAGCTGCAAATATTTGTATTTGCATAAATGCGGAGTGGGGAGGGGGAGGGAGGGGGATTGAGAGGGAGTTCTAACCGAAACGGGTTCTCTCCATCGCTGGATCGGCTGTATCGGCAGGGGGTGGATGGGGGGGTGGAGGGGGCTAGGGGCACGGCAGAGTTTTCACTCTAGTGCGGCGTTAATTTCGTTTACAAACATGGCAGGTGATCTTCAGGAATGTACGAGTGATACGAGATTCCACCCAATTCTCCAGCCAATGGATAACCGGTTGCTGTTGTTGTTGTTGTTGTCACAAGTCACGATAGCCGTCGCCCCTCCGGCGGCCATCCACCACCCACTTGTCCCTCGATCTAGTGGCTAGATACATAGATACACATGTAGTGTGTGTGTGTGTGTGTGTGTGTTTCCCAAGAACTATCCGATGGGTATCTCAAGCGATTGTATTGCTGAATACTGAATAATTATATTGGATGCCTAGTGCACAATTACCATAGAGAGATTTCCATGAAAAATTCTCGCACTTACGAGCTGGGATCCGGCTAATCTGTCTGTCTGTCCGCCTCGTATCTGCCTCCGAAAACAACTGCAATTCTTTCGCAATTTGCCCAAAAATCCACTCGCCCAGCCGGAGGCTGTAAATAGCCACAGTCACCCATTGACCCGCTCAAAAGATAGCTCAAATAAGTGTCCCCTTCTTCCGTAATATATTATCAAACAGGGCAAACAGCGAGCTGACAGATACAGAGGCTACACCGTGTACATGCCGAGATAAAAAGATACTGAGATACATCTCCGGAGCGAAGCCTGCCAGGCAGCCTTCACTGCGGCGCAAAGCCACGGGCAAACACAAAGAAAGACAAACAAAGCAAAGCAAAGCCAGTGCCAGTGCCAGTGCCCACGGACATTGATTGGTGACGAAATTCAGACTCGAATAAATTTCACTTTCTTCTGACGTATTTCGGACGGGCCCGAAATCGCCGAATTGTTTAACAAATGAGTCAGGCGCCGAAGTGGGCCTAAACGGTGGCCCTGGCCCCCCCCCCACAGATTGATGGGCGGTGGATCCCCCCCCTTGAGACGGCAGTGGGAGTATTTCTTGCCTCATTAGCACACAATAAAAGAGGGGCAGCCCGACTTCTGTTAGCATCGTTAGCATTTTCCATAAACTCATTTGAGGTGCTTCCAATCGAAAGCCACTCGAAACGAGCGGATTTATACGGGAAAATGGGCACCTCTTGATGTAAATTGGGTATAAAATTAGCGTGTTCGTTAAGTAATTATAGATTTAACACAATAAAGCGATGAATAGATGGATAGCCCCTGTGGAGAGTCGCCCCAACGGATGCATCTCTCTTGAGAATGAGTCCTTGTGCCTTGTGGGGAGGACATCCATGCCCCTTGGGCCAAAGGCCCCCTCTCTCTCCTGTTCTAATATATCTAATAGGATATCTAATGAGTTTTCTCGGACATTAATTGGTGGATTATAATATTTCCATGCCCGTAACGATTTTAAATCAATTTAGTCGTGGATTTTCCCATGTTTCCCCATTCATTTATCATTCCATGCCGTTGGGGCTCACACAAGTGCATCAATTACTTCATTAACAACAATCTTCCACAGCTATTTATGGCTAATCCCACTCTACTATATGTATCTTGTATCTATATACTTGTATCTACTCGTAATTGCCGCATCATTTAGCCTTTTATTCAATTGAAAAATTGCATTCGAATTTGGCTTTGAGCCAAATGCTGCCGCCGACACCCAAAAACAACAAAAAATACAACAAAAATATACGAAAAAAAAAAAACATAAGCTCTGAATAGACGGCGGCTTTACGTGGAGCCGCCCATCTAGGCCACGCGCTGGCGTGTGCTTACGACTACAGATCAACGCGCGAGATACAGATACAGCAGATACAGATACATCAGATACATCAGATACAGATACAGCTAAAGATACCGTGTCTTTGGGCTTCCCTGGGTAATATTTGATGTTCTTGCACTTGCACTTTAGTTTGATTTTTGTTCTTGCATTTTGGAGGCATTTCATCCGACGATTACACGGAAAACAGCAGTGCAACAGCAGCCAGTGGCAACAGCGTCTGTTTTTTCGTATATGTATATATTATAGTGTTTCTGTTTGTTTCTCTCTCTCTCTCTCTCTCTCTATTGTGTTGGAGTGCTGCGAGCCAAAGACAGACCTCGGAGGGGGCTCCCAACGCAAGGGGTTCCGCACGATCAACTGGCGATTGGCTTTGGGGGCTTTGGGGCGCCTGTGGGCCCCAGCTCAGAAACTGAACAAAACGTACCACCGAACCGAACCGCACCACAGCGCACCGCACAGCGACACGATGTCCGACGTCTGTCCGACGGGTTTAACGCTGGACTTGGACTTAGCTTAGCCCCGATGTCCGATGTCCGACGATGCCGATTCCGATGTCCGACCAAACGGCTCGCCAAATGCTACGAAACTGTGCTCCACCGTTGGCCACAAGCGGCTCTTAACTGAACTTTTTTTGTGTTTTTCCTACAGCTTGGCAACAGGTAGTGGCAGCAGAGGCAGCAGAGGCAGAGACATGCGGCAGAGACAGCGGCAGACAGTCGGCTTCCATTGAAATTTTCGAGTGTATATGTGGGTCTAGAGGCAGGGGCGGGTGTCCGCTTTTAGAGGGGGGTTTCTCGGGTAAAACCAAAAACCCCTTTTGGGGCCACTCAGCCACTGCCTCTTCAAAGGGAGATACAATGCACTCTCTCCTCGCACTCGCTCTCTCTCTCTTCCAAACTCTGTGCCGCTCTGAGAGTCGGCTTTTGGATGTGGCTTTGATCAGCTGTTTCGGCTTTAGATCAGCGAAGAGAGTGAGAGAGCGATGGAGCGAGGGAGCGTAATACTCATTTAGAAGAGAAAAGCGAATAATTCCACCATGGAAGAGAGAGGGACAACTAAAGGGAGTTTGGTTGGTCCAGTGGTGAGCCAGAATTTCCCTTGTTCCTTTCATGTCCTAGTTTTTCAGGGCAGATTTAATCAATTTAATTGCATTTTTCACCATCTGGCAGTGCAGGGGAACATTTTCAAAAAAAGCAAAGCATACTTTTGGGCTGGCGCCATTTTGCTGCGGCAAAGACGCGGGAAAAATTCAAAGCCTACTTTTGGGCACCCGCAATAATTCCAGTCGCATTGCATGCGCCAAAAAGTGCAGCATACTTTTGGGCATGTCCAGTTTTCGGACTAGTAAACGTTTTCGTTACTAACAAAATACTTTAATAAATTAACTATTAAACAAAAACTAAAGACTAAAAACAAAAAAAAAACAAATTAGCTAAGCTTAACCCTTGCCACACCGGTATTAACCCTTGGTTCCCTTGGTAATCTTCTTTCCGCTCTTTGCGGATTTCTCTGGATCTCGGGTACGCGCCGGCGACGTCTTGTAGCGCAGCCCGTGCTCCATGTAGGTGAAGGGGGGGTTCGGTTGCGTGAGGCAAAAGTACAGGCCCCTGGCAGTCGAAGGGTAAATGAGACCAATGTTGAGGGTGTTCTGGAACTGGCAGTCGCCCTGCCGGAATTTGGCCCAGCTTTCGCATTTGGTGGCGGGGATCATGACGCCCTCGATGAGTGCCTGCCAGAGAAAGAGAGCGGAGAAGAGTTGGACATTGAGGGAACCCCAGCGAGAGAGAGAGAGAGACAGAACATACCTCCATGAAGAGAACGAACGGATACATGTGGCTGCAGATCTTGGAGTCGCAGCCGGGCTGCAGTTTCCTGCGCGGGAAGTACCCAATGCCATTCGGATAGATGTCGATGTGCCCCACGGGCACACGCACCCCAAAGACATCGCCCTCCCCGTGCAGCACCACCACGCGCTCCGCGACGCCCTGCTTGACGAGGATATCGGTGGTGCGGCACATGGTGGCCGGATCGATGGCCACCAGCTGGCCCACCAGCTGCTTGGATCCCCTGGCGAAGAGCTGTGCGCCCAGGGCGGCGATGTTCGCCCCCACCGAATGTCCGGCGAGCGTGATGTCCTGCGGGGCAATGCCCGCCTCCCTGAGGGCCTTCAGCACATTGTAGATGGCATATCCGTGCACGGAGAGATGATGCCGCACCGCGTAGTAGAGCTGTGCCACGTCCCTCGCAAAGTCCACGACAATCACATTCAGATCCCGCCGGCTGTTCTGCAGCAGCGACAGGTGCTCCTGGACGCTGAAGTAGCTGTCGGCCGTGTGGAAGGCATTCACGTAGATGAGGGTCTTCCTCTCCGGACTGATGTCGAAGTCTCTCAGCTGCGAAATCGACTTGATGGGCAGCTCCACGCTCCGATTCGTGACGGTCATCACGTGGAGTGCCGCATCGCTGGGATTAATGCCCTGGAACAGAGACATGACGCCCTCGTCCACAGGGGCATCGCCTAAGAGTCGGTGGAAAAGCAGGCAAGTTAGACATGGACTGGGCAAGAGATGGGGAGTTGGCTTACAGAAGGCTCTCCACCCGCGATTCAGTTGCTCTGTCAACAGCTGAATGTTGTGCTTCTGGATGGTCTCTATACTTGCAGGTGTCTTTGGCTTATTCTCCTGCGCAAGGGCCATCATCGAGGGCAGGAGCACGGCCACGGCCACGAGGAGGGTCTTCAGTGCGTTTGACGTGATCGTTTCCATGGCCACGGCTTCTCTCATGGCTGAAGGTGCTCCGACCAGAGCTTTTATAGATCTACGTTCTTATCGATCGTCTCTCTCTCTCTCTCTCTCTTATCTGGCAGTTCGTGCCACAGCCACAGCCACCGCCACGCCACGTCTGAGACGTCTGGGCAGCGTCTGCCGAAAAAAACACCCCTTAAGATAGTGGATATATCTCTTGGAGATATGTGCCCCAATCTATGATTGATTATGTCTTTTTTTTCGGCATCGAATCGTGCTCTCAAAAACCGAAAACAAAGATCGTTCGTGCCAGAAGTTTCCTTTATTCGAGATTAAATTTTTCATTCACTTTTTTACTTAATCTTGTTCTTTTTCAGATGCTTTCGAGTGCTTGGAGATGCCAACATATCTAAGGGTGCTCTAGGGTAAGATACATATATAATTTATACTAGATTTTGTTCCAGACACGCGTCCTGCAGCAGCGCCCATCGTTTCGGGCGCTCATTCCGCCCGGAATTGGCTTTTGCTTCGACTTTGTGTCCTTTTTGTTTTTGTTTATGTTTTGTTTGTGGCTATATTGTAATATATTCTCATATGTGGTTGTAAATTTTTCGACTAGAACCCGAATTTTATTCCGAGTTTTTTTGGTGTGTGTTTCCAAATTTACGCTAATTTTCTGCTAATGAGGTAGCGGCGGTTGTTTTCGGTCGAGACTCTCTCTCTCTCTGCTCCTCCTCCGCCCCTCTCTGGGGGGGAGAAGGAGAGTTTCCTGAGAGTTGCCTTAAAAATACGATCCTTAGAAGCTACAGAACAGAAAATGGGGGGAGTAGTGAGAGGGAGGGAGGTTTTGGGGGTAGAAATTCCATAAAAAAAAAATCTTTCAACTTAAATTTTTAATTATTATTATTTTTGTTGTTTAAATAATAAATACAAATGAGAAAGATAAAAAATAACAAAAAAAAGAGAAATAAAACACATTTGGTACGGGGAAATACTTGATGGCTTCTTGTGGGGATTTTCACTGGATTTTCCCTGCCCTCCCCCCTCTAGGATTAGTCCCCGCCTAGAACTTGAGTCCTGCCTGGACGTCGGCCATGATGGTGGCCGACTTTTGCAGCTGCTCGATTTCGGTGGCCGTCAGGATCTGCTTGACGACGGAGGTGACGCCGTTGGCGTTCAGGATGCAGGGCAGCGACAGGAAAACGTCCTTGTCGATGCCATGTTCGCCCTGGAAAAGGAAACGATTGCTTGAGTGAAGGGTGTTCGAGCCCGGCGACCAGGCGACGACCTACCAGCACTGAGGTGGAGACCGCTGCCACGCTGCTCGTGTTCCGCAGAATGGCCGAGGCCAGGGAGGCCGTGCTCAGGCCGATGGCCCACGAGGTGTAGCCCTTGAGCTTGATGACCTCGTAGGCCGAGTCGACGACCTGCTTGTGGAGCTCGTTCCACTTCTCTGGGTCCTCGCCGGTGCCCAGAATGGGGTTCAGCTCACGCAGGCGAACGCCGGCGATGTTGACGCCCGACCACACGGGCACCGAGCTGTCTCCGTGCTCCCCGATGATCCAGCCGTGGCAGGAGGTGGGCGCCACGCCCAGGCGCTGCGACATCAGGAAGCGGAAGCGCGACGAGTCCAGGTTGGTGCCGCTGCCGATGACGCGGTTCTTGGGCAGGCCCGACAGCTTCCAGGCCACGTAGGTCATGATGTCCACGGGGTTGGAGACCATCAGCAGAATGGTATCGGGACTGTACTGCAAGGAGACGCAAGGGCAAGGGGGACATTCAGAGAGGAGGCCTGCGGGGGCGGGGTCTCCGCGGGGCACCTACCTCCACCAGCTTGGGGATGATGTTCTTGAGGATGTCGGTGTTGCGCTGCACCAGCGACAGACGGGACTCGCCCTCCTTTTGGCGGACTCCAGCCGTCACGATGCACAGCCGCGAGTTGGCGGACGCCGCGAAGTCGGTGCTGGCCGTGATCTGGGGGTTCTTCAGGAAGTTGGAGCCGTGCTGCAGGTCCATCAGCTCGCCCTGCAGCTTGTCCGCGCAGACGTCGATCAGGCAGACCTCCTTGGAGACGCCCTGGGCGAGGATGCTGAAGGCGCTGGCCATGCCCACCTGGCCGATGCCCACCACGGTGACCTTGTGACCCGAGCTGGGCAGAACTTCGGCTACTTGGGCCAAGAGGCTATCCTTAATGGCGGCCATTGCTGTGGGGGAAGGGGAAAAGGGAAGGTATTTTCTTTAGAATTTATCCACTGGTTTTTCTCTCTCTCTCTCTCTCTCTCTCTCTCTCTGTTTCACACAGATTTCACGCACGTACCGCTCCCATAGCGGCATTGTTTAACCTCCACCAAGGTCGTATTAATGAGAAAAATGCGACATCGCCAGAGCCACACGCAACAACTGGCGCGGGAACACATTGCCGAAAAAATTCAACTTTTTCGAGGTTTTTTCGTATAGAAATTCATAGACCGAAAACTTGTGACCACCGAAGGGGCTTGGGCAGGGGGGAAAGCCAGCAATCAGGGGGGGATCTGGTCTTGTCACTTGATCGCTGGAGACCCACTGGAGGACTGGGGCGTGGTGCTCAATTAGAAGCCCCCGACCCGCTCATCGGAGGCTCAGATTTTCACAAATGAAGCGAAAACTGATACCAAAATGATATCGGAATGATAACGGGATGATTTATCAATGAAATAGATTGCGAAAAACCATTCCCAATTAATCGTTTCATTAGTGATACGAGAATGATGAAGATTTTGCTTCCTCAGAGGCTTATCTTATCGGAGGCATCGAGGCAATTAAAGCACTTGAAGCTAATCCCAATTATCAGTGGAATATCAATGGAATCTGGTGTGAGGAATGCAGGGGATTGTACCCTATAGAAAGGTACGGATCGCATGGAGAAGAGTGTTTCAGGGAAGAGCTCCGTATAAAGGGGTGCCCCAGGAATTGGCTACTTGGGAATACGAAAGGAGGTTCTAGGAGGAAGAGTTTCTATGGGAAGCCACCACTGTGGACAGACCTTAGGAGGGTTTGCGTCACAGGAATAGTGCGTCATCCCCGTATCTTTGCAACATTTGCCACATATAGATAGATTTTCCCGCACGATAAGATTATTCGCTGGATTGTAAATGCATTTCGAGCACGTTTTTAATGAGAACTATATTGTCGCAGGTGTCGAGTGTTTTTCCCCGCGCAATTTCCCCTCCGAAAGGGCGATAGCGATCCGTGATATGCAATGCTAGAAATGAGATCTTTAATAATGATGAATGATTGGAAAGCATCCCGTGTTTATTTTCGTTGGAAACTCGTAAATATTTATAGAAAATGGGCGGAGGGTTGGGGGCGGGGGGATGTATTTGTGCTCGAATTTTCCAATAAACATCCACAGACGGAATGTGAGTGTGGAATCACTTGTTGCAAGCAGCAGGAGGACACTCTTACACACGAAATACGGGAAATACACGGAACGAATGACCTTCCTTCAAAGTCAAAGACCCCCCCCCCCCTCCCCCCCCACCGTCCGAACAGCTGTTTGGCGGCGCACAGCGCATGCTCTCGAATGAGAATGAAAGTGAAAGTGGGAGTAGGGGAGGGGACGGCAGGGGGGGTGCTGTGGGGGCACCCAATCGAGTCCGGGAAATGCCAAATGTGTAAGGCCAAGGGCGAGGCTTGGATGCGGTGGAGGGCAGGGGTGGGCAGGGGAGGGCAGGGTTTCGAAAGTTGAATGCACTTTCGATGATGAGGCAGGGATCCGCTCTTTTGGCGCTCTTATAGAACGGGATATATAAACCCCATTGGGGGGACACTGCCGCCCCGTTTCCTTCCGCCCTTCGATGGGCCAAGAAGGGGGGAATTCTTTTTCAGTCACTTTCAAAAATTGTCAAAAAAAAAGAAAAGCCAACTGAGATTTGAGACTTCAGATTTCTCCATACTTCTCCCAGTATTTATCTGTAGTATCTTTAGCTTACTTTTTGCTTTGTTTGGTTCTTTTTGGGTTCACTTTTTCAAATGGAAAATACTTTTCGGACCGCTCTCTGAGGTCGTCGACACTGTTTGTTCCGTTCACTTTGCGGGTTCGTTGCGAACTGTTGGCTCCACAAATGCGGGCTGCGGATGGAATTTGTAGCTTGCCGCCGCCGCCGACTGGATTTTGTAGGCTCTCTCGCAGTCGCAGTCGCAGCCGCAGTCGCGGTGGCTGTGGGCAGAGGCAGCGGCAGCGGCCGGGGCAGGATGAAATGACGAAACCGCCGCAGTGGCATGGTGAAAGTGAGAGCATTGCTCTCTTCGGTTGCTCTCTGGCTCTCCAGAATTTTCGGCTCCACCACATTTGGGCCATGTTCGAAGTCAAGGTGACCTTTTGCCAGTGGGTTGCTCTGCTTCTCTGCTCCTCCTCCTCCTCCTCCTCCTCGGCCGCTGCTGCTGCTGCTGCTATTTATAGGCCTCACGTTTTTTGGGGCTTATTTGATTTGTTGTTTTTTTGCTTTTCCTGGAGCTCGTGGCAGCTCCGCTGTGGGTGGAGTGGGAGGAGAGGAGGGGAGGGGAGGGTAGCCACTTGAGAGGTGGATTGTGGATCAGAGCACAGAATATCATTGTCGTAGGAGTTCATTTATTCATTCCCTCAGCCATAAATTACTGAGATCTCGGGATCTCTGAGCAATTCCGATTCCTACGATCTTTTTTCCGGTGGTTGTTTGTGTCCGTTGCCGTCGCCTCGTGACAACAGCTGGGCTCTCGGGGCTCTCGGGGCTCTCAGCTGTCGGGGCACGTGCCCCGCCAGAGATCCAGTCAATAGGTATGGAATTGTTCTTGGCCAAGAGCCCAGTCAGGCGGCTGCAGAACCGGCACTAAATTAGCCAACAGCTGCTGGCGGCAGACGTGCGATTTATTTATAAAAGTGTGAATTTCCCGCACTTTCAATGCCCTATAAATACGAGAGGGGATTAGCCCAGGCAAAGGGTATTTCCTGGACTCGAATAAGTCCAAAAAAGGGAAAGAGATGCCCCATAGGTGACGAGGTATCAAAAGGAAGATCCCACGATTAGAGGGTATACCATCTTCATCTGAAGACCTCGGGTGTGTGCGAACGTCATCGTCTATGCCTCGTGCTAAGACTCTGAAAACACCCTGTAAATCGTGTCGTCTACCTGCCGAGAGGCAATGCATGCATTTCACCACCATTCGCCACCGGAGAGGGCAAGGGAGAGAGAGATAGAGAGAGAGAGAGTAGAAGGAGAGTGCGAGAATACCCGCTGCACAAGTTTTTTGCCGGCGTTCGTGACTAGCCGCACACACACACGGACACACGAACACACGGACACACGGACACGCACGAATGATTCACTCTGCAGTCTACAGTCTACGCTCTACCGGTCTCTCTCTCTCCCTCTCTTTCCCTTCTCGATTTCACGATTTTATTCATTTACTACGTCACCAACAGCTGACGAATGAACTTCAGCTCACCCCCCCCCGACCACCCACTGCCACCCACCCATTCGATGCCACTGCAATTTTGTTTGATTGTTGCGAAAGTCTCTCCCTCTCCCTCTCTCTCTCTCTCTCGGAAAGTGGGTCACCTTCCCATGGCGCAGTGTGTGTGGGGGTCAATGCCAATGCGAATGCACTTCCTCCCCTCCCCCTTCCACCCCAGAGCTACCGCCCAGACCCCCTCCAGACGTGCACAGGTCACACTCAATGAAGCCATGACGTTGTCTTCCACTGCGATGATGAAATGTGGCCCCAAAATGAATCGTAGGCTTGGGTTCTCTGGGTTTATTGAACTCTTGCAGGGCCTGTACCTGCTGGAAACTCTGAAAAGCACTTCCCAAGGCAGAAACCTGTAAGCCGAGGCTGAGATACGAGTATGTGGCAATTGAGAAGTTTGTTTAGAAAACAAAGTCAAAAGTACAGAAATTACTCGAAATTTAAGAAAGAAAAAAAGGAAGAAAGCCAGCAAGGAAGCAAGCCGTTGTTGTCCTGTCACCTTCCAGTAGGTCGCCTATTCGAGTAAAACAAGCAGTTGTACAGCAGCACTCGTAGCGAAACAATACAAAATATCAGATAGCACAATAATAATTTATTTCACAAGCGACAAACATTCTCCACAAACGCACAATGAACTCTGACGACTTAAAGGGTATACTGAAGGGCGGCAGCAACGAGGCACCGCAGAAGCCAGCAGACCAGAAGACGGCCAAGTTCGACGAACTAAATGTGCTGGCGACCTTCCATCCGGAAGGCAAAACCTACGGACACATGATCATTGACGAGCCGAAGACCCCGTTCGTGTTCGAGGATGAATTGCCAAAGAAGCTGGACACCGCCGAACTGATGGAGAAACTGCGCTTAACCTCGCAGTCGGCGACGCCCTGCTTTGGCATAGAGGAGGACTCCGATGACTCGTCGGACGATGAGGACTTCCCCGAGTCCGTGGAGGAGAAGGTGCGGCGCATTGAGTTCGAGCGCCGCCGCAAGCTGCACTACAAGGAGTACTTCTCGGTACCGCTGGCCCGTCGCCTGATTGCCGAGGAGTTCGGTGATATGTTCCCCTCAGAGCCGACCTGCAAGTGCGAGCCAAGTTCTGGCGTGGACGAGACCGGCCCGACACGGGCCACGCACGACACCGTGATGGAGGAAGAGCACCAGCTACTGGACCCAGAGCAACCCAGCTCGCACTCCTTGGCCCACGCCGAGTCCAATGAAGGCGGGTACAGGATCGACCCAGAGCCGGTCCTTGATCCCAGCCACCCGTGCTACCAGCAGTTGACGGCCCAGACCAACCGCCCGTTAACCGCCGAGACCGACGAGGCTCTCCACATTGCCTCGCTCGGCTATATGCGCAGCGTTCCATCGATGGGCGAGGAGTTTTCGGACGGCAAGCAGGTCCGTGTGCCAAATGCCTCTTTCGTGGCTGGTCCCAAAGGCAAACCGACGAAGAGTCCATCAGCAGGCACATTATAAAGAGATGTCAAAGATGGTTGGCCTTTCGCTTGATTTGTTAAAATTATTATGTTACTTGCAGAAATGAATCATCACATTGTAAAATCAGAGGCAAGGTTTTGTTTTATTTTTTGAAGATGCGAAAAGCGTGTGCCATTCAATATTTTATCTAAACTTGTCCACATTTTTAGCTTCTTCGTTCTCTAGAATGTGTAGGCGATCCATCGATCCATCGACCCATCGATGTTCAACGTAAGCGGATTATCATTAACTTAATTTTTTTTCGTAGAAAAGTGTTTACCTTTCCTGTCAACACATGACAGATGATTCCATCTGTCTTTCGCCCAGAATCCACTCTTAAATAAACGCCTTTTATGGATAATTTGGATGGTTTTTCTGAATTTTAAGGTTCTGCCCCACCAAAAGTATGGCAAGTGACGTCATATCCGGCTAGCAATCGAAAAAGGGCGGCTGCAACACTTCCAAAATGTAGCAAATGCTTGGAGCGGCGCTGTGCAGCTACATGGACATGTCGTAGTCATCTACATGGCGGCGCAGTGGCGCAGTGGCGCTCCCTTATGTAGTTGAGCAGATGTGACATTACTTATTACATGTCGAACGTAAATAACGGGATGTTGTGGGGAGGTATTACTTCGTGGTGCGGAGTGTGGGGTCTTCCCGGCTTCGCTCCTTGGCTCGGCTCCTTGATGACGCTTGCTGCCATATTGGCAGCCACGTGCCACGTCTGCTCGTCGGCTATCATCCGTTCGGTGAGGGTGTCTGCGTTTACTCCTGGGCTCGTCTATTTTCCTTCATCTTCCCTTCTCGGCTTTGTCCCATCGTGAACCGTCATGCCATTCTGCCGCTTAGCCGTTCGACCAGCATGCAACCCTGAGGGCACAGCGTCTGTATGCGCCTCTGCTGTCTGTGCTGTATGACGGCGCCTCATTGCTGGTGCTCACACGACTGATCCATGTAGGACTATGAAGGTCGTCGACATCCTGTGTTGGCCACCATCCTGCTAATGGCCGCCGTTGCTTTGCTGCCTTCGCGCATGCGTACTCGAGGTGTGCCTTGAAAGTAGGCCTCTGGTCTAGCACTATCTGGGACGTTGACAGGCAATGATTGGATCTTACAAGAGGCGATGCAATTACTGCACCGTCAAGTGGCCCGTCAAGTGGCCCGCGGATGCCAGGCAAAACGCAGCCCTCCTCCCGCCCAACCGACCGAGGGGCGCTGCCGCGTGACGCGCGGCGCGTAGCCGAACCGCACCCGTACAAATACAAATGCAAATACAAATACCACTACAATTAATAATTACTAGAAAGGTTGGTGAGGATTAGTAACTTAATAAGAGGAAGAGAATCAGTGGTGGATATAATATGGTAGACGGAATTATAATCCGAGCATAAGACCCTAAACGGTTCATGAAAGGAATAATTCGATATACAAAGAGGAAGGAACAACGGTATCAAAATTCCAGTGAGTCTAATAGGAACAGATCCCAACAGGGCTGTCTGTGTCAACCCTGATCAAGTTGTGCACAAAAGTCACACCAAGCATTTTTCTACCGTCAACTAAGGATGGGACGTTTACTAATGGCAGTCTGCTAGAGTAAGATGGGAGTCTCCCACCCGCATCCCAGTTAAGGCCCCGCAGAGCAAAGAGTAAAAAGCTTTTCTGTACTGATTCTATACGGTCCTGGTGTACTTTGTACTGCGGGCACCATACACAGGAACTAGCGAGGTGTAGTGAGTCTTTGTTATATAGGGGTCGTCCAATTTCTTTGACCACCTCTTAATAAATCCAAGCACGCGCATGGCCTTTTTTACCATGGTAGAAATGTGTTCAGAAAACTTTAGCTTGGCATCTAACATAACACCAAGATCATCCACCAGGGTAATTTTCCCAAGAGAAGCACCACATAGGGTATAGGGAGCCAACAAGGGGCTAGAACGGTGAAATGTCATAGCTTTGCATTTCGAGCCATTGAGGTGCAACAAGTTTGCACAACACCACGACTGAAAGTTGTTGAGATCGGATTACAAGCGGGAATGTAATGAAATGTCCTTATACTGGACACAGAGCTTAGCATCACCCGCATACATAAGTATTCGAGAGTATGTTAATACCGAAGGCAAGTCATTGATAAAGAGTGTGAAGAGTAAGGGGTCTAGGTGGCTGCCCTGTGGTAGTCGCGAAGAAACCTTTACTGGTTAGGAGAGGGAGGACTCTTCAAATACCCCTAGGTAGTGAAGGCAAGGACAGACCATTCATTGCGAGCCAGGATGTTATACTTCCGACCGCTACGTTGCATTTGTCGCTTCCGGTAGCTGGAGCCGCGTCTTGGGTGCTTCTGTGGTCGCTTAGGACCTTGCGGGTTTCCTTCTGATGGCGTCTCTTAGGGCTTTCCAGTTGGCCTTGAATGACACTTTGTTGCACCCTTGTTTCATTCCTAATGGCGAGATGTCCGTCACCGTGCTTGCAAAGGTGAGGTCTATGATGACTCCCGGCCCGCATTGTTGTACGTCGGGATGCTTCCTATGTTCAGGAGACAGACGTTCAGGCTTGTGAATTCGTCCAGGAGCGCTGTTCCACGGGGCGTGCCCAAGTCGTGGCCCAGGCGTTGAAGTCCCCCGCTGTTATGACCGGGGATCTGTGATCTCTGATGATCGCCTGATATTCGTGCTGCGTGAAGCGAGGCCCTATATAGTAGCTATACAAAGATGTGACTACCAAATATACATATAGCCCAACCTGGATGCTCTATGTGATCGCTTCCACAGATTTGTCCCCTTGTAGGGCCCACTGAGCAGCACTACGTTGATCTGCTGCTTCAGAACCGTGTGTGTCATCAAGTCCTGGGCAGTACGGCAGTGGTTGAGGTTAAGATGGAGTAGCTTACCCATCAATAAGCTGGGAAATGGCCGTCTTGTTCTGCGGACGGCTGCGACTGAGGACCAAGGGAGCTGTTGAGCGAGTATCTCCGTTGTTGCCCACGCACTGAAGACACTTGGGGGGGTCTTGCATTGGTTCTGCATGTGGAGAGGGGCCTCTCCACAGCCTGTTCCTGTCCTTAGGCCATACACTTGTAGCAGTAGTAGTAATCGGCATAATACGTCGTCGCATGCGGCACACAACCCAGGAGCGTCTGGGCGAGGGCGGGCTGGGACTTCTGTGTGGCCACCTGCGGGCACCATACACTCTTCGCATCCCCGGTGCTGCTCGGTACTTGCCCCAAGTCGCAGCCGTCTACATCGAGCACTTCGTCCGCCACTATCTGCTGGATGGGCTTCACGACTGCTAGGGTAGATATTACTGCCTGGTTTGCCTTCTAAGACTACTGGGTCAGAGGTCAAGTCCAGGCAGGATCAGACGGTTGTTGCATCCTGAGGAGAAGTTCGCCGCTCGACGGCTTCTTGGTCGCCTCTTGTCGGCTGGCGTCGGTAGTTTGTGCTTACCGTGCACGCCGTCCTCCTTGTCCCGGGGTGTTGGTCCGTTCCTGCGGAGTCCTGGTGTTGTCTGAGTCCCTTGGCCACTCTGGGTTTTGTGGGGTCTGGGTGGGGGTCCTGCGGTGTGCCAGTGGCATTGCCATTCCCCCGTAGCTGCCTTCTCTTCTTCAACAGGCACCTGACCTCCAGTTGCAGCTCCTTCATGGGCGACATCATCTTCTTGGTGGTCATGTTGTTCTTTTCGTTCATCTGGTGCAATAGGTCGTCCAGTATTGCACTGGGATGCGTTGAAATTCTAAGGGAATACTCTGAAAAGCACTTCCCAAGGCAGAAACCTGTAAGCCGAGGCTGAGATATGTGGGAATTGAGAAGTTTGTTTAGAAAACAAAGTCAAAAGTACAGAAATTACTCGAAATTTAAGAAAGAAAAAAAGGAAGAAAGCCAGCAAGGAAGCAAGCCGTTGTTGTCCTGTCACCTTCCAGTAGGTCGCCTATTCGAGTAAAACAAGCAGTTGTACAGCAGCACTCGTAGCGAAACAATACAAAATATCAGATAGCACAATAATAATTTATTTCACAAGCGACAAACATTCTCCACAAACGCACAATGAACTCTGACGACTTAAAGGGTATACTGAAGGGCGGCAGCAACGAGGCACCGCAGAAGCCAGCAGACCAGAAGACGGCCAAGTTCGACGAACTAAACGTGCTGGCGACCTTCCATCCGGAAGGCAAAACCTACGGACACATGATCATTGACGAGCCGAAGACCCCGTTCGTGTTCGAGGATGAATTGCCAAAGAAGCTGGACACCGCCGAACTGATGGAGAAACTGCGCTTAACCTCGCAGTCGGCGACGCCCTGCTTTGGCATAGAGGAGGACTCCGATGACTCGTCGGACGATGAGGACTTCCCCGAGTCCGTGGAGGAGAAGGTGCGGCGCATTGAGTTCGAGCGCCGCCGCAAGCTGCACTACAAGGAGTACTTCTCGGTACCGCTGGCCCGTCGCCTGATTGCCGAGGAGTTCGGTGATATGTTCCCCTCAGAGCCGACCTGCAAGTGCGAGCCAAGTTCTGGCGTGGACGAGACCGGCCCGACACGGGCCACGCACGACACCGTGATGGAGGAAGAGCACCAGCTACTGGACCCAGAGCAACCCAGCTCGCACTCCTTGGCCCACGCCGAGTCCAATGAAGGCGGGTACAGGATCGACCCAGAGCCGGTCCTTGATCCCAGCCACCCGTGCTACCAGCAGTTGACGGCCCAGACCAACCGCCCGTTAACCGCCGAGACCGACGAGGCTCTCCACATTGCCTCGCTCGGCTATATGCGCAGCGTTCCATCGATGGGCGAGGAGTTTTCGGACGGCAAGCAGGTCCGTGTGCCAAATGCCTCTTTCGTGGCTGGTCCCAAAGGCAAACCGACGAAGAGTCCATCAGCAGGCACATTATAAAGAGATGTCAAAGATGGTTGGCCTTTCGCTTGATTTGTTAAAATTATTATGTTACTTGCAGAAATGAATCATCACATTGTAAAATCAGAGGCAAGGTTTTGTTTTATTTTTTGAAGATGCGAAAAGCGTGTGCCATTCAATATTTTATCTAAACTTGTCCACATTTTTAGCTTCTTCGTTCTCTAGAATGTGTAGGCGATCCATCGATCCATCGACCCATCGATGTTCAACGTAAGCGGATTATCATTAACTTAATTTTTTTTCGTAGAAAAGTGTTTACCTTTCCTGTCAACACATGACAGATGATTCCATCTGTCTTTCGCCCAGAATCCACTCTTAAATAAACGCCTTTTATGGATAATTTGGATGGTTTTTCTGAATTTTAAGGTTCTGCCCCACCAAAAGTATGGCAAGTGACGTCATATCCGGCTAGCAATCGAAAAAGGGCGGCTGCAACACTTCCAAAATGTAGCAAATGCTTGGAGCGGCGCTGTGCAGCTACATGGACATGTCGTAGTCATCTACATGGCGGCGCAGTGGCGCAGTGGCGCTCCCTTATGTAGTTGAGCAGATGTGACATTACTTATTACATGTCGAACGTAAATAACGGGATGTTGTGGGGAGGTATTACTTCGTGGTGCGGAGTGTGGGGTCTTCCCGGCTTCGCTCCTTGGCTCGGCTCCTTGATGACGCTTGCTGCCATATTGGCAGCCACGTGCCACGTCTGCTCGTCGGCTATCATCCGTTCGGTGAGGGTGTCTGCGTTTACTCCTGGGCTCGTCTATTTTCCTTCATCTTCCCTTCTCGGCTTTGTCCCATCGTGAACCGTCATGCCATTCTGCCGCTTAGCCGTTCGACCAGCATGCAACCCTGAGGGCACAGCGTCTGTATGCGCCTCTGCTGTCTGTGCTGTATGACGGCGCCTCATTGCTGGTGCTCACACGACTGATCCATGTAGGACTATGAAGGTCGTCGACATCCTGTGTTGGCCACCATCCTGCTAATGGCCGCCGTTGCTTTGCTGCCTTCGCGCATGCGTACTCGAGGTGTGCCTTGAAAGTAGGCCTCTGGTCTAGCACTATCTGGGACGTTGACAGGCAATGATTGGATCTTACAAGAGGCGATGCAATTACTGCACCGTCAAGTGGCCCGTCAAGTGGCCCGCGGATGCCAGGCAAAACGCAGCCCTCCTCCCGCCCAACCGACCGAGGGGCGCTGCCGCGTGACGCGCGGCGCGTAGCCGAACCGCACCCGTACAAATACAAATGCAAATACAAATACCACTACAATTAATAATTACTAGAAAGGTTGGTGAGGATTAGTAACTTAATAAGAGGAAGAGAATCAGTGGTGGATATAATATGGTAGACGGAATTATAATCCGAGCATAAGACCCTAAACGGTTCATGAAAGGAATAATTCGATATACAAAGAGGAAGGAACAACGGTATCAAAATTCCAGTGAGTCTAATAGGAACAGATCCCAACAGGGCTGTCTGTGTCAACCCTGATCAAGTTGTGCACAAAAGTCACACCAAGCATTTTTCTACTGTCAACTAAGGATGGGACGTTTACTAATGGCAGTCTGCTAGAGTAAGATGGGAGTCTCCCACCCGCATCCCAGTTAAGGCCCCGCAGAGCAAAGAGTAAAAAGCTTTTCTGTACTGATTCTATACGGTCCTGGTGTACTTTGTACTGCGGGCACCATACACAGGAACTAGCGAGGTGTAGTGAGTCTTTGTTATATAGGGGTCGTCCAATTTCTTTGACCACCTCTTAATAAATCCAAGCACGCGCATGGCCTTTTTTACCATGGTAGAAATGTGTTCAGAAAACTTTAGCTTGGCATCTAACATAACACCAAGATCATCCACCAGGGTAATTTTCCCAAGAGAAGCACCACATAGGGTATAGGGAGCCAACAAGGGGCTAGAACGGTGAAATGTCATAGCTTTGCATTTCGAGCCATTGAGGTGCAACAAGTTTGCACAACACCACGACTGAAAGTTGTTGAGATCGGATTACAAGCGGGAATGTAATGAAATGTCCTTATACTGGACACAGAGCTTAGCATCACCCGCATACATAAGTATTCGAGAGTATGTTAATACCGAAGGCAAGTCATTGATAAAGAGTGTGAAGAGTAAGGGGTCTAGGTGGCTGCCCTGTGGTAGTCGCGAAGAAACCTTTACTGGTTAGGAGAGGGAGGACTCTTCAAATACCCCTAGGTAGTGAAGGCAAGGACAGACCATTCATTGCGAGCCAGGATGTTATACTTCCGACCGCTACGTTGCATTTGTCGCTTCCGGTAGCTGGAGCCGCGTCTTGGGTGCTTCTGTGGTCGCTTAGGACCTTGCGGGTTTCCTTCTGATGGCGTCTCTTAGGGCTTTCCAGTTGGCCTTGAATGACACTTTGTTGCACCCTTGTTTCATTCCTAATGGCGAGATGTCCGTCACCATGCTTGCAAAGGTGAGGTCTATGATGACTCCCGGCCCGCATTGTTGTACGTCGGGATGCTTCCTATGTTCAGGAGACAGACGTTCAGGCTTGTGAATTCGTCCAGGAGCGCTGTTCCACGGGGCGTGCCCAAGTCGTGGCCCAGGCGTTGAAGTCCCCCGCTGTTATGACCGGGGATCTGTGATCTCTGATGATCGCCTGATATTCGTGCTGCGTGAAGCGAGGCCCTATATAGTAGCTATACAAAGATGTGACTACCAAATATACATATAGCCCAACCTGGATGCTCTATGTGATCGCTTCCACAGATTTGTCCCCTTGTAGGGCCCACTGAGCAGCACTACGTTGATCTGCTGCTTCAGAACCGTGTGTGTCATCAAGTCCTGGGCAGTACGGCAGTGGTTGAGGTTAAGATGGAGTAGCTTACCCATCAATAAGCTGGGAAATGGCCGTCTTGTTCTGCGGACGGCTGCGACTGAGGACCAAGGGAGCTGTTGAGCGAGTATCTCCGTTGTTGCCCACGCACTGAAGACACTTGGGGGGGTCTTGCAATGGTTCTGCATGTGGAGAGGGGCCTCTCCACAGCCTGTTCCTGTCCTTAGGCCATACACTTGTAGCAGTAGTAGTAATCGGCATAATACGTCGTCGCATGCGGCACACAACCCAGGAGCGTCTGGGCGAGGGCGGGCTGGGACTTCTGTGTGGCCACCTGCGGGCACCATACACTCTTCGCATCCCCGGTGCTGCTCGGTACTTGCCCCAAGTCGCAGCCGTCTACATCGAGCACTTCGTCCGCCACTATCTGCTGGATGGGCTTCACGACTGCTAGGGTAGATATTACTGCCTGGTTTGCCTTCTAAGACTACTGGGTCAGAGGTCAAGTCCAGGCAGGATCAGACGGTTGTTGCATCCTGAGGAGAAGTTCGCCGCTCGACGGCTTCTTGGTCGCCTCTTGTCGGCTGGCGTCGGTAGTTTGTGCTTACCGTGCACGCCGTCCTCCTTGTCCCGGGGTGTTGGTCCGTTCCTGCGGAGTCCTGGTGTTGTCTGAGTCCCTTGGCCACTCTGGGTTTTGTGGGGTCTGGGTGGGGGTCCTGCGGTGTGCCAGTGGCATTGCCATTCCCCCGTAGCTGCCTTCTCTTCTTCAACAGGCACCTGACCTCCAGTTGCAGCTCCTTCATGGGCGACATCATCTTCTTGGTGGTCATGTTGTTCTTTTCGTTCATCTGGTGCAATAGGTCGTCCAGTATTGCACTGGGATGCGTTGAAATTCTAAGGGAATACTCTGAAAAGCACTTCCCAAGGCAGAAACCTGTAAGCCGAGGCTGAGATATGTGGGAATTGAGAAGTTTGTTTAGAAAACAAAGTCAAAAGTACAGAAATTACTCGAAATTTAAGAAAGAAAAAAAGGAAGAAAGCCAGCAAGGAAGCAAGCCGTTGTTGTCCTGTCACCTTCCAGTAGGTCGCCTATTCGAGTAAAACAAGCAGTTGTACAGCAGCACTCGTAGCGAAACAATACAAAATATCAGATAGCACAATAATAATTTATTTCACAAGCGACAAACATTCTCCACAAACGCACAATGAACTCTGACGACTTAAAGGGTATACTGAAGGGCGGCAGCAACGAGGCACCGCAGAAGCCAGCAGACCAGAAGACGGCCAAGTTCGACGAACTAAACGTGCTGGCGACCTTCCATCCGGAAGGCAAAACCTACGGACACATGATCATTGACGAGCCGAAGACCCCGTTCGTGTTCGAGGATGAATTGCCAAAGAAGCTGGACACCGCCGAACTGATGGAGAAACTGCGCTTAACCTCGCAGTCGGCGACGCCCTGCTTTGGCATAGAGGAGGACTCCGATGACTCGTCGGACGATGAGGACTTCCCCGAGTCCGTGGAGGAGAAGGTGCGGCGCATTGAGTTCGAGCGCCGCCGCAAGCTGCACTACAAGGAGTACTTCTCGGTACCGCTGGCCCGTCGCCTGATTGCCGAGGAGTTCGGTGATATGTTCCCCTCAGAGCCGACCTGCAAGTGCGAGCCAAGTTCTGGCGTGGACGAGACCGGCCCGACACGGGCCACGCACGACACCGTGATGGAGGAAGAGCACCAGCTACTGGACCCAGAGCAACCCAGCTCGCACTCCTTGGCCCACGCCGAGTCCAATGAAGGCGGGTACAGGATCGACCCAGAGCCGGTCCTTGATCCCAGCCACCCGTGCTACCAGCAGTTGACGGCCCAGACCAACCGCCCGTTAACCGCCGAGACCGACGAGGCTCTCCACATTGCCTCGCTCGGCTATATGCGCAGCGTTCCATCGATGGGCGAGGAGTTTTCGGACGGCAAGCAGGTCCGTGTGCCAAATGCCTCTTTCGTGGCTGGTCCCAAAGGCAAACCGACGAAGAGTCCATCAGCAGGCACATTATAAAGAGATGTCAAAGATGGTTGGCCTTTCGCTTGATTTGTTAAAATTATTATGTTACTTGCAGAAATGAATCATCACATTGTAAAATCAGAGGCAAGGTTTTGTTTTATTTTTTGAAGATGCGAAAAGCGTGTGCCATTCAATATTTTATCTAAACTTGTCCACATTTTTAGCTTCTTCGTTCTCTAGAATGTGTAGGCGATCCATCGATCCATCGACCCATCGATGTTCAACGTAAGCGGATTATCATTAACTTAATTTTTTTTCGTAGAAAAGTGTTTACCTTTCCTGTCAACACATGACAGATGATTCCATCTGTCTTTCGCCCAGAATCCACTCTTAAATAAACGCCTTTTATGGATAATTTGGATGGTTTTTCTGAATTTTAAGGTTCTGCCCCACCAAAAGTATGGCAAGTGACGTCATATCCGGCTAGCAATCGAAAAAGGGCGGCTGCAACACTTCCAAAATGTAGCAAATGCTTGGAGCGGCGCTGTGCAGCTACATGGACATGTCGTAGTCATCTACATGGCGGCGCAGTGGCGCTCCCTTATGTAGTTGAGCAGATGTGACATTACTTATTACATGTCGAATGTTAATACTGAACGGTCATGTTATGTTAATTCTATGTTAAATGGTTTTGCTTGTCCGCCATCTATCGTCCGTTCTGGACGTGCCGCGGGTTCTTGTGATCGGGAGTCTTCTTGAGTCTTGTGCCTATTGTTGGGAGACAGATTGGCATCAAGAGAAATGTGGATATTTTTGTATTTGCAGTTATTGATTTTACTGCCCTATAACTGCGTCATATCTTTTCCGGTTTGGACAACTCTGGATGATTAGGAGAACCTACTTACCTACTTCCTCAGGATGGGGAGGGACCAAACTGTCGATCGGCAGTTCCCATTCCAAAGTGGAAGTGTTCAAATGATTCCTGCAAAAGAGGTATTCCTATGGGAAGAGCATGCAGTGGGAACGAGAGATTCATTGTATGCGAGAGCTGAAAGCATTGTAGCGCTGCGACAGAGATAGTCGATTGTTAAACTCCTAAGATCCAATTTTGCCACAAATCGTGCTTCAGTCATTCAGGCAATCTCCTTCTCTCTTCGCAGAAAGTTAGCCAAGTGTAATGTCAGAGCCCCTTTGCCAGACTCATACCCTATATAGTATATTTCATAGTATTCTGCCCCTGTAGGCGCCTAGATCTGCTGCGGGATGCTGCACAGTGGGCGAAACGGCCACATCCACTCTACGTGTAACATTAGAATCGGTCAACTATATCATACTATAACCAGAAGTCGAGAAACCGGTCCTAAACTCATTCAAAATCTCATTTTTATCGTTTAAACACGCGACTATTCGGGTCACCCCTATAAAGGCATTCAATAGCTCAAAATCAGCTGTTGCAACAGATGTTCGGCTTGACTTTTGACGGCTGTCAAAAGGGGGAGAAGGAGAGAAGTAAAACGGTACCCAGTGGGGTAGTCGAAATCGAATGCCTCTCCCTGCCCCCACCAGATGCGGGAGCTCCTGTCGCAGCCCTCTTCCAATGGAAGATGCTCTTCTGGTCCCTGGCACGGCTTGGTCCATTTTTGGTTACAATTTCTGACAATCTTTTGGAGATTTCATTGGCAGCTTCCCATATTACGCAACGGCAAAGGCATATTTGATGCATTCCCGGAGATACGGATACATTTCTCATGTATCTCCAGAAGCCAGGAGCCAGCAGCCAGCAGCTAGCAGCCAGCAGCCAGAAGCCAGAACTAAAACCAGAGCCATATGCGTGCCAGCAGTGCCACTCGAAACGGAGTGAGAGATGCGGCCAGAAACCGATAGTGCAACCTGCAACTCTCGTAGCCCAGTGGCAGTGGCATCGGTGGCATCGGTGGCACCATTGCCAGGGGGTGTTATCAATGCGGGGGAATCTGATTAGCGGCCGTGGCAATGAGTGCTGCAGCAGCAGCAGCAGCAGCTGGAAAACTGGAGATGTGTGACAAGAATAAGAGCAGCAGCAGGAGAGCAGCATCGTGTAAGCCAAGTGGCACGCAATCGGTGGCACAGCGACTCTGGGCGGGGGCTGGGGCTGGGGATGGAATGGGGGGAAGATGTCGCCACTGCCGCTGCACATTAATATTCAAAAATTGCGTTTTTATGCTAATTTACACACACTCCCCGACTCGTACGACGCGACGTTCCCTCGGGAGTGGGGGGGGGGGACTAAATGGCCAACCTGTCGATAGATTACTCAATGACAAGGAAGCCCAGGAGGAGGAGGAGGAGGAGGCAGGAGGCAGGAGCAGCCGCCTCCAGTTGTTGTTTCTATTTTCGCTCTCTCCATCGTTCCCGGGGATGATCATCTTTTGGGGGCATATCGCAGTCTTGCAATCTTTTGTGGCAGCCAACAGCCTTATTATTTCTGCTCTTATTACTCATACGCACTGGTGTTTTATTTATGGATAGAGTTTGGTGCCGGTCTCCCTCTCCCTGCTCCCTGCTCCCTCTTTCGTGCTGCTGCAGGTTGCAGGTTGTTGCTCGCGTAGTTTAGCAATAATTAAGTTGTTAAATTGTTGCACGTAAGTCAAGAGCCTGCTGTCTGCTGCCTGCTCCCCGATCCCCGCTGCCTGCCCCTGCGACGGATGTCCGTCGTTCGGTGAGTGGAGTCCCCGCCTTCGTCGACGTCTGCATCTCCGTCTGCGTCTGCCACATCTTGTGGCGGTGGCTACTGCTCCGCTCGGTTTCTCCGCTTAATAATAATGTTCGGGCTCGAAGCCGGGGCCTGACTTACGATCCACGTCCTTGGGTTACTGATATATGCGATACTTAAGGTATTTATTACAAGCGATTGTAATCTCCAGCCTGTATTTTCTTTATACTAAACACATATAAATTCGAGTACGATGTACCCCGTGCTTTTGGGGCAGCTCCCAGCCGCAGAAACGCAAAATATTTTGTAGACAAGACGCCTTTGTAGCTCTTGTTTCTGCTGCAGGCTCTGTTGATTGCTATTTCAGGTAGTTATAGGGTAGTTATAGGGTAGCAGGGTATATGCACTTCTTCCAGATGCATCCACAAGGCAGGACAATGATGTTTCTGGCAGGACCCGCACCTGATGCCCATCTGACAAGTGTGGATGGCAGCTGAAAGACAGAAACTAAATTTAAATACAAAAATACTAGAAATACTAGAAATACCGCCCCAAATCGTCAATGTATCTACGAGTAGACTTGCCATTGAACGCCAAGGATGGGGACGGCTTCCAGCAGCTCATCTGTTGGAGAGCTTTGTATACGTCGTACAGTTCTTCGTACCCAAAACTCTTTGAGCGAGGAGGCCGTTGGGAGTTGCTGCTGCAAGTCGGCGCCAGGCCTTGGCCGCCTGTCGTATCACATCCTGCGGCTTGAGGTCCAATGTTGAGGTCCTGTTGCTCTGGCGGAAATTTCGTATAAAACTCAGATATCTATTATTGGTAATGGGGCCAGGGTTTGCCCTCTTCCTGTTTCTTGAGTCAAAGCCACTCCCATGGCAATCCCTATCAACATTTCGCCTGAACTTTGATCTCTGTTCATCCGTCGATAAACGTCTAGGAAGCTGAGGAAAGGATTTCGAAGTTTCATC